>NC_070619.1:6591208-6909958 GCF_027172205.1 Podarcis raffonei | reverse complement strand
TTCGAGGCTGCTGGTCCCTTATTTTCAAATCAGTAAGTTGACAGCTATGATCTAAAGACCCATGCATTTCATTGGGGGAATTCCAAATTCAGGTTCTTATGGGATAAGGTGAAAAACCTCTACCCCACACATGCCATTCACGATCATAAGTTGGGCTCTGTGTTTTCAATTTTACAAAACAACACTATAATCGTCACAGGTTGCCTCAACTTTTCAACCTTTTGCTCCGTGAAGACTTGAGTGTAGGCAAACAGATCTGCCTCCCCCCTCTTGAAAACCAGAGTCCTCGGCTCACAAAACGTCCAGCTTTTTATCTTATTTGCCAGCCGTTTTTCTCGAAGCTTCTTGTGTCCCCTCCTTGACTCCAATCGCTTCCATTTCCCTGCGAGGTATCTGCTAAGAGGAAAGAAAGAGTTGGTGAAGCAACCTTTGTTTTTAGCAAATGATGCCATTTGGTTAAAAAAAAAAACCACACACACACACACACACACACACACACACGAAACGAGGGGGGGAAACAAACGCGCCCTCCTTCCTCCAGGCTTTTCCTGGACCGGATGCTCAGTATCTCTCTAATTAAAACGGATGGGGCCGAACACCTCCTCCCCACCCACGTATCTCGTTGCTCCCCCATCCCCGGCGGCGCACAAAAGCAAAGCAATTAAAGCCGGCTTTCGGTGGGTTTAAGCTTTCTGCAGATCGCCACCGGGGCGCGGCGTTGGAAATTGAAGCGCAAAATACCTTGGAGAGCGACGCCGCGCGGAAGCGAAGTCATCGCGCGCGGCTAGTTGGGGGCGCCTAGCCAGAGACATCGATTTATCCGGGGAGAGGGAGGGTGGCGGGGATGGGGGCGAAGAAGAAGCAAGGCTGATGAGGGCCGGGTTGGATTCATCGGGTACCGCACATGCAGCCAGCTCGTTGCTTCTCGGAGCTCAGGCATTTGGCACCCGAAGGAGAGGCTTTGTGCGTAAAGCAAGGATGCGCCGCTGGGATTTGGAAAGAACGTTTTGAGCGTCAAAGGCAGTAAGTAGAGAAGTTTGCTTCTTTGGGAATAACGGCATGGCGGTGGCTGTGCAAATGCCCCCCCCCCTTTACCCAGCACAATGATGATGGCAGGGGAGCTGTGAGATGATTCTGTGGGGTACGGGGAGCTCTGCGGCTTTTCAGCCGAGCATCTTCGTGGAGCTGTCGGAACGGAGACCCTGAGATGTCGCTGGGAGGGAGGAAAAGGATTGGCGGAAGATGCCTTCTAAGAGATAAGATGGCACTTGCTTTTACAGCGTTAAGGGAGCTCTCCGCTCCGGGAAAGGATGGTTATAAATCGGCTCGGTTTTCTGTCCAGGGAGACAGACAGCCCGGAAGAAAAGGGAATGAATCAAGGCCGTATTGCGCGACGCGCAGCGCAGCCACGCTGAGCATTTAAGATGGCCCATTTTGGTGCGTTTGAATGCTTCAGTCTCGGCCACCTCTGAGTAATGCCAGTGATCTCCTGCTAAAGCATAGCAGCTTTCTCTAGAGGCAGAGCCCTTCCAGGCTGATGTGGTCTGCAACATGTCTTTGGCACGAGAATCATAATGTATTAGTCGTGGGCTGGTTCTGTTTTGGAATACTTCCCCAATGCTACCAAAAACCACTGCTTTTTGGAGGGGCTGTAGCGCGCCCAAGGGGCCCAGAAATAAACCCAAGCTTATGTGCTGTGAAAAAGGTGTAGGGTTTCAGCAGAAAGTCGCAGGGCAGGAAACAAAGGAGTGTGGCTGCCCCAAAACCCTTGCAAGAGCAAGTATTGAAAATGGAATTAGGCACAGATACCCCAATAGCATCAGGAGTGCTAATCATCACCAGCATGCAAAATAATGTCGGGAGGACCCCCAAAGATTCTAGTCCTCATCATCTTTAACAAAGTCCCTTTGTTAAATACGAACGCAGGAAGCTGCCAGACCATCTAGCTAAGTATTGCTACACTTAAGAAAGGTAAAGGTAAAGGACCCCTGGATGGTTCAGTCCAGTCAAAGGTGACTATAAGGTTGCGGCGCTCATCTTGCTTTTGGGCAGAGGGATCCGGCGTTTGTCCGCAGACAGCTTTCCGGGTCATGTGGCCACATGACTAAACCCCTCTGGCACAACGGGACACCGTGACGGAAGCCAGAGCGCATGGAAACCCCATTTACCTTCCCACCGGAGTGGTACCTATTCATCTACTTGCACTGGTGTGCTTTTGAACTGCTAGGTTGGCAGGAGCAGGGACTGAGCAATGGGAGCTTGCTCCGTCGTGGGGATTTGAACCACTGACCTTCCGATCAGCAAGCCCAAGAGGATCAGGGGTTTAGACCACAGCACCACCCGTGTCTACACTAGCTGGTAGCAAACAGATGAGTCTTCAGATGTCTTCTAAAAGTCAGATAATTGTTTATTTCCTTGACATCTGAAGGGAGGGCATTCCACAAAGTGGGTGCCGCCACCGAGAAGGCCCTCCACCTGGTTCCCTGTAACCTCACTTCTCATAGGAAGGGAACTGCCATAATGCCCTCGGAGCTGTACCTCAGTGTCCGGGCTGGACGATGGGGGTGGAGACGCTCCTTCAGGGATACTGGGCCATTTGGAGCTGTAAAGCTCAGCACCCACACTTTGACTTGTGCTCCAATACATCCTGGGAGCCAATGTAGGTCTTTCAAGACCGGTGTTATGTGGTCTCTGCGGCCGCCCCCAGTCACCAGTCTAACTGCCGCATTCTGGATTAGCTGTAGTTTCCGGGTCACCTTCAAAGGTAGCCCCACGTAGAGCGCATACAGTAGTCCAAGCGGGAGATAACCAGAGCATGGACTACTCTGGCAAGACAGTCTGTGGGCAGGGTGGGTCTCATCCTGCATACCAGATGGAGCTGGTAGGCGGCTGCCCTGGACACAGAATTGACTTGCGCCTCCATGGACAGCTGTGACTCCCAGGCTGCGCACCTGGTCCTTCAGGGGCACAGTTGCCCCATTCAGGACCAGGGAGTCCCCCCCACTTTTGCCTGCTTTATACCAAATCCAACCTTAGGTCTATTTAGTTTGGTACTGTCTGCACCAACTGGCAGCATCTCTCCAAGAAACCTCTGAGTTTTGTGCAGCCACAATGGAGGATACTGAGCAAAGTTCACCGCCGCCTCCTTTATTCATTTGATTTACCAATATTGGGTTTTTAAAATATGTATTGACTTCCATTCTTTGTTGCTCTGTTGCGTGTCGCTTTGAGCATACATGAAAGGAAATATGGTATACAAATCTAATAA
The DNA here is from genome assembly GCF_027172205.1 of Podarcis raffonei. Lineage (NCBI taxonomy): Eukaryota > Metazoa > Chordata > Lepidosauria > Squamata > Lacertidae > Podarcis > Podarcis raffonei. The sequence goes on along the minus strand of NC_070619.1, from coordinate 6,906,690 downwards.
ATACTAAACTTATTATTCCAAGCATTGCCTGCGAAGGAATGCACCCCCAGGGTAAAGTAAATGGTTCCCCTCTCTATTATCCCCCCCCCCAAAATATTTGCATCTTCTTTTGCAGACTGAGCTCAACAGCAAGTTAACTTTGCTGTGCTTCTGGATCCTTTATCCGAAGCAACATGGGGACTACCGAGGCCACGCTGCGCATGGAAAACGTGGATGTGAAAGAGGAATGGCAGGATGAAGACTTCCCCAGGTTGGTTCCTGCGGCTGTTTGCTATTTTTAATTTATTTAAGATGCTTTAAACGGCTCAAGCCCTCCCCATTCAAAAATATGCAAGTAGCCGTTGCTATACTCAAAATTTGGGGTTAAACCACTGAGCCTAGGACTTGCCGATCAGAAGGTCGGCGGTTAGAATCCCCACGATGGGGTGAGCTTAGCATGATCTTTTATTCCCCTTCCTTCCCTTCCCTCCCCCTCCCCTTTTTATGAAGATTCCCCGCTCTGGGATCCCACAGCTAATTCTCCCCTGGTCTCCTCGCTGGCCCAAATAGGACTAACTTAGCCAGCTAGCCCTGGGGATCATCTAATGTTTATTGGGTGGATTTCCCCCCTAAATTGATTTTTGAATTCTGAATTTATTGTGATTCATGTTTTATGCTGTATTTTATGCTGGGTTTTTTTGTTTTTCTTTTTAATAATTTTTATTAAGTACAAATTAGAAAACATACATATTTACAACAAAAGAAAATACAAAGGAAAAAGAAAATACATATAACCAAGGGGGGGGAAATTAGAGAATACTTTGCCTCTTTTCATATTTACAGTTATTTATACCTCTATAAAATGCTATTCACAATAAAGGAGTGAAATGAAAGATAAGATATCAGAAAAAAGAAAAAAAGAAGAAAGAAAAAATAAAGAAGTAAAAGAAAAGGATCATAGGTGAAAAATTTTTAAAGTAGATAAGTATTCACTATACATAGCTGTTTAATAATAATAATAATAATAAATTATGCTGTTTTTTGTTGCATCAATTAAGTGTTTTAAATTTGTTGTTAGCCGCCCTGAGCCCGGTTTTCTGAACCAGGAAGGGCGGGGTATAAATAAATTATTATTATTATTATTATTATTATTATTATTATTATTATTATTATTAAAATGAAATGGGTTCGACGAGGGCGCATGGGCACCAGCAGCTGTACTCTAACATGGCCCAGGGGAGTAAAAACATCACTTCTGCATGGAGCACACTTCTCACTCAGATGCTATTGATGGCCACAGTGATTCTGTCTTCCTAAGACACTAGTTTCCCTGTCTAGTGCCAGCTGCCAAGGCAAAATTCACTGCAGCAGATGGAACCAACAAGTCACGCCATCTCCTGTCTTCCTTTTCACTGCATCATTAGCTGAGTGCTCTGTCTATGAAAGGCACAGCTGCAGAAGGGACTAAGAAATGCCTTTTTCAGTCACTGGTAAGGCAGGGAAGTGAGAGCTGGACCACAAAGAAGGCTGATCGCCGAAGAATGGATGCTTTTGAATTCTGGTGCTGGAGGAGACTCTTGAGAGTCCCATGGACTGCAAGGAGATCAAACCTCTCCATTCTGAAGGAAATCAGCCCTGAGTGCTCACTGGAAGGACAGATCCTGAAGCTGAGGCTCCAAGACTTTGGCCTCCTCATGAGAAGAGAAGACTCCCTGGAAAATACCCTGATGTTGGGAAAGATGGAGGGCACAATGAGAAGGGGACGACAGAGGACGAGATGGTGGGACAGTGTTCTCGAAGCTACCAGCATGAGTTTGACCCAACTGCGGGAGGCAGTGGAAGACAGGAGTGCCTGGAGTGCTCTGGTCCAGGGGGTCACAAAGAGGCAGACACAACTAAACTACTCAACAACAAGAATAAGGCAGGGAAGAGGGATGCAGGTGGCGCTGTGGGTTAAACCACAGAGCGTAGGACTTGCCAATTAGAAGGTTGGGGGGTTGAATCCCTACGATGGGGTGAGCTCCCATTGCTCAGTCCCTGCTCCTGCCAACCCAGCAGTTCAAAAGCACGTCAAAGTGCCAGTAGATAAATAGGTACCGCTCCGGCAGGAAGGTAAACGGTGTTTCCGTGCGCTGCTCTGGTTCGCCAGAAGCAGCTTAGTCATGCTGGCCACATGACCTGGGAGCTGTAAGCCGGCTCCCTCGGCCAATAAAGCGAGATGAGCGCTGCAACCCCAGAGTTGGCCATGACTGGACCTAATGGTCAGGGGTCCCTTTACCTTTATGGCAGGGAAGGGCCTGTTATTCAGTGGGAAGGCATGGGCTTTGCAATGAAGAATATTTCGAGTTCAATCCTGGGCACCTCCAGCTATTTATTAATTCATATCCTGCCTTTCTTCCCCTTGGGGCAAAAGATGTCTGTGATTGAGCAAAGGTGTTTTTTTAAAAAAGAGGTAAAGGACCCCTGGACAGTTAAATCCAGTCAAAGGCAACTATGGGGTTGCAGCGCTCATCTCGCTTTCAGGCCGAGGGAGCCGGCCTTTGTCCGGGTCACGTGGCCCGTGCTTTTTTTCTGGGGGTACGCATCCCCTTAAACATTTTGTGAATCTAAGTTTGGCCTCATTGAGGGGCAGTATTTCAAGTAGGAAAATGAGTAGGAAAATGAAAGTACAGAGGTACCTTGGGTTACAGACGCTTCAGGTTGCATACGCTTCAGGTTACAGACTCCGCTAACCCAGAAAGAGTACCTCAGGTTAAGAACTTTGCTTCAGGATGAGAACAGAAATTGTGTTCCGGTGGCGCGGCGGCAGCAGGAGGCCCCATTAGCTAAAGTGGTGCTTCAGGTTACGAACAGTTTCAGCTTAAGAACGGACCTCCAGAATGAATTAAGTTCTTAACCTGAGGTACAACTGTAATGATATTAAAAATAATAATATATAATAATTTATTATTTATTATATATATTATATACGTTATATACAGTCATACCTCATGTTACATTTGCTTCACGATACGTTTTTTCAGGTTGCGTCCCGCAGCGACCTGGAACTACTGCAAAGGGTTACTTCCGGGTTTCGCCACTTGCACATGCGCACAAGTGCTAAATTGCGCTGCGCACCTGTGCAGATACTGCACTTCAGGTTGCGGGCTTTTCATGTTGCGAACAGTGGTACCTCGGGTTACATATGCATTAGGTTACAGACGCTTTGGGTTACAGACTCCACTAACCCAGAAATAGTACCTCGGGTTAAGAACTTTGCTTCAGGATGAGAACAGAAATCGGGCTCCGGCGGCGCAGCGGCAGCAGCAGCAGGAGGCCCCATTAGCTAAAGTGGTGCTTCAGGTTAAGAACAGTTTCAGGTTAAGAACAGACCTCTGGGATGAATTAAGTACTTAAACTGAGGTACCACTGTATATATATATATATAAAATAATTTATAAGCCATGTGGTCAGACATTTTTAACGGCCGGATTGTCAGGATGCCTTTGAGATGGGAAAACGATGTCTCTGGGAAAGGGAGGCTTTCCCTTTCTGAAAACCAAAATAAAGCAAATGAGCTTGTGTAATTACATCAGCACCTCCCGGACGTATGTGCTCATGCGCTTAGCAGATATTAATCCATCTGGCCGCGCAGGTCCCGAGTGGCCAGTACGGTGAGATGAGGCAAACTGAGCCGTTTGCCAAAAGCAGAGCAAAATTAATAGAGCGTCTAACAAACGGGGTAGGTTGGGGGAGAGGACATTTCCGGCCCCCGGCCCCCACCAGATGCAGAGGAGATGTGCAGAATGACATGTTCCGGGGAGGCATACAGATGTGGAAAGATCCCACCCCAAAAGCAGATTAAGTGTCTGTCTTGTCTGCCTGAGAGATGCCGGCTCTAATATCAAGCCCGAGTGATGCTCACGGATGCTGGGATGCAGTGAGCATGCTCAGTCAGCAGCGGAGAGGGAAGCATCATATGATCAGCGCAGCCCGAAATGGTGACACATGATCAGCTGGGTCGATTCAAGAAAGTCCAGAGGAGAAGAGAGGGGCGGAGAGGGAGGATAGGTATAAGCGCAGGCCGAAAGGAGCGGCGAAGCTTTTGAGGCTGGAAACTGGGAGTTATTTCAGTCAAGAGCTGCACTTGTCTAGGAGGTAAGGTAAACGAAGAAGCCTCTCTTTTCATCCTCTGCATCCATTTATAGCCTTAATCTCCCCTTCCATATACTGTGCAGAGCCAAGACAGATGCGTCTATTGACACTGCTGCTGCTGCTGCTTGGATGCTAAAAGCATAGAGGTCAAATTTGCCCCTCTAAATAACCTGCCTGTGTGCTTACAATTTCTCATCTTGTGCTTCCCCTTCTACGTTATTGCAGAGATGGGGGTAAAAGGAAAATTGCTGTTTTGTTTTAAAATGAATGCACTTTTGAAACAAGCATATTTCGTAACACACAACCACTGGTTTAGGAAGCGGAGGGTGGGATTATGCAGTAATCCATGTAATTGCATCATTTATTTTGCTTCTGCCAGCCTTATGCTGAGGCCTGGCGAAAGAAGGGCAGGATAGGTGCTGCCCTTTGTGGCTTTAACTCTATCAGGGCTGGGTGGGGCGTGATTTCCCCACCCTCCTGACCGGTAGAGATTTGGAATCATTTGAGCATCATCTTTTAAATATCTCCAGTGCTCGGAATGTGAACTAGTTTGGTTAACAAAGTTCGCTGAATTAGTCCCCCCCCCAGGAATTGCCAAAAATGTGAATTAAGTTTGCTTTGGGCATAAAACCTTGAACAATTTCGAGTTTGTGTTCATTTTCTTCCATGTCTGTATATGGTTTTTTTTAACGCTTTAGGCTCCAAATGTTGTTGAATTCTCAACTCTCATCAGCCCCTGAAGCCAGCATGACCAATGGTTAGGAATGATAGGAGCTTATCAGTTTTATGTTTACTGTGGTGGCACTGTGGGTTAAACCACAGAGCCTAGGACTTGCCAATCAGAAGGTCGGTGGTTCGAATCCCTGAGACGGGGCGAGCTACCGTTGCTCGGTCCCTGCTCCTGCCAACCTAGCAGTTTGAAAGCACGTCGAAGTGCAAGTAGATAAATAGGTACCATTCCGGTGGGAAGGTAAACGGCATTTCCGTGCGCTGCTCTGGTTCAACAGAAGCGACTTAGTCATGCTGGCCACATGACCCGGAAGCTGTACGCCGGCTCCCTCGGCCAATAAAGTGAGATGAGCGCCGCAACCCCAGAGTCGGCCACGACTGGACCTAATGGTCAGGGATCCCTTTACCTTTACCTTAAGATACGTCTGGGATTTACGAGACATAGCCGGCATTCTGCCCTTGTTGTAAACAGTGTCCGGGCAAAAATCGCTGAAATGTCCAGGAAAATCTGGACGTACGGCAGCCATGTCAGAAGTGTCAGTTTTGTCAAAATTCATTAAAAATAGCTCACAAACTTCTTCTTTTTTGAGATTTTGCAAAAAAAAAGTTCAACAACTTTGTGTCCAGATTTTTACTTTTTGAAATATGGCTGTAAGGTGCACCGAGGATGGGGGGGTTGTTGTTACTATTAATAATTATATACTGTTTATTGTCTTTGTGGTTTTTTTTAAAAAAATAAATGTTTATTAGGGTTTTACAAAACATAGAAATCATAGAATCACATAAATCAAACAATCACATATAACAAAACAGAAAACAAAAAACAAAAAATACACACTTAGCAAAGAAAAGAAAAAAGAAAAATCCACTTTTAAGTTTCAAGATTCCATATCCCTCTTTCCTGACCTCCTCACATCTCCCTTTTTTGTGTTCCTCTTTATTCCGTCAAATTCAGCAAATTCTAGCCCTCTTTCAAACCTCATTTATAATTATATGTTTCCACTTATTATGTCTCTAATTTCCCTTATCTTGGTCCTTTACTCCACCTTGTATACTTTGACATAATATTATTCTGTTTATTGTCTTTGATTATCTCCACACACCCACCCTTCTTTTTCTTTGTAAAATTTGCAGATAAAAATAATAATTTCAGAAAAAGGGCGTTGGACACCACCTGAAAGGAAATATCTGTGTGCTATCTGGTGTTCACAACCAATTGTTAATTGAAAACGAAAAGAAAGCATAAGACTGACCTGGAAATACTTTTAAAATTTCTCTCTCTCTCTCCTTCCCTCATCATCCAACCTATAGACCTCTCCCAGAAGTGGCAGGGATGGAGTCATTGGGAAGCCCAGCTGAAGATGCCCTTTGTAAGTACGGGTCCAGGTGGGGCCCAACTGCTCTCTCTCTCAACACATTGGAACAAATGAGACATACCGTATTTTTCGCTCTATAAGACGCACCAGACCACGAGATGCACCTAGTTTTTGGAGGAGAAAAACAAGGCCGAGACCATATAACACCGGTCTTGAAAGACCTACATTGGCTCCCAGTACGTTTCCGAGCACAATTCAAAGTGTTGGTGCTGACCTTTCAAGCCCTAAATGGCCTCAGCCCAGTAGACCTGAAGGAGTTTTATTTGAAATACTTTATTCGACCGATAGTCAGAAATAAAACATTACACAATAATTATAAACTATAACATCATAGGGGTACATAAATAAGGTAGGGCCACAGTACTAGACCTCTGAAGGAGTCTCCACCCCCATCGTCCAGCCCGGACACTGTGGTCCAGCTCCGAGGGTCTTCAGGCAGTTCCCTCACTGCAAGAAGCCAAGTGTTTTGTGTTGTGTAGGCTGCTATTTTGTTATGTGCAAATGGCTTTAGATACCTATTAGGTCCATAAATTACCATCTAGCATATATTCAACACACAAAAACAGCGACAATTTGTTGACAAAGGACAGCTGGACATAGAAAGGGCCCCATTACCTTCAGTAGCTTAGGGCCTCATCAAACCGAAATCCGGCCCTGAGCACGCGTCTTAATTCGCAATATATTGCCAGGTTCAAAACTATGAAACCAATATAGATGCACGATATAGAACTAGTTTGGGATGAAGATACCGTATTTTTCGCTCTATAAGACGCACCAGACCACGAGACGCACTTAGTTTTTGGAGGAGAAAAACAAGGGAAAAAATAATCTGAATCCCAGAAGCCAGAACAGCAAGAGGGATCGCTGTGCAGTGAAAACAGCGATCCCTCTTGCTGTTCTGGCTTCTGGGATAGCTGTGCAGCCTGCATTTGCTCCATAAGACGCACACACATTTCCCCTTCCCTTTTAGGAGGGAAAAAGTGAGTCTTATAGAGCAAAAAATACGGTAGATGATATAACGGACGGAAACTTAAATGGGGGTGGCAGAGAACTGCAGAGTTGAAGGGATCCTAAGGGTCATTCAGCCCAGCCCTGTGCAGTGCTAGAATTTTGAGCACAAGAGCACAGGATAGTGATTCAGGGGATGGAGGACCACAAGTTAACACACAAACACCAAAGGCACTTGGGGAGACAGATGGTGTGCTAGATTATGTCTGGAAGCGGTTGCAGGATGGATGGCAGCTAACAGATTGAGGTTGAATCCTGACAAGTACTGTTTTGGGGGACAGGAGACGGGCAGGTGTGTGGGACTCCCTGGTCCTGAATGTGGTAACTGTGCCCCTGAAGGACCAGGTGCGCAGCCTGGGAGTCACTTTGGACTCACAGCTCTCCATGGAGGCGCAGGTCAGTTCTGTGTCCAGGGCGGCTGTCTACCAGCTCCATCTGGTACGCAGGATGAGACCCTCCCTTCCCGCAGACCGTCTCTCCAGAGTGGTGCATGCTCTAGTTATCGCCCGCTTGGACTACTGCCATGCGCTCTATGTGGGGCTGCCTTTGAAGGTGACCCGGAAACTGCAACTAATCCAGAATGCGGCAGCTAGACTTGGGACTGGGAGTGGCTGCTGAGACCCCATAACACCGGTCCTGAAAGAGCTACATTGGCTCCCAGTACGTTTCCGAGCACAATTCAAAGTGTTGGTGCTGACCTTTAAAGCCCTAAATGACCTCAGCCCAGTAGACCTGAAGGAGTGTCTCCACTCCCATCGTTCTACTTGGACACTGAGGTCCAGCGCCGAGGGCCTTCTGGTGGTTCCCTCCCTATGTGAAGTGAAGTTACAGGGAAACAGGCAGAGGGCCTTCTCAGTAGTGGCACCTGCCCTCCCATCCAGATGTCAAGGGAATAAACAACTATCTGACTTTTAGAAGACATCTAAAGGCAGCCCTGTTTAGGGAAGTTTTTAATGCTGTATTATGTTTTTAATATTCTGTTGGGAACTGCCCAGAGTGTCTGGGGAAACCCGGCCAGATGGGCGGGGTATAAATAATAAATTATTATTATTATTACAGTGGTACCTCTGGTTACGAACTTAATTCGTTCCAGAGGTCTGTTCTTAACCTGAAACCGTTCTTAACCTGAGGTACCACTTTAGCTAATGGGGCCTCCCGTGAACTGATGCACGTTGGGGCAAGAAATACGAATTTCTTTTCTTTCTTTCTTGTTATTTATGCTTAAACATCATGCAAAGAAGCACTGAATAAAACGAACCAATAATGCAAAAACAGAAGCAAATACGAAAGCAAAATTACAAGGATATAAACATAATAACCTAGTTAGTTAGAAGTCTCTTTATTCCTTTTTCGGTGTTATTTTTCCTTCTTCTTTTTCCTTTTTTAAGGAGAATGTAATGTTTTATATTTTTTGATTGTAGTTTAGGGGCAAGAAATGTGAATTTCATGCTCCCGGGGTCTGCATTGTAGGTGTCGGACCAAGAACGAGACTTTGTGGTTGTAATGGTTAAGACGTTGATTCGCTGTACAAGTTACTTCTCAACTGGCTCTTTCGCCCCTCTTTCCTAATGTAAATCCGCAGCTCCTCCAAACACGTTAAATTTTAGTAATGGGGCTCATCACAAGCGGAAGACACTCGTCGCCCCAGAAATCAACATTTCCCTGGACCAGAGCGAAGGCTCTCTCCTGTCAGACGATTTCCTGGACACCCCGGACGACCTGGACATCAATGTCGATGACATCGAGACCCCCGACGAGACCGATTCTCTTGAGTTTCTTGGGAACGGAAACGAACTGGAATGGGAGGGTAAGTAAAGGGGAATTTTAAAAAAACCCTCCACAATATTTTATGCATTTTCATATGGCTTCGAGATGATAGCTGAGGGCAAGAAGGAGCTGAAAAAGTTGGGGGGGCATGCAAATAGATGGAATATCACCTACAGACACCCCCCACCCTATTAGTACCCCCTATAGTCCTAAAATAGAGGGACGTGGGTAGCGCTGTGGGTTAAACCACAGAGCCTAGGACTTGCCGATCAGAAGGTCAGCGGTTCAAATCCCCGCGACGGGGTGAGCTCCCGTTGCTCAATCCCTGCTCCTGCCAACCTAGCAGCTCGAAAGCATGTCAAAGTGCAAGTAGATAAATAGGTACCACTCCGGCAGGAAGGTAAACGGCATTTCCGTGCCCTGCTCTGGTTCGCCAGAAGCGGCTTAGTCATGCTGGCCACATGACCCAGAAGCTGTAGGCCGGCTCCCTCGGCCAGTAAAGCGAGATGAGCGCCGCAACCCCAGAGTCGGCCACGACTGGACCTAATGGTCAGGGGTCCCTTTACCTTTATAGTCCTAAATACCTGTAGTGATGGGGAAGAAATTTGGTTATTTCTGTGTTTAAAATCGTCCCTGTAGGCTTTCAGAGTCTTCTTCCCTCTGCAGAAGTGGGGAGAATATTAGGGTTGTGGAATTTCACCACAAGATGTGTGGATTGCCACATGTTCTTTTTCTTTATTTTACAAAATTTATATTTTGTATAACAGCAAAAGAACATCAGAGTACTTGACAAAAAAAAAAAGTTGAATCATTAAAAAAAATCTAAAACATACAGAAAGTTGAAACCGCAGTAAAATAAATTGAAGCACATCAAACCTACAAGCTTTCTAAACACATTACCCAGGTGTTTAGAAAGCTTGTAGGTTTGATGTAAAGGGACCCCTGACCATTAGGTCCAGTCACGGACGATTCTGGGGTTGCGCTCTCATCTCGCTTTATTGGCCGAGGGAGCCGGCGTACAGCTTCCGGGTCATGTGGCCAGCAGGACTAAGCCGCTTCTGGAGAACCAGAGCAGCGCACGGAAATGCCGTTTACCTTCCTGCCGGAGTGGTACCTATTTATCTACTTGCACTTTGACGTGCTTTTGAACTGCTAGGTGGGCAGGAGCAGGGACCGAGCAACGGGAGCTCACCCCGTCTCAGGGATTTGAACCGCCAACCTTCTGATCGGCAAGCCCTAGGCTCTGTGGTTTAGGTCACAGCGCCACCCTCATTCCATGTGTAGAGCCCCTAAGGTCCAGTAGCACCTTAGAGACCAAGTTTTTTCTTGGCACGAGCAATGCACACTTTCTGTACAATCGAGCCTTGCTAGGGATGGTCTTTGTGAATTCCCCCCTCAGACGACACTCCTGTGGCCACAGCCAAGAACATGCCGGGAGACAGCGCGGACTTATTTGGAGATGGAGCCGTAGAAGGGGGCAGCGCCACAAACGGCCGCCTGTGGAGAACGGTCATCATTGGGGAGCAGGAACACCGAATTGACCTGCAGATGATCAAGCCGTACATGAAAGTGGTTACGCACGGAGGTGAGGAATCTAAGGGGAGGCTTGCATGGGGGGGGGGAAAGATTTGTGTCGCTGGGTCAGTTAAGATGCGCATTTGGCAATATCCAAGCAAGCAGCATCAGCCGCCAACTCAGCCCAGATACAGTGGTACCTCAGGTTAAGTACTTAATTCGTCACGGAGGTCCATATTTAACCTGAAACTGTTCTTAACCTGAAGCACCACTTTAGCTAATGGGGCCACGTGCTGCCAGAGCACGATTTCTGTTCTCATCCTGAAGCAAAGTTCTCAACCCGAGGTAGTATTTCTGGGTTAGCGGAGTCTGCAACCTGAAACATATGTAACCTGAAGCGTATGTAACCCGAGGTACCACTGTATCCAAGCAAGCAGCATCAGCAGCCAACTCAGCCCAGATATTGATTTGATGGATGGATGGCGGTTAACAGACTGAGGTTGATCCCTGACAAGACAGAAGTACAGTGGTACCTCGGGTTAAGAACGTAATTCGTTCTGGAGGCCCGTTCTTAACCTGAAACTGTTCTAACCTGAGGTACCACTTTAGTTAATGGGGCCTCCTGCTGCCGCCGTAGCACGATTTCTGTTCTCATCTTGAAGCAACGTTCTTAACCTGAAGCACTATTTCTGGGTTAGGGGAGTCTGTAACCTGAAGATTCTGTAACCTGAGGTACCACTGTATCCAAGCAAGCAGCATCAGCAGCCAACTCAGCCCAGATATAGATTTGATGGATGGATGGCGGTTTGGTTAACGGATTGAGGTTGATCCCTGACAAGCAGAAATACAGTGGTACCTCGGGTTAAGAACTTAATTCGTTCCGGAGGCCCGTTCTTAACCTGAAACTGTTCTTAACCTGAAGTACCACTTTAGCTAATGGGGCCTCCCACTGCCGCCATGAGTTTTCTGTTCACATCCTGAAGCAAAGTTCTTAACCTGAGGTACTAATTCTGGGTTAGCGGAGTCAGTAACCTGAAGCATCTGTAACCTGAAGCGTCTTTAGCCTGAAATGTCTGTAACCCAAGGTACCACTGTACTGTTTTTGGGGGGACAGGTGGCGGGCTGGTGTGGGGGACTCCCTGGTCCTGAATGGGGTAACTGTGCCCCTGAAGAACCAGGTGCGCAGCCTGGGAGTCATTTTGGACTCACAGCTGTCCATGGAGGCGCAGGTCCATTCTGTGTTGAGGGCAGCTGTCTACCAGCTCCATCTGGTACGCAGGATGAGACCCTCCCTGCCCGCAGACTGTTACCGCGTTTTGTAAACTGCTTTGGGAAGTTGCATACCCACAAAGTGGTATATAAATGCTCAGGACAAACAAGAACAAAACAAACTCCTTTTGCCAGCCAATTCCATGTCCAGCTCAGCTCCCCAACCCACTTTAATTAATTGATGTCTGTTTTTATGCATATTGTGTTGTTTTTATGATGTTAGCTGCTCTGAGCCCGGCCTTGGCAGGGGAGGGCGGGATAGAAATAAATTATATTATTATTATTATTATTATTATTATTATTATTATTACAATGGTACCTTGGGTTACATACGCTTCAGGTTACATACGCTTCAGGTTACAGACTCCGCTAACCCAGAAATAGTGCTTCAGGTTAAGAACTTTGCTTCAGGATGAGAACAGAAATCGTGCTCCAGCGGCACGGCGGCAGCAGGAGGCCCCATTAGCTAAAGTGGTGCTTCAGGTTAAGAACAGTTTCAGGTTAAGAACAGACCTCCGGAACGAATTAAGTACTTAACCCGAGGTACCACTGTATTAGGGGACGCGGGTGGCTCTGTGGGTTAAACCACAGAGCCTAAGGCTTGCCGATCAGAAGGTCGGCGGTTCGAATCCCTGTGATGGTGTGAGCTCCCGTTGCTCGGTCCCTGCTCCTGCCAACCTAGCAGTTTGAAAGCATGTCAAAGTGCAAGTAGATAAATAGGTACCTCTCCAGCGGGAAGGTAAACGGCGTTTCCGTGCACTGCTCTGGTTTTCCAGAAGCGGCTTAGTCCTGCTGGCCACATGACCCGGAAGCTGTACGCCGGCTCCCTCGGCCAGTAAAGCGAGATGAGCGCCGCAACCCCAGAGTCGGTCACGACTGGACCTAATGGTCAGGGGTCCCTTTACCTTAACCTTTACCACTGTATTATTATTATTATTATTATTATTATTATTATTATTATTATTATTATTATTTTCCTGTCTGTTTCTCTCTCAGGTTATTACGGAGAAGGACTGAACGCCATCATCGTCTTTGCTGCCTGCTACCTGCCGGACAGCAGCCTGCCGGATTATCATTACATCATGGAGAACCTTTTCCTGTGAGTGACTTTTTCTTGCCTTCTGCTTGGAATGGAGCAGGGGAAACTCGCTTTTAAGCTCCGTTTGGATTAATTTCCCTCGCACCTCCTTTGCTTGGCCACGTCAGGGTGAAGATGGATTTGCTAAAATCGGGAAGGGTGGCAGTGCTGGGGGGCATTTTGGAAATTGCCCTCTTTTCATTCGAAACACTTTTGCCCCCCCCCCCAAGGCCAAGCTCTGCAAAAGTCATCACTTGGCTACAGCCGGCGATTTCACCAATCCTCATCCCAACATTATTTTTATTTTTATTAAAAATTATTTATCCTTTTCAAATTTATACATTTCACTAGTTTTAAAATCATTTTAACATTTCGAAACTCGGCTTCCTTCCTCCTCTTTCTGCAGTTCCTTAAAACAATTTTTAATATCTTCTGCATCTCCAAATTAACTCAATTTACTCATTTATGCATCTACTTTAAATATACACTCTTATAAAACTGCAGGTTATTATTACAATAACCCTGGTAGTGTTTTCAGTGTTTACAACTTATCTGCAAATATTCAGTAAGCCATTTCCATTCTTTTATAAAAAGTTTGCTATCTCGGTGTCTTATTTTTTCTGGTTTCACCATTTCTCCTTATTCCGTAAGTTTTTGTATCCATTCCTCCTTCGCTGGGGCTTCTGTTTCTTTCCATTTTGGAGTGAGTAACATTCTTGCCGCTGTAGTGGTATACATTAATAAGTTTCTATGCAGTTTGGTTAGTTCTGTCCATAGAATTCCCAAAAGAAAAGCTTCTGGGTTTTGTTTGTTTTTACAAATGTTATTTTAAACATCCTTTTCAACATCCTTTATTTATTTTTCTGTCTCTGCTGTCACCTCTCCCCTAACCACTAAGTTAGATAATGATAATAATCTTCATAATTCAGAGAGAAACAACAAGTCCATTTAGAGCAACTGTGTTTTCATCCTTTGTGCTGAGCATCATGGTCAGCAAATGCATTATCTGTGCCTTCGTGTATGTACACACAGAAATGGAGGACGCCCTGGTCCTGAATGGGGTTACTGTGCCCCTGAAGGACCAGGTGCGCAGCTGAGGGTCATTTTGGACTCACAGTGGTCCATGGAGGTGCAGGTCACTTCTGTGCCCAGGGCGGCTGTCTACCAGCTCCATCTGGTACGCAGGATGAGACCCTCCCTGCCCGTGGACTGTCTCGCCAGAGTGGTCCATGCTCTGGTTATCTCCCGCTTGGACTACTGCAACGCGCTCTCCGTGGGGCTGCCTTTGAAGGTGACGCAGAAACTACAACTAATCCAGAATGCGGCAGCTAGACTGGTGACTGGGAGTGGCCGCCGTGACCATATAACACCGGTCCTGAAAGACCTACATTGGCTCCCAGGACGTTTCCGAGCACAATTCAAAGTGTTGGTGTTGACCTTTAAAGCCCTAAATGACCTTGGTCCTTTATACCTGAAGGAGCATCTCCACCCCCATCGTCCAGCCCGGACACCGAGGTCCAGCTCCGAGGCCTTCTGGTGGTTCCCTCACTGTGAGAAGTGAGGTTACAGGGAACCAGGCAGAGAGCCTTCTTGGTGATGGCGCCCGCCTTGTGGAATGCCCTCCCATCAGATGTCAAAGAAATAAACAACTACCTGACTTTTAGAAGACATTGGAAGGCGGCCCTGTTTAGGAAAGCTTTTAATATTTGATGAATCATTGTATTTTAATATTTTGCTGGAAGCTGCCCAGAGTGGCTGGGGAAGCCCAGCCAGATGGGCGGGGTATAAATTCTTCTTATTATTCTTATTATTAGTTATCTGCTTCTGGTTTTCTAACAGGTATGTGATAAGCAGCTTGGAGTTGCTAGTGGCAGAGGATTATATGATTGTGTACATGAACGGTGCCACGCCACGCCGGAGAATGCCAGGGATCGGCTGGTTGAAAAAATGCTACCAGATGATTGACAGAAGGTGAGGTTTGTGGACTGAGTCCATGACAATGGGCCACATTTTACAGAGGATGAGGATGACCGTTTACATACGTGTGTTTGTGCGTGCGTCAATTTATTTATTTCATAAATTTTATACACCACTAGTCTGTAAAAAAACACACCAAACAAACCTTCAAAACGGTTTACAAAAAAAACACATATATTGTAAGAACTGAAGTCTAGTAATATTTGGAGATTCAAGATTCCCAACCGCTTATGCAGCTGTAAACTCTTTACCAGAGTCTTCCACTGTCCTGAGTGGAAACCCAGCCAGATGGGTGGGGTATAAATAAATACAGTGGTACCTCAGGTTACATACGCTTCAGGTTACATATGCTTCAGGTTACAGACTCCGCTAACCCAGAAATAGTACCTCAGGTTAAGAACTTTGCTTCAGGATGAGAACAGAAATCGTGCTCCGGCAGCACGGCAGCAGCGGGAGGCCCCATTAGCTAAAGTGGTGCTTCAGGTTAAGAACAGTTTCAGGTTGAGAACGGACCTCCAGAACGAATTAAGTACTTAACCTGAGGTACCACTGTACTATTAT
Organism: Podarcis raffonei; assembly: GCF_027172205.1. NCBI lineage: Eukaryota > Metazoa > Chordata > Lepidosauria > Squamata > Lacertidae > Podarcis > Podarcis raffonei. The sequence continues at coordinate 6,891,297 of NC_070619.1, read as the reverse complement.
TATTATGTGACCTAGTTTTACTTCTTGCCTTAGAAATTTGAAACCATTCCTACTGAAGACAGTAGGATTTCTTGCATGTAATCATTTATGCACTTTGATTTAAACAAACTGGCGCTCCAACTTTTGCCCTGTCCACTGGTTTATGTTTTGGCTTAAGTTTCATTAATATTGGTTTATTTTAATTTTATCTTCAAGTTTTTAAGGTGTTTTTTCTAGGTTTTGCAATGTATGGCCTCCTTGCTGAAGTCTAATAAATAACTCTGAGGGCTTAAAAAAAAGATAAAACAGTAAAATTGAGGGAAGGGGAAATCACAACTATTATTTAAAAAAGATTTTCCAAACTTAGGTTTCCAGCTGTTTTGGGACTACATTATCTCTAACTAGCTGGACTAGTAGTCAGGGGTGATGGCAGTAGAGATATGAGATGATCAGAACCCTCCGAATTTGAAGCATAGAAAGTCCTATTAAAAAAAGTATAATTTGGCAGAATATTTGGATTATTTGATATGCATATGTCTAATTTGGAATATTTAATGCGATTTGATTGGCTTGTTAAAGTGGAAAATTTAATAAAAATGGGTTTTTTTAAAAAAAAAGTAGTCAGGGATGATGGGATTTGTAGTCCAAAAACAGCTGGAGACCAAGTTTGGGAAACCCTGATTTAAAACTTATTGAAAGGGTTCAAATATTACTTGCAAAGATATGCAAGAGAAATTGTGTGTGTGTGTGTATACATATACATACATATTTGGAAATCAAGAAAAAAAATCTTGAGAAGCCTGTCTGCTTCTCCCAGAGCTTTTCGGGGCTGCCGGGGGAAGCCCGGGTTTGCCCCCCGCCCAGCCCCAAGAGCAAAGAAGCCAAGACTGCGAGCCGGATGGATCCCTCTCGCTGTCTTGGCTTCCTCTTTAGCCCCGTGCAACCTCTCTGGCTGGGAGAGGCTGCGCGCAGCTATGGCAATACCCCCACCTCCTCGTAGAAAAGCCCACAGGAGCTGCGCACCCTTTGAGGAGCGCGCAGCTCCTGCGGGCTTTTCTACGAGGAGGGAGAGGGGACTTTTCCTGCCTGCCTCCCCCCTGCATTCGCTTCATAAGACGCACACACATTTCCCCTTACTTTTTAGGAGGGGAAAAGTGCATCTTATGGAGCAAAAAATATGATAGATAGATAGATAGATGATAGATAGATAGATTTAGAGATAGATAGATAGATGGGACGTGGGTGGCACTGTGGGTTAAACCACCGAGCCTAGGTCTTGCCGATCAGAAGGTCGGAGGTTCAAACCCCCGTGACGGGGTGAGCTCCCGTTGCTCGGTCCCTGCTCCTGCCCACCTAGCAGTTTGAAAGCACGTCAAAGTGCAAGTAGATAAATAGGTACCACTCCGGTGGGAAGGTAAACGGCGTTTCCGTGCGCTGCTCTGGTTTGACAGAAGCGGCTTAGTCCTGCTGGCCACATGACCCGGAAGCTGTACGCCGGCTCCCTCGGCCAATAAAGCGAGATGAGCGTCACAACCCCAGAGTCGGCCACGACTGGACCTAATGGTCAGAGGTCCCTTTACATATATATATATATATATATATATATATATATATATATATATATATATAAATATGGCAAGGGTCACCAATGTTGTTGGACTCCAAGTCCCATCATTCCTGACCATTGATCATACTGGCAGGGGCTGATGGGAGATGGAATCCAACAACATCTGACATACAGATTCACTAGCTTTTTTTAAAAAAACACCTCTTGTTTTTACACTGTAAAATAGAAAGCTTCCAGAATCTGAGGGAGAGGAGATGAGAAATTAAATTGATATTGTGTTTGTGTATGAAGGTTTGTATCTGGTGCAGAACTAATGCACGACCAAAGGCAACTGCTCATATCTGTTCTTACACCTCCCTGCCTTCTCTTTTTTATTACAGGTTGCGGAAAAACCTGAAAGCGCTGATAATCGTTCACCCGTCGTGGTTCATTCGAACGGTCCTGGCTATATCGAGGCCGTTCATCAGGTATGAGCAGCCGAAAGGATAGCTGCCTTGAAGCCAGTTAAACATGTCTGACGCCTCTCTGGGTGGTTTAGACTACAACTCCCATCAAGCCCCAGCCAACATGATGGGAGTTGTAGTCCAAAACATCTTTCTCTAAATTTAGCCCACCCCTCATGCTCCAAAGACCGCTAAGAGAAGTCCCAGCATGATGGATGCAGGTCCTGCTATCCAAACATAAGGCAAATGGTTCGTCAGGTGAGTGTTCACATAACAAGTCAACGATTTCCATTGATTCTTATGGGGAAATGTCTAATGCGTTCCCGACCGTGGAATTTTGACCCCAAAATGATGGAAAACCTGGGCAAACCCTGGGAAACCCTCCGGAACCTTGTAAAGGGCAAACAAGGAAGGGAGAAATGCTCTCTTATTCTCCCGCTCTCTCCCTGTTCCTCCCAGGAGTTTCTGCCAAAACGGTTTCAGCAGACCAGCAAAACACAAAAGACTTGTTTTAAGTCTGCTTATTTATTTACATGCAGGTCTGGTTGTTTGGATATCTGAATCTGCAGTGTGTAAAGTGAGGTTTGGGTACTAATTCCTCACGTTTGGATAAGTGAATTTTCGTATGATGACCTTGTCAGCATCGCCCTTGAGCCAGTGCCACCAACTGGACTTACACACTTCAGCCCCGACTGGGCTAGGTGAGCTGAGTAGCACTTCCAGAGACCACCTTCTGGACAGGAACAGGTCAAAGTGCTGTGGACTCACAGCTTAGAGTTGTGAGCACCAGATTCACTCCAACAAGAAGACAGTTGTCGCACAGCAGAGTATAGCAGAGCATAAACGACTCGGAGAGCAGCTCTGTAGAATATCTTCTTTATTCTATTTACAACTATAATACACAACTATGTACAGAGCTAAATGAGGTCTAAGCGAAAATGCTGAACTGCACTAAGTGTCTGCAGCTGCTCTTAGCAGCAACCTTATCTATACACACGATCTCTCTAACACTCAGTCTGTCTCTCTCTTTGATGTGAGGCTGGAGCGGAATAAGTAGAGAGCAGAAACCGCCCCCTCCTCTCTGGAGAATCAGCAGAGAACATCAGCAGATTCTTGGATATGGGAGGGGTGAAATCTCCTCAGACCTCTTTCACAGAATTGCAGAGTTGGAAGGGACCGCGAGGGTCACCTAGTCCAATGCAGGAATATTTTGCCCAACATGGGGCTCAAACCCACGACCCGCATGTACAATCTTTCAAACCAAGGTAGCATAGTAGCTTAGTGAATCAGAGACGGACCCAGACAACCCCAGGTTCAAACTCTGTGTAGTCACAATTTCTCAGACTAACCTGTTTTGTGAAGATAAATAGGGGAAGCCATCAGGATAGAATACTAAGAGGAATAACATAATGAGTTGCAGTCAACTATTTTTACTCAAGAGTAGACCCATTGAAATTAAGGGACCATAGTTGGCCGTGTCCATCAATGGCTCTACTCTGAGTAGGATTACCATTGGATTCAGCCCAATGATCATAATAATAGGTTGGATTCAATGTTAGTCCTAGTATGAGACCCACGAAAATTGATGGACAAGACGTTAATTTCAGTGGGTCTACTCTGAGTAGGGCTTCGTTGGCAACAACCAGGTGGGGATGGTTCCGTATCATTGGATGCTAAATATAACATTTGTATTCCAGAAATTCTAGAACAAGGGTTACCAGGCCTTTTTCTGCAAATGACACCCGTTCTGAACTTCTCTCTCTCTATGAAAGCAGTTTCACGCCACCAGCCCAAGTGGTTGACTTTCAAGGGGGTCCAGGGTTAATTGCAACACCCTGCAAAGGCCACACTGTGGCCCCCATGGCAGTAAACAAAAGATCAAACCAAAAGAACGTCTTACCAGTTATAATCTTTAATAATCACAGTGCAAGAACAAAGAACACATCTTCTAGAAATGGCGGTGCTCCCAATTAAGGATTCCACCCCTTGCCATCCCTGTTAATCTATGTCACTCCTATGTCTTGTAATCTGAGTTTGTACCCACTGCGCTTTCTGTTCTAACACTTTCTGAGCTCTCCGTGTTTTTGGAGAAGGAGGGTGGATGCTGTCCAGACAGAGACTGTGAATCTGTTAACTCTCCTCTAGTGTTTCTTCTGCTAGCTGTTCCCCATCCTGTATTCCCCAGCTTCTGCTTTCTGAACTATGCCCCTCTGCAAACCACTGTTCCAGATCTATATTGTCCTCCTGCTCCTGGGAAGAATCAGGATCAGGGGAGAGGGTGGATCCCACCGTTCCTCCTCAGTGCAGCTCTCCTCAGCACGATCCCTGACACACACTAAGCTAGATTTTAAAAAAAGAAAATTGTGTGGCTGTGGGAGAAGCTGTGCCTAACATGTGGAAATACTCTTTCCTAGTGTGAAATTCATCAATAAAATCCAGTACGTTCACACCTTGGAGGAACTATCGCAGAGCATCCCCATGGAACATGTCCAGATTCCGGACTGTATCCTACAGTAAGTATTGGGCGATACCTTGAAACAGCGTTGTTTTCCTGCACTGCCTTTCCTTTTATTCTGTGATTCATATACTTCTTCTTCTTTGGCGATCACTCGTCGCCGAGTAAGATTGTCTTCCATAATATTGGTTTCCGGGCGGGAGTTTGGGATCACGGTGTGGATTTGCCAAGCGTGCCTTCCTCTTAGCACGTTTCTCCCTTGCATTCTGAGTACGAAAAGCTTGGCCTGTCGCTCAACATCCAAAAAACCAAAGTGTTGCACCAACAAGTACAAAATAACCCCTCTGCAGCGCCACAGATCCAACTCAATGGTGTAACATTGGAAAATGTCAATCACTTCTCTTACCTGGGCAGTTATCTTTCCACAAGGGTCAACATTGATGCCCAAATCCAGCATCGCCTGAGCTCTGCGAGTGCAGCTTTCTCCCGATTGAAGTGCAGAGTGTTCCAGGACCGGGACATTTGCAGAGAAACCAAAATGCTTGTTTACGAAGCTATTGTACTACCAACCTTACTGTATGCTTGTGAAACATGGACCACTTACAAACGCCATCTCCAACTTCTCGAAAGATTCCATCAACGGTGTCTCCGAAAAATCTTGCAGATCACTTGGGAAGACAGGCGAACTAATATCAGTGATTCATATGCAATGAAGGGTGGTTGGAGGGGCCAAGAGGGGCCTGGACATGTATGTGACATGTATGCAACATGTAATTCTACTCTTATGTGACATGTAATTCTACTCTTATTGATCCAAAGCAGAACTCCAACGTAGAGTTAGCAGAGTAAAAACTTAAACACGTTGCAGGATCCACAAAAAATAGACCAGAGGCAATTGTATTTCATCCAGTGTGCAAGGTCAGAGAATTCCAACAAAAAATGGAAAAGGTAGCAGAAGCAGTTCCCATGCTCATCCGTGATTAGGAACAGAAACCAGTCAACGCATCTTGTTTCGTCCTTTGCTTTACATTGGAATGAATTTAAGTTACGTAAGCAAGCGGGTTGCGCTGTGGGTTAAACCACAGAGCCTAGGACTTGCCGATCAGAAGGTCGGCGGTTCAAATCCCCGCGACGGGGTGAGCTCCAGTTGCTCGGTCCCTGTTCCTGCCAACCCAGCAGTTCGAAAGCACGTCAAAGTGCAAGTAGATAAATAGGTACCACTCCGGCAGGAAGGTAAACGGCGTTTCTGTGCGCTGCTGTTGTTCGCCAGAAGCGGCTTAGTCATGCTGGCCACATGCTTGCCAATAAAGCGAGATGAGCACCGCAACACCAGAGTCAGCCACGACTGGACCTAACGGTCAGGGGTCCCTTTACCTTTAAGTCACATTAAACAGTGGACAGCGAGACAGATAACGTAGTACTTCACACAAACCGAAATGCAGAAGAACAGGGAAAGCGTCGATTGCGACAAACTCAGATCGCAGGCTTCTTACGTCCCCAAGAGGTTTCTTTCGTTGGCAATATGTTCATTTGCAATTTGTCGCTTATTGGGAATTTGTTGGTTTTAAGCCAGTTGTGAACCATGTTTTTTTCACAGTTCTAAACACTTTGTTTCAGGTTTGAAGAAGAGCGGAACAGAGCGAGAAAAGAAAGGTAGGTTTTTCCCTTTTTGTGTATGCTAGGAAAGAGGCCATTATCACACAGTTGCCCGGGGTATATTGTTATTTTACATTGTTCCTTCAGGCAAAACCGGCTATTTCAAAATGCAATTTATCCCTAACAGGGCAGAAGAGAAACAGGACACAACTGTGAGAGAGAGGTAAGTCTCTTTCCATGTTATTGCAGATGCATTATATCAGGGGGAAATGGTTTTCAAAACTCTGTATATTAGGCAAAATTGCATACAGATACGTCTATTAGGGTTCCCCCCCCTAAAATGCTGATGAATATTCAGGAGGATTCATTTTTTAAACACACATACCCACAAAGTAATGTGGAAATGAAGTGAGATGAACTTTAGATTGGAAACATGAAAAACAGAGAAAAACCAAAATGGATAGATTCACCCATTTCTAGGGAGGACTGGGGCCACAGGGAAACCATCATTTTAGGCAGGAAACAGGGAGGAAAGTACGGTGTTTCCGCTATCCGAAATTATTTGTTAGGTGAGCATTCTCATAGCAAGTCGATGATTTGCATTGATTCTTATGGGGGGGGAATCTTTTTTAAAAATAATATACTTTTTCATAGAATCATAGAGTTGGAATAGACCACAAGGGCCATCGAGTCCAACCCCCTGCCAAGCAGGAAACACCATCAGAGCACTCCTGACATATGGTTGTCAAGCCTCTGCTTAAAGACCTCCAAAGAAGGAGACTCCACCACACTCCTTGGCAGCAAATTCCACTGTCGAACAGCTCTTACTGTCAGGAAGTTCTTCCTAATGTTTAGGTGGAATCTTCTTTCTTGTAGTTTGGATCCATTGCTCCGTGTCCGCTTCTCTGGAGCAGCAGAAAACAACCTTTCTCCCTCCTCTATGTGACATCCTTTTATATATTTGAACATGGCTATCATATCGCCCCTTAACCTCCTCTTCTCCAGGCTAAACATGCCCAGCTCCCTTAGCCGTTCCTCATAAGGCATCGTTTCCAGGCCTTTGACCATTTTGGTTGCCCTCCTCTGGACACGTTCCAGTTTGTCAGTGTCCTTCTTGAACTGTGGTGCCCAGAACTGGACACAGTACTCCAGGTGAGGTCTGACCAGAGCAGAATACAGTGGCACTATTACTTCCCTTGATCTAGATGCTATACTCCTATTGATGCAGCCCAGAATTGCATTGGCTTTTTTAGCTGCCGTGTCACACTGTTGGCTCATGTCAAGTTTGTGGTCCACCAAGACTCCTAGATCCTTTTCACATGTACTGCTCTCAAGCCAGGTGTCAAGCCAGGTGTCAAGTTTTATTGAACTTCCAGTTTTTTATAAATGAACTTTAAATTGAATGCTTACATTGTTTCGTAGACTGACTTCCCTGCACAGTGTTCAAACCCTTTCCAGCCACATTATATATCAGACTCTTATCTATTACAGAAATCTGTCTAATGCAATTACTTTATCGTTTTTCTTCCGCTGTTCCTATCTCGAATCCTGCCCACGATTGGCTGTAGTGTTTCTTCAAAGAATCTTAAGGGGAAATTTCTAATGCAGTCACGACCACAGAGTTTAACCCCCAATTTTACTCTCCAAGTGACCGGGGGAAACAGGGGGATACCCAGAAAAACCCTCTGAAACCTTGCAAAAGGAAAACAAGGAAGGGGAAAAATTGCTCTCTTATTTGTCCGATCCCCCAATTCCATGATTTCTGGCGAAATGGCTGCCACAGACTAGCAAAACACAAAAATATTAAGACTTGTTTAAGGCTGCTTATTTGTTTGCAGTGTTATCTGCAGATCTGGTTATCTGAATATCTGTTTATCAGGATATCTGAAACTGTGGTGTGTATAGCTAGGTTTGGGTACCAACTTTCTGTTGTTTGGATAAGTGAATTTTCATACACTGAGCGTTTGGATAGCAGCACCTTTATATACATAGCTGTCAACTTTCAGATTTGAAAATAAGGGATCAGCAGCCTCACCCGTCCCGGGGACAGTCTACGCGATATCTAACAATCTGGGATAGCAGTGGGAAATGGTGCTGAAATAAGGGAATTTCCCACCAAAAAAAGGGAAGGTTGACAGCTATGTTTATATATCTACTTGAAGAAGCCATGGTCCGATCTGAAAAATACAAATATTTAGGTTACAAAACTATAAAAATAAAGAAAAATTAAGTTTGCAAAAGTTTGTGGTTAGGGTAGACCAGGGGACGCGAGTGGCCCTGTGAGTTAAACCACAGAGCCTAGGACTTGCCAATCAGAAGGTTGGCGGTTTGAATCCCCACGACGGGGTGAGCTCCCGTTGCTCGGTTCCTGCTCCTGCCCACCTAGCAGTTCGAAGGCACGTCAAAGTGCAAGTAGATAAATTACCTTCCCTCTGGCGGGAAGGTAAACAGTGTCTCCATGCACTGCTCTGGTTCGCCAGAAGCGGCTTAGTCATGACCCCATGACCCGGAAGTTGTACGCTGGCTCCCTCGGCCAATAAAGCGGGATGAGCGCCACAACCCCAGAGTGGGTCACGACTGGACCTAATGGTCGGGGTCCCTTTACCTTTACCCAGGGTAGATCAACGTGTCAGTGTCTACTTATCTCCAGTGTCAATATAACATATCGGCAAAAGTCGGAAATCGAAAGATAACTATAGCATGTACACAAAAATCGATTTCAGATTTGAAATCAGCAGTGAAAGAACATATAAGAACAGCTGAAAAATCTCATGCAACAGAAAATGAAAAAAAAATTGTTCCCCAGTGTATTCACCTGCTGTTCATTATAATGGGTGTTGCGTGGCAATTCCCGCCCCCTCCCGTGAAAGAAGTAAATAAAGACACCAGACACAAGAATTTAGGTTAATGGGCGAAAGGCCACAACTTTATTGATTACAGGTAAGAGAGGTATTGGCTTTAGGCATTGGCCCTAACAGACTATCCGGTATAACCGGGAAGGGTTAAACACCAACTGGGGGAGCCTCCGAGATGTACATCCGTAAGCGCTCCCCAAGGGGTTACCGCTCGGGAGCGCTCTTTAGGCCCTAGCCTCCGTAGGTTTCGGACGAGGCGACGCCCCTCGGAGTCCTTTAACAGACCACCCTTCAAGATTTGGGGGAGGGGATGGCATTCCTCCCCCCCGACCACATTTGCATGACAATACCCCTTGCCAATGCCTAACCGCCAAAACCAAGGAGTTGTGACGTTTTGCTACGAGGTAGGCGAAAAAACCAAGTGGCGTCAAAATACAGCCAATTAGCCAAATGGAAAAACTCCTACCAGGCCCCTTGCGGCGACCAGCCGAAGCCCATAGCAAAGTCAGAAAGTAAGCCTAAAGGGTGGGTGGGTGGGAAATCCTGGGCTGAAGAAGGAGCAAGAGGGGCGAGGCAGGGCTGCCCTGACCTTAAGAAGACCCCGAAGTGCCCGCCCCTGGCGCCAGCCGATTGGCTGGCAGCACGGGCGCTGAATAATAATTAGCTAAGGGGATTCCCGCGACCCGCGGGGCTTCCTAGCCCCGCGAGAAGGTGATGGGGGCGTGCGCCCGCAACCCCACCCCCTCTTTAGATCGGGAGTGTCTTTCTCAGTTGTCTTTTATGGCAGCAAACTTTCCTAAAATCACGGGATCTCAGAATAGGGCTTTCTGGGGGGAGACAAACCACTCCTCCCAAAAAGAATTCCACCCCACCCCGGAATGTCCCCGAAACAGAATTTCCAAGTGAATGAAATGGCTGAGATATGGCCTTTGGCAATTTGGTTCAGCTCTAGGGATCTTCAAAGATTTCTGCTTGGGGAATGTGGGGCTGCCAGGAGGGATGTTGGGGGAAAACAGAAACAGGAGGAAATTGCTGAAGTCTACTTATTTGTCCCATTTGCGGAACTCAATACAGCAGATATGATCGTTGTTCATTGTTGCAGTTTTCCGTCTGCAAACTGTACATAACAATACATAACTGCATTGCATAATTTGCATGGAGTTTCCTTTGTGTTGAAATGAAAGGTGTGGAATAATGTACTGATTACATAAGTAATTATGTAAAATTCAGCCAGAGCAGACAGCAGGACAACAATTAATAGAGGGCATAATCTAACTAAATTCTACTTAGAGCACACCAGGGCTGGATTTCGGTTTGATGAGGCCCTAAGCTACCGAAGGTACAGTGGTGCCCCGCAAGACGAACGCCTCGCAAGACAGAAAACCCGCTAGACGAAAGGGTTTTCCGTTTTGGAGGCGCTTCGCAAAACGAATTTCCCTATGGGCTTCCTTCGCAAGACGAAAGCCCATAGGGAAATCTCCGGGACAGCGGGGAAGCGCAGCGCGTCTTCCCCACTGTCCTCGGACCTCCTCCGAAGGCTGGCGGTGGGGCGGAGAGACCTCCTCCCGCCGCCAGCCTTCGGATGGCTGCTCTGAAGGCTGGCGGTGGGGCGGAGAGACCTCCTCCTGCCGCCAGCCTTCGGAAGGCTGCTCTGAAGGCTGGCGGTGGGGCGGAGAGACCTCCTCCCGCCGCCAGGCTTCAGAAGGCTGCTCCGAAGGCTGGCGGTGGGGTGGAGAGACCTCCTCCCGCCGCCAGCCTTCGGAAGGCTGTCCTGAAGACTTGCGGTGGGAGGAGGGTTTTCCTTCCCACCGCCAACATTCAGAATGCTGTTCTGAATGTTGGCGATGGGGAGGAGAAACCCTCCTCCCACCGCAAGCCCCGGGAACAGAGGAGAAGCGCTGCGCGCCTTCCCCTCTGTTCCCGTACCTGTCCTGAAGGCTTGCGGTGGGGAGAAAAGCCCTTCTCCGCACCACCAGCCTGGCAAGCGGTCTCCATAGGAACGCATTAATTGATTTTCAATGAATTCCTATGGGAAACCGTGCTTCGCAAGACGAAAAACTCGCAAGAAGAAAAAACTTGCGGAACGAATTAATTTCGTCTTGCGAGGCACCACTGTAACGGGGCCCTTTCTATGTCCAGCTGTCCTTTGTCAACAACAAATTGTCGCCGTGTTGAATATATGCTATATGGTCATTTATGGACCTCATAGATATCTCAAGCCATTTGCGCATGTGGCCGTGCAACCAGTCCATGCAGAATGTAGGCACCCTATATATAGAAATGAGCGAACGAGTGATATTTTAGGGAGCAGGCTAGCAGGCGGGGCACGTGACTTACATCATAGGAGCCAACACAACACAAAACACTGTTGCTGTATGTAGGTTTTATTTTATTTGTTTTTTATCTTATATTTTGGAAGTGTACATCCAGGTTTACTAATCCGCTTGTAATATTCTGCCTCTTCAGATGCAGAACTACGAGGTTTAACAAGCATACACCGTTTTCTAAATGTATTTACTATTTTGTCTGTCTTCCCAAACAGGCCTACATTGCCAGCAGAGGATCAGGAAACAAGGTGTGGGTTTGTTTTATTTATTTATTTTTAATCACATTCAGAATTTAGTTACCTACTGCTTACCTAAACCCCTGAGCCTCTTGGGCTTGCCGATCATAAGGTTGGCAGTTCGAATCCCCGTGACGGAGTGAGCTCCCATTGCTTGGTCCCTGTTCCTGCCAACCTAGCAGTTCGAAAGCATGTCAAAGTGCAAGTAGATAAATAGGTACCACTCTGGCGGGAAGGTGAACGGCGTTTCCGTGCGCTGCTCTGGTTCACCAGAAGTGGCTTAGTCATGCTGGCCACATGACCCGGAAGCTGTACGCCGGCTCTCTTGGCCAATAAAGTGAGATGAGCGCCGCAACCCCAGAGTTGGCCACGACTGGACCTAATGGTCTGGGGTTCTTCACCTTTTACCTATACACCCACAATAAATCACCAGTCTGGAGGGGCCCTTGATAATTGACAATCAGCAGTCTCTTAAGTATTCACTGGGCCAGTGTGGTGTAGTGGTTAAGAGCAGTGGACTCGTAATCTGGTGAACCGGGTTCGCTTCCCACTCCTCCACATGCAGCTGCTGGGTGACCTTGGGCTGGTCACACTTCTCTGAAGTCTCTCAGCCCCACTCACCTCACAGAGTGTTTGTTGTGGGGGAGGAAGGGAAAGGAGATTGTGAGCCGCTTTGAGACTCCTTCGGGTAGTGATAAAGCGGGATATCAAATCCAAACTCCTCTTCTTCTTCTTCTTCTCTCTCCTTCCTCCCTCCTCCCACCTTTTAGCATGTCCTGAATCAAGGCGAGAACACAGACATACAGAACGATCCAGAACGATGCATTACCCATTGTAAAATGACCTTCCTGGTGTTAAGCCCGCACGACCATCCTCAATTCCATCCAACCAAGGAATGAGCCTTTCTGTCTTTGCCTAAAAGGTATTCCATTGCACACAAGAACAAACAGCACTTTCCAACAAAGGCTCTGAGTGGCAAACCCCTTGCTGAGACATGCAAGCACCTTCCATCTTTAAAAAGCAACAACGTCGGGATATTACAAAATCCAGCCTAAAATGGAGAATTCCGGTTTATACATCGAAAGCCTCTTCCGTTGGGTTGCTGCAGGTCAGCACAGCGACATCGGGATGGAAAAGCACACATCCATTCTTAATTTCTTGCCGGACGCATCTGAAAGGAAATTGTTGCTCTGTGCATTCATTGGGCCAGGAAGAACTGCGGAAGCAAACTTTCGTCCCCTTCTGAATGAAGTTTCTGCATGCCTGTTCCAGTACAGATACAGAGCACCTACCCGGGTTTTTTTGCCTCATCCGTTTCCCAAATGCACCCCTGGCGCTATTTTTTTTTACCACTTGAGCTCATGGTGAATTCTCACTCGGGAAATGATGTACAGATCGCTTTTATTTTTCGCGTCCTCTCTCCTGAATGGTTCTGTCCCTGAATCTTGGGTACCAAATATCGCAAGTGTTGTAACAATGCCCATTCATACACTAGTCAGTGTAAAGATGCAAATATACTCACAGGGCGGTGGGATTTGCACAGTTTTAGTCAGTTTCAGAACACTGGACAATCACCTCCCCCCGAATTCTGCCTCCAAACATCTGAGGCAAGATGCAAGCACATGAAAACACAGTCCACGTCTCCTCAAGCAAGGAGAACTTGAGTCAGATGGTCAGATTAGAAAGTGCACACATTTAGAACAGGAAAATGAGTACGCAACATGACTTAAAAACACTTTTTCTAAAGCCACATATGTATACCCATCTTCCGCCCTAATGAACATGGGAGTGGCTCGCATTTTATCCTAGAAAAACAACAACAAAACCCTGCAAGACATTTAGGTTAGGTTGAAAGATCACAGCTGAATAGAAATTTGAACCCAGGTCTCTGTGGTTAGAATCACACGATCCTGACATTGCAGGACAGGAAGGCAATTCACTCACACAAAATCCTGGGATCAGGAGAAAAGGCAATGCTTGCGCGCCCATGCGCACACTTAGATTTAATCTATGCACTTAAAATGTGACCCAGTCATTTCGATCCAAGAAGAACAGAAAACCTTGAAGTCCACATTCAGATAGTTGCTGTTTTGGTTGTCCATACAGTTCCACACCAGAGGGCAGCAGTGGCAAAATTACATGTGCAAGCTTGATTTTCCGGGGAGTCTTCCAAATGCCAGCCTAACAGAAGGCTTCCTTTGCTTTCGTGTGTCTGCAGAGGAGCGTGGAACAGTTGGCTTGCCTCTTTTTCTTCTCATTGATACGTAACACCTAACCCTGAACAAGTAGGTAGGAGAGCTTGCGACGTAATGGGGGTCAATCTTCAACAATGGCTTTAAAGGACCGGTCTGTTTCGTTTGCGAAAGAAAGGAATCTAGCCCTATCTGCGGAAGCTTTGGGAATGTCTTATTTGCATAGCAGAATGCGTGAGTTCCTGAACACTTCAATCATACCTCTCTACTGACAATGGAAGTAGAACCCATACCCCATAGAGCCCTATGGGGTCACCTTACGAGCAGATGTGTTCACAACTGCAAATGATCAAACATCTGGGAAATGTATGGTTCGCAATCATTTCTAAAAAACTTCTCTCTCTCTTTCGTGGACGGAACATTTATAAAAGCAAAAAGAGCTGCAAAGACATCTATCAGTTTGGATACGAAATAGTCTCAACTGGATTTTTTGAAAGTGCATTTTAAGCTGGGAGGGAGGGGTAGAAAACATGACAGCTGACACGTGTATATCAGGATACGCTGGGAAGTGCATTGAGGAGTGTTTACATGCTCTTCCACCATTCTACAAAGAGAAACGTGGGACGTATTGGCAGTCTCCAAAGAGACTCGTTCAGGACCACAGATTTGCACAACCTTCTCTGGAAACAAATGGGGTGACAATTCCTTGCGATATCTTTGCCGGTTTCTCTATGCTTGGTTTTAAAAGGGTGTGTTTGCCTTGTAATCATGGACACGAGAGGGAAGAATATGGGCTGCTTGGTTTTGAAGCAGGGATGGGTAATTTGTGGCACTGCAGATGCTGTGATTACATACCCCATCATCCTTGACCATTGCCCAAGCTGGCTAAAGCTGTTGTGACTTGCAGTCTGACATCATCTGGAGGGTCAGGTGTTCCCCTATCCCTGGATTACTGCTAAAGAGGAGGAAATGTGTCCCCACCCACAAACTGAAATGAGAGAGGTTTGGGTAAATCGCCTTAATCACATCTACTATCATAGTCTGTAATGGGTAAACTTACTGAACCAAACCTATATCTGAAATCTCTACGGATGATCTATCAGTGGCTTTTACAGGTTTTATTTCTCCATCGGCTTCACTATGAATGAACAAGCTTGCTTGTGCCCAAAGAGAAAATTCTGCCTGCTTTTCTCCTCCTGCGACCAACTGTTGATGTTCCGTGGTTTCTCTTGCTCCCAAAAAAGACCTAAGTTCTAACCAAAGTTCGGTCTTGGTTTAGCACTCATGTTTTATTTGGGGGACTCAGATTTAACATGGCATCAGGACCTGAGGAGGAGCAGAGCGGGCGTGATTTCTGTCTGGGCACCAGGGCCAAATTTTGGGTTGCTGTTGCGTGTGAAACAGGCCACAGGCCACATTTGCACATGACTAAAGCCATGCTAAACCATGGTTTGGCCAGCTAAACCATGGTTTCGTCAACAAACGACAAGCCGTCTCACAGGAAAGCAGAGAAACATGGCTTGTTTCTCCTGGTCTTGGGCCTCTGCAAGTAGGGTGTCCATACAAAACATTGGTTAAACAAGGTTCTTGGGTTTCCATGTAATGCCACCCTCTAGTTTGAAACAAGCCATGGTTCATAAGCCAACAGCAAAACGGCTTCACATCGTGGTTTATTAACAGAACGCAAAACAAGGTTAGTCTGCTGGGCTGGGTTCATATGTTTAAACCATGACCCAGTGTTATGTGTGAACTGAGGCGATATTGGCTGAATGCTGCAAAGCAGAATATCAGGTCTTTTGGTCAACACTTGGGAGGGTGAGTTTTTAAAAAACAAAAAGGCACTACAGAATGAACACAGGGGACAACCCACTAAACGTCCAAGGCAAGCCACACCAAAATTCAGAAACTGAATTCAACGTGGCTTCTACAGAAAATTTCCCCAGGTGCTGTACTTACCTGAAGTCTATGTACCGTATTTTTTGCTCTATAAGACTCACTTTTTCCCTCCTAAAAAGTAAGGGGAAATTTGTGTGCGTCTTATGGAGCAAATGCAGGCTGCGCAGCTATCCCAGAAGCCAGAACAGCAAGAGGGATTGCTGCTTTCACTGCACAGCGATCCCTCTTGCTGTTCTGGCTTCTGAGATTCAGAATATTTTTTTCCTTGTTTTCCTCCTCCAAAAACTAGGTGCATCTTGTGCTCTGGCGCGTCTTATAGAGCGAAAAATACGGTAAACATTTTGGGGGTTTTTGTCCTCCATGTATCAAAAACTGCTACATTTTTGGCACATAAAGTATTTTCTTCCCCTGGAAGAGCAAGGCACAGGTTTGTAAAAACCTAGCTTTTCCTTAACCAAATGCTGAATTTGTGCAATTGCGCTTTTACTCCACATTCTCTGATCGGTTTTGAGACATTTTTGCAGCTGGGGTGGGGTGGAATAGGTGGGACTCCAATAAGGGAATGTAAATTGGATTTTGCTTTGAGCTAAAATTAGTCGATTGAATGATGAAGGGGAAGTGGGGGAAAATTTGCATATGCTGATTTAAATGTATAGCTGTAAATTTAGAAATGTAGAAAGCACGTCCAAGTGCAAGTAGATAAATAGGTACAGCTCCAGTGGGAAGGTAAATGGCATTTCCGTGCGCTGCTCTGGTTCGACAGAAGCGGCTTAGTCCTGCTGGCCACATACCCGGAAGCTGTACGCCGGCTCCCTCGGCCAGTAAAGCGAGATGAGCGCCGCAACCCCAGAGTCGGCCACGACTGGACCTAATGGTCAGGGGTCCCTTAACCTTTACCTAAATTTAGAATAGCTGAAAGAAGTGCAGTCTATCTCACCACGGTGGGGAAGGCTATGACCAAGTTACCTGCATGCGCCACAACTTCAACGCCCCTCATTTCTCCCTTCGTAGGACTCTTTATCTTTCAGATAGACTTAGGACTTTCCCCTTCACATACTCTATTTAATAAACAGAGAACTGTTCTTTGACAGGTGTTTAAATGGACTGTAAAAAGTAGGACCTATTGCCTTTCTATGAATAAAGTATAATGGTACAAATCCATCACTGAAAAATGTAAAAAGGACTATAGTTCTAATAATGGAGAATTATAATGGGCAGACTTGATTAAAGAAGCACTTTCACACAGTAAAATGTTTTGCATCAAACTGGAATGGCAATACTGTAAGATATTTTATTTAAGTGCTCAACAATCTGAGCAACGCTTTCCCATGTGTTTAAGGAACAGGAAACAGTTGTTTCATGCTTTCTGTTCCTCCGTATTGACCTAATATCAGAAACATATCTGTTTGCGATAGAGAGATAAAATCCTTTTTTTTTTTTTAAGCAATACCACGATGCGGATAAAATAAGGTGGTTATAAAACGGGTGGCTTTTGAGCCACAAGATGTCTTGCTGTGTCACACAGTGGTGAAACAGCGACAGTGTTAACCGATTTGCAAAGGTCGAAATCCAAAACTGATATATAAACACTAGGATTTCATAATGTTGTTTGATGCCCCCCTCCCTGGCAGAAAGCTGTGCAATCTATTTCTTTCCATTCATCCCTTACATTTGCAAACCACCTTTCTTCCAAAGGGCAAAAATCAGCATGTGTAATTCTCTTCTTCTCTCACTTTCTCCCTCACGACAACCCTGAGAGATAGGTTTCTGCTGCTGTACCATAAAATGGAAAATGGTGTACTATTTTAGAGCATACCTCAGTACAATTCCTAACCTCTCATTTCTTCCTCTTGCCTCAAAGACTTTTGCTTACAGGTGTGATGTATATGTCAGAGGAGAGAGAAAAAAATCAATGTTCGACATTTACAAATGTAAATATATGTGGGGTTTTTCTTTTTGTATATTCCTTGTAATAGAGCATGCCATTATCAAGGTGAAGTTTCCCGTCATCAAGACCGGGCACAAAACAGCACACACCTACAATTCCCCTGTGTTTAAAAGTGGAGCTCTGCCATCCGAAAACATTCTTGTAAAACTGCGAGGACGAATTAAGTCCTCCACCCCGTCCTAATGTGTTTCGTATTTAGGTGATTTAACTCTAGGAAATACAGTTTGCTGTTAACGGCGCGTGGCGGCGGTCATTTTTCTTGCTTTGAAGCCAAGAAAACCTGTGGATATTTCATTAAAAACGCCGAGTCTTCAACAAGAAAGATGTCTGTTGTATTTAAAGTCATAAAAATTGTTTTTTTATAAAAAGATCTGCCGTACTTCCCGACAGTGGCATAGCGTGGGGGCCGGCCGCACTGGGCGCAACATCTGGGGGTTAGGGTTAGGGGGTGCAAATCCACGGGTTAGGGGGCGCAAATCCATGGGTTAGGGGGCGCAAATTACTTGCCTTGCCCCGGGTGCTGACAACCCACGCTACGCCACTGCTTCCCGAGGTAGCAGGAGTTTTCGGAACAGCCTTTACCAAAACCAGGCAGGCAAGATGCGATGAAAGGCAAGATGTGACTGGGAGCAAGGGGCATGCAAACCATTTGTCCCTTTTTCTCAGGCTGGCAGCAGACAGGAGAGTCTTGCTCACCTCTAACTAGCGATGTCAGAGGTGGAACATGTGCTGCTGAACTTCAGTCCTCGTCATCTGAGAGACAGGCGTCTTTCCCACACCCACCCAGAGATGATGGAGCCTTTTTACAACGCCTTGTTGTTTTTTAAAAAAGTTATTTGAAGTGTTTTAGCTGACCTATGACATTTAGTTTCTGCGCTAGCAGGAGGGAACGTCATTTGTTCTTGGCAGTGGCTTCCTCACTCATACGAACCGCCTGACTCCGAGGAACGTGACGGGCGAGTGTGCCGGATAAACTTTGCCGCATACCGCTGTAACTAAACTATGACTTATAAGTGTACGGTGTGCAACTGAAAGAGGATTAGCGGCTGCTTTTATGAGAAACGCCAAATGTGCAGGTGGAAAGAGACAAGACGTCCTGGGTGAGACGCACCAGGCTCTGGGTGCCCATTGCTGTGTTTTCCACAAGCACCGATGAAAAATGTGCCAATATTTCTTTCCAAGCTGGGGTGGGAAGGAGAAGAGTCGTGGCCGCTTCCTGCAGCTGTTTTATCGTAGCTGGCTGCTGCAATATATTCTTGACACCGTAATAGTGCAGAGTGGCTCAGTTGGTTAGAGCCTGGTGCTGATGATGCCAAGGTTGCAGGTTCAATGCCCGTAATATACAGTGGTACCTTGGTTCTCAAACGCCTTGGTACTCAAAAAACTTGGAAGCTAAACACTGCAAGCCTGGAAGTGTTCCGGTTTGCAAACTTCTTTCAGAAGCTGAACGTGCTCCATTTTGAGTGTTACGCTGAGGTCTGTTTTTGCTATTTATTTTGCGTTTTTGTGACTCTCTTGTTTTTGTGACTTTGCGGAACCCAGTTCAGCTACTGTTTGATTGTGTGACCGCAATATAGTGGACCCTCGGGTAACATAACTTTCGGGTTGTGAATGGGGCAAACCCGGAAGTGTATTCTGCTGAGTTTTGCCGCATGCGCAGAAACGCTCTATCACACCATGCTCTGGGGTGCGCATGGACCCCCGGAACAAATTAAATTCGTATCCGGAGGGTTCACTGTACATTGTTTATTGCTTTCATTTTATGGATCAATGGTCTCTTTAGAGAGTAAAATTCATGTTAAATTGCTGTTTTAGGGTTTGTTTTTTTAAAAAAAGTCTGGAACGGATTAATCCTTTTTGCATTACAGTGGTACTTCTGGCTACAGACGCTTCAGGTTACAGACGTTTCAGGGGACAGACTCCACTAACCTAGAAATAGTACCTCGGGTTAAGAACTTTGCTTCAGGATGAGAAGAGAAATCGTGCTCCGGCGGCGCGGTGGCAGCAGGAGGCCCCATTAGCTAAAGTGGGACCTCAGGTTAAGAACAGTTTCAGGTTAAGAACGGACCTCCAGAACTAATTAAGTTCTTAACCCGAGGTACCACTGTACGCCTTGGTTTTGGAGCGCTTTGGTTTTGGAATGGACCACTGGGGCGGATTAAGTTTGAGAACCAAGGTACCACCGTACTTTATACACTTTTGACCCTAGCCCCCGAGGTCTCCCCCAGTTATAAACTCATGGTGGTATGGATCACATGGAGCCAGGGCCAAGGCACCATCTAACTCAGAAAAGGGGCTCACCAGAGTCTGAAGAATAGCCAAATGCCTTGCTATTTAATAGTGACATTAACAAGAACAACAACATGAACGGGTGAGATTCGCACCAGCCATACTGGCTCTCTAGTGTTGAGCTGGAGAACATGGATGGAGCTCTCTAGCTCTTCTTAGACTACAAATCCCATCATTCCTGATCATTGGCCATGCTGGCTGAAGCTAATGGGAGCTGGGAGTCCAATATCACCTGGTGCCCCATCACTATCATGAACTTCCTAAATTATAATCTGTTACTAGAACCTGGGATAGCTCTGTAGGTAGAGCATGAGGCTTCATTTCAGGGTTGTGGGTTTGAGCCCCACACAGGGCATTGCAAAGGGTTGGACTAGATTACTCTTGGGGTCCCTTTCCAATTCTATTATTCTAATAAAAATGATGTGGCGTTTACATACCGTGAGGAATAAAGAGAGAGGCAACTTGATTGCAGGATGCTAGGGGCTGTGCGATGGATCTTGGAACGTATCTGTTTAAATAGAAATAATTTTATGGCAATTATTTGAGGCAATTACGGAGCAATCCAAACCCCTGATCTGTGCTGCTGGAGAATGTTTGGCTCCGGCAGAGGTCCTCTTCCACTGTGCGCTGCCATACCTCACAAGGAGCTCTGCTAAACCTGCCAGAAGCAGAGCAAATACTTGTTGTTCAGTCATTTAGTCGTATCTAACTCTTTGTGACCCCCTGGACCAGAGCACGCCAGGCAGTCCTGCCTTCCACTGCCTCCCGCAGTTTGGTCAAACTCATGCTGGTCGCTTTGAGAACACTGCCCCACCATCTCGTCCTCTGTCGTCCCCTTCTCCTTGTGCCCTCCATCTTTCCCAACATCAGGGTCTTCTCCAGGGAGTCTTCTCTTCTCATGAGGTGGCCAAAGTCTTGGAGCCTCAGCTTCAGGATCTGTCCTTCCAGTGAGCACTCAGGGCTGATTTCCTTCAGAATGGAGAGGTTTGATCTTCTTGCAGTCCATGGGACTCTCAAGAGTCTCCTCCAGCACCAGAATTCAAAAGCAAGAGCAAATACTACCAAGCATTAGTGCCAAATGCATTCACAAGGTTTCAGAACAGGCCATCGTGGAGGCAGAATGGGAAAAGGCGATAAATTGGCTTCATCCAAAGCCACCCGTTTCCTCATGGGGGGCCCGAACCGGATTCCCTCTGCTGCACCCAGGGCCAGATTTAGGTTTGATGAGGCCCTAAGCTCCTGAAGGTAATGGGGCTCTTTCTATGTCCAGCTGTCCTTTGTCAACAACAAATTGTCACTGTTTGGTTGTGTTGAATATACGCTATATGGACATTTATGGACCTAATGGGTATCTAAAGCCGTTTGCACATAACAAAGTAAATATTTTATCAAAGGAATTGTTGAACTGAAATACAATTAAGGAGAAGTATATTACGCGGGTGGCGCTGTGGGTTAAAGCCTCAGCACCTAGGACTTGCCGATCGAAAGGTCGGCGGTTCGAATCCCCGCGGCGGGGTGCGCTCCCGTCGTTCGGTCCCAGCGCCTGGCAACCTAGCGGTTCGAAAGCACCCTCGGGTGCAAGTAGATAAATAGGGACCGCTTACTAGCGGGAAGGTAAACGGCGTTCTGTATGCTGTGCTGGCTCGCCAGATGCAGCTTCGTCACGCTGGCCACGTGACCCGGAAGTGTCTGCGGACAGCGCTGGCTCCCGGCCTATAGAGTGAGATGAGCGCACAACCCTAGAGTCTGGCAAGACTGGCCCGTACGGGCAGGGGTACCTTTACCTTTTTATATTAATAGTGAAACAAATTATTAAGCTCTTAATAATAAACTTAATAATGCAAACGCATTGACATTTGGCAATAACAAAAGTTCCATTAGAAACACAATTTACAAACACTAATAACCTAGTCTCTAGAAACTTACAATAACATGAAATAATAATAGGTGTCAATATATGATGCAAACTACTAA
Source organism: Podarcis raffonei (assembly GCF_027172205.1). Taxonomy (NCBI): domain Eukaryota; kingdom Metazoa; phylum Chordata; class Lepidosauria; order Squamata; family Lacertidae; genus Podarcis; species Podarcis raffonei. The sequence goes on along the minus strand of NC_070619.1, from coordinate 6,869,540 downwards.
TAATTATAAATAGCAGAATGTAGGCACCCTATATATAGAAATGAGCAAACCAGGGAGCAGGCTAGCAGGCAGGGCCCAAGACTTGCATCAAAGGAGCTTACACAACACAAAACACTGTTGCTGTATGTAGGCTTTATTTTATTCGTTTTTTATCTTATATTTTGGAAATGTACATCCGGGTGTCCTTTTCCTTTAAATTTTTTTGGGGGTCCCCAAGAGAGTGGGGCCCTAAGCTACCTGCACCAGTTAGTCGCTTCTACGGCCGGGAATTGGCGGTTTTCTGCTCCCGCCCCAAGTGGCACCAGCTAGCAGGGTTGTGTGTACGGCGTTGAATCTGCCGCGTTGCGCCACCCACGTCTCAGCTTGGTTTGCTTTGCACTGGGCCAGTAAATTGCTTAGCAGCCTCGCACACAGATGTTTAGAGAAAATGTGCAAATATGGTAGATGTTTGAGCCTTCAGCTGTTTCAGATTCTCATTTGTGGAACGCCCTCCCCTGTGAGATGCATCTGGCTCCTCCATTACTGGCTCCCATGAGAAATTTAAAAACATTCCTTTTTTTACCCATGCATTTTATAGCTGTTCCTGACACACTCGGGGCAACTGTTTTAAGAATGTCTATATCTGCTTTGAGAATATATATATGTATGTATGTATGTATGTATGTATGTATGTATATGTATGTATATATAGTTATTGGTGTGTTTGCTGCTCCAGGAGGAAGGGCAGGATATAGATTGAAGATACATACAGTGGTACCTTGGTTTAAGAACAGCTTAATTTATGAACAACTTGGATTAAGAATGCTGCAAATCCGGAAGTAGGTGTTTTGGTTTGTGAACTTTGCCTTGGAAGCAGAACCTGTTCCGCTTCCTGTTGAGTGTAAATTGAGTCCCCTGCTGCTATGGGAAAGCATGGCTTGGTTTAAGAACGCTTTGGTTTAAGATAAGAACGGACTTCCGGAACGGATTAAGTTCGTAAACCAAGGTACCACTGTATAAGTAAACCAAGTTAATGGACTAAGCTGAAATGGCGAAATTACCGTATTTTTTGCACCATAACACTCACTTTTTTCCTCCTAAAAAGTAAGGGGAAATGTCTGTGCGTGTTATGGAGGGAATGCCTACGGGTGGCATGCCTACGGACTTTCCTCCTCTAAAAACTACGTGCGTGTTATGGTCAGGTGCGTGTTATAGAGCGAAAAATACGGTAACTGGAAAGCTTAGAAATCAAGAAGACAAGAAATTTTAAAAAGAATGGGAAATGTTGATTATGTATTTGCAAAAGTATTGTAAACAGGTTAATACACTGGCAGGATTTTAAAAATCACTTGCAATTTTAGAAATACTGTAGTAAAGGAAATCTGAGGCAAAAAACAATAATTTGGAGTAGAAATGATATGCAGTTAAAAAGAAAATTTAAGGAACCAGGGGTGAGGTGAGGAGGAAAGTCACGGGGTTCGGAGAATCCCATTCTATGGATTTGACATTGATTTTGTGTACAACTTTCTTTGTTTGTGTTTGGTATTGTATTTGTTGTTGAGTGTTTTTTGTTGTTGAAAACCTAATAAAAATATTATTAAAAAGAAGATTTAAATAAATAAGCCCTGTGATTAAAGGCTTACATAATTAAGGCTTACATAATTAATTAATAAGCAAGCCTGTTCCGAGTATTTAGGAGGAGTAATAATAATAATAATTTTAAATTTATATCCTGCCCATCTGGCTGGGTTTCCCTAGCCACTCTGGGTGGCTTACAACATATAAAACGCAACAAAGCGTCAAACATTAAAGAAACAAGATATCCTATACAAGCAACATATAAACCAATAAATCAGTGAAAAGCAGTGACAACAGCAACAATAAACAGTTTGTAGTTATACCCGAATCAAAGTAACCACTAACCCCAAATGAACATTTAACCAACAAAAATGAAACAAGAGGAAGCAAAATTAGGGAGGAAAAACACTGCTGTGCTTCTAGGGAATTCTGCCATAGAATCCTAAAAGGATAAAAGAAATAGGTGACATTTCTGTGTTCCCGTTACTAATTTTAGGAAAAGGAAAGGCAGCCACCAGCAGCTATTTATAACAAAGCAACAGGGGCAAGTGAGAAGTGAGCGAGGAGATGTGAAAAGTGCCTAACAGGTGCAAGGCGAGTGCGCATGACTTCTGCGCATTGGCTGAACTGTGCGCCCCTTGTGCTCTGGAGAGATATTTGTGCTTTTCCACCAGCCGCATGGGCTGGGGAGGGGAAGGGGGGGAGGAAAGGGGAGAGGCCATTGCTGCAGTGCTGTATAAATTACAGGCACACGCGCCTTTTTTTCCTGAATGAAATAGCTGAGCGGAGCAGAGCACAGGATTTAGGGCAGGAGGCCTCCAGTGCTTTTCCTCCGTTCGTTTTCTACATTCCCGCCTCAAGAAGAAGGAAAAAAACAGGAAGAAGATGAAGTACATCATTGGAATTGGAGGGTAGGTAACATCCCTCGTTGCATTTTGTACTTTTGCATGCTCCGGGATTCGAAATGCGCCAATGTGCTTTACGCCTTGGACAAAAGCCAAGTTTGTAAACAGAAGCTAGGCTCAAGAAGCCCATGAAAACTTCCAGGCTCTGTAATAATAATAATAATAATTTTAAAAAATGTAGTTTGGACAGATGTAGTGATGTTTTCAAAAGTATTACCCGTTCTTTCTCAGCGTTTATGTATGAAATAATGAGATGAGGAGTCAACCAACCATGGCCTAAAAATGGGATTTGGAAGCCTAAAAGAGGGAATCTTGAATAGCCAATTAAAAGACATCACTTTCACTTTTATTTTACTCTTTCATAAATCCCCAAAGCATCACTTTAATAATGAGAGATGTATTACTACGCGGTACTGTTTTTAGCACTTGACTGGGAGCCGCCCAGAGTGGCTGGGGAAACTCAGCCAGATGGGCGGGGTATAAATAATAAATTATTATTATTATAAATTATTATAATAATGTAACAGAGGGGGAGAGAGAAGGTGCCTGGCGTAACCTGCAGGGAAAAGAAAGAAAACTATTGAAAGAATTCCTGTTGCAATGCGCGGAATGAAATTGCGGGGAGACCATCTGTCCATGTCCTTCCCTAAATTTGCTTTCGCGTGAGTATTTTGGATAGATCTGGAGCCTAGACGAGACACTGAGATATTAATTACCCCCCCCTCCATTAATAGGCAACAATCCAGGCAGTGCCTGCAACCCTAATACTTTTGTTAACAGCATTTAGAAAACCTTGCAGAGCAATAATAGTAATGATATGCGCTGCCCTATGCCAATAACCTTATTTTTATATATATATATATAATTTTTTATTAGATTTTCAACATATATTATAAGACATTACAAACAACAAACACAAACAAACAAACATATAAACATGTATAATTTCATGAATTTTTTTCTTGTACCCAATTTCAACGACTTCCCCATGCCTCCCTTTTCTGCATCCCTGTTTTAAACTTTTTCAGCAACCCCTGATCTGAATTGCTTATAAATTCCTTTCTTTAACCCTTTTCTTTCCTCTTGTCCAATCATTTATCTCTGCAAATCTGCTATGCTTTACCCATGACATTTTAACACTCACTAATTTTGCAACAATTTTTAAGATAAAATTTAAATTTCTTCCAATCTTCTTCCACCGTCTCTTTCCCTTGGTCACGGATTCTGCCCGTCATCTCAGCCAGTCCCATGTAGTCGATCACCTTCGTCTGCCACTCTTCCAGCGTGGGTAGTTCTTGTGTCTTCCAATACTTTGCTAGTAGAACTCTTGCTGCTGTTGTAGCATACATAAAAAACGTCCTATCTTTCTTTGACACCAATTTATGCCAATAACCTTATTACGGCGCATGATTGAGAAGTATCGCTTTGTATTAATTGGGGTGCTTTCAGCCAACACAAGTTTTGAGGTTGCCGAAGCCTTTGGGATGTAGGAGCACCCGCTTTCAAATCCCCTCCACCCTGGCAAACCTTAAGAATCCCAGAATTGCAGGGAATTTGGAAGGGACCCCGAAGGTCATCCAGTCCAACCCGCTGCAATGCCATAGCTGCCAACGTTTCCCCCTTGTTAAGGGAAATTCCCTTATTCCGAATAGGATTCCTCGCAAGAAAAGGGAAAAGTCGACAACTATGGACAATGCAGGAATCTCAACCCGCAGCCCTGGCAGGACAAAAACAGTGGGGGTGGGAGATCAGATATAAAATATCCTTATTATTATTATTTTAATGGATTTGCACAAGGTGCTTCCAGGAAATGTTTTCATCTGAATGTGTGTTGCGACAGGTGCTTGCTTTCCTAATTTACCAGATTCCCCCCAGAAAGGATAAAATCTGAATTAGGGACGCATCCTGGCATTTTGAGATATTAATGATACTAATGGGGAGGACGAACTTGCAGGCAGGAAGGTGCACCAATTCCACATTAAATGTCAAAATGTGGATTATTGCGGGGGGAGATGTGCTTTAAGAAAAACACACAGTCATTTCCTTCTTTTTCAAAGCCAAGCCAAAAATGGTTTCAGAGCCTGCAAGACCCCCTTTGCCCAACCATAGGTTGCGTATTAGATGCTAATATTATTATTATTATTATTATTATTATTATTATTATTATTATTATTATTATTATTCCCAGAGGTCTCAGGGTGGTTCACAGAAAAGATCAACATAAAAACCACAATATATATAATCAAAATAAAAACAACCACCCAGTAACATGCTATATATTTTATAGCATGGTATAACTTCAATTTGAGTTCACCGGCAGCTTCCTTTTAATTCACAACATTAATTTTAGGAGTGCAGGTGGGCAAAAAATAAAATAAAGAGCCGCCATGAGTCGCTTGCCTCCAGGATCTTACAAAAGGGTTGTTGTTTTTTAGGGAGGGTAGCAAACCCACCGCCAGATCTTAAGCTATTATAATTTATTATAATAATAAATTCTTGTTATTACGGGAACCGGCTAGGATGGGAACCGTCTTGAGGGGAGCGGAGCAAAAAAAAAAAAGCAGAATATCTCGTCACTAGCGGCTTACTCTGGAGTAAATGGATAGGGAGGTGTAGCCCCTTGCAGTTATAAAGGCAAAAAGCAGAGAGGTCTCTGCCCCAAACAGATTACAATCAGGAATACTGAGAGTTCGTAACGCCGGGAAAAATTGGCAAAAAACCAAAATTGCTTCTCCCCCCTCCAGCCCTGTAGGATATTTTCTTTCTAATCTCTCACTTTAGGTTTCTCATTAAGTTTCCTCATTAGACTCAGGTTGTTTGTTTGAAAAAATCTAATTTCGGTTAGATTTTTATCATAATCATTGGTGCATTTTAAACACGAATATACTGTTTTAATTCTATCTGTGCAGTTTGATTTTGATTCCTACCCTCTCCTTTTTTCCTTTCCTTCTCCTCCTGCGATGAGGCTACATTTTAATATTTTAATGTTTCAGTATTTTAATGTTGCATTTTAATTTTGTTTTTAAGTTGTAATCATTCAACTTGTTTTTATTATTGCTTGTAAGCCGCTCTGAGCCCGGCCTTGGCGCGGGAGGGCGGGGTATAAATAAAAAATATTATTATTATTATAGTTATTTTTTATGACTGGCTTTTCCCCACGTTTTTAGACGCTTCTCGTTAAAATAAATAAATCTGTAAGCCCCTTGAGTCCCATCAGGGAAAAGGCAAGATAGAAATAACATTATTAGTATGTTCCATAAATGTCCAGTGGACATCCTTGATGGGTGAAAAATCTTTTTCTACCTCATTTCTCTTTTAAATGTAATTTTCTCCCCCCTCAAGCGAGTAGACCCACTAAGCCTGTTTATATCCTTTAATTTCAACGTGAATACAGGACTCCCAGTATAAATATCACTGGGTATAAGCGAATATACAGAGGCATAGCTGTCAACTTTTCCCTTTTCTTGTGAGGAATCCTATTTGGAATAAGGGAATTTCCCTTAAAAAGGGGGAAAAGTTGATAGCTATGCACAGAGGCAGCTGATAGGTGGGTTTTTTTTTAATAATAAAAAATTATTTTCTTCTGTTTTATTTACTAATCCGTATTAATTTATACAGTATTTAGTAAACAGTGAAAAAGAAAATAAATGAGGGGATAGAGAGCTATAAATCATTCCGCTCTCTTTAAGAAACTATATAGATATCTCTGCTTCTTCCCGCCTTCTCCCGCCCAGCCTCCCGCCATATTAATTAACCGACGAGGAGGGGAAGCTTTTATAACCTCCGCTCCGCCCCGCGCGCAATCGCCCGGAACCGAAGTCCGTTAAAACTGGCGGGAGCCGCGCCAGCCAATAGGGGGACGCGATTCGAACACGCCATTTCTTGAGGCTCCTCCCCTCTTTTACCATATTTGGAAAAGACTGCAAGAAAGAGGCGGGGAAAATAATAAGAATAATACTGTATTGTTTTACATGGGAGTAAACCCCGCTCGATGCAGTGGGGCTTACTCCTGAGTAAATGTCTTTAAAAAGAAAAGAAAAGAATTTCTCTGTTCCTTTTGTTTGTACTTTTTTGCACTTAATTTATTTATTCTTAATGTTGCAATACATATATGAAATTTTACATATTGATACATATGCATTATATTCCTAAATTCACATTTTCACGTTTCATTATGTACCAACATTTATCCATTTCGTATTTCTGGCCCCGTGTCTTCCCTTCCTTGTTATTATTTTGCAACTTTATGATCGAGATTGTAATTTTGTATCTTAATAATTAAACATTCAATCTTATATATCTGCTTAGATTAGCTTTGTGAAATCAGTCTATACATATCAATAAATTCTTGTTGGAGCGTCTTTTGGTTATGTATGCTTCTACACTTTTCCATTCCTGTTTGAGATTTTGATTAGGTTGCATTCTAATTGTTGCCATCATTTTTGCTAATTCAATCATTTTATATATATATATATATATATGGTTTTACATGGGAGTAAACCCCGCTCAGTGCAGTGGGGCTTACTCCTGAGTAAATGTCTTTAAAAAGAAAAGAAAAGAATTTCTCTCTTCCATTGAGAGGTTAATTTGTGTAAAAATAGTTCTTTTTTAAAAAAAAAAATTATTACAAAGTAAATATATCAATACCAAACCATACGTAAAGAATAATATTAGGGGGGGGGATAAAGAAGCAAAAGAAGGAAAATTGCAAAGAAAAGTAGGCAGTAAAAGAATAAAGAAAAGTATAATATTTCAATACAATAAACACTATTTTACAAAATAATAGCAATATTAGACTTCCATCACTCTCACAACACTCCATTTCACATTTCACATTTTATCTGTATTTCAGTATTATTTTCATCTTAATATATAGATATGTATATATATCTATGTTTTCCCTTTTCCATTCACGAGGTCATTCTAGACGCAGCCAAATTTTTACACCTTGTCTTTCTAAATGGAATGGAAGTGCTTTGGTTTAATGTTGTTTTTTTCAAACAAACAAACACGTATTTGATGTGATTGAATGCATAGTGCAACAACTCAAACCGGTAAGCATTGCTCTGTCGGAACCTTGCAATTAATTATTTCTCAATTTGGGGCTCAAAAAATAGGGGTCATCTTATGCATGGGGGCGTCTTATACACGATATATGCACATGTTTCAATATTTTAACGTTGTATTTTAATTTTGTTTTTAAGTTGTTTTCATTCAACTTGTTTTTATTATTGCTTGTTATCCGCCCTGAGCCCAGCCTTGGCTGGGGAGGGCGGGGTATAAATAAAAATTATTATTATTATTATTATTATTATTATTATTATTATTATTATTATCCACACCATGCTCCCCCACAAAGAAAACTGGTAACTACAGTGGTGCCCCGCAAGACGAACGCCTCGCAAGACGATAAACCCGCTAGACGAAAGGGTTTTCCGTTTTGGAGGCGCTTCGCAAAATGAATTTCCCTATGGGCTTCCTTCGCAAGACGAAAGCCCATAGGGAAATCTCCGGGACAGCGGGGAAGCGCAGCGCGTCTTCCCCACTGTCCTCGGACCTCCTCCGAAGGCTGGCGGTGGGGCGGAGAGACCTCCTCCCGCCGCCAGCCTTCGGAAGGCAGTCCTGAAGACTTGCGGTGGGAGGAGGGTTTTCCTTCCCACCGCCAACATTCAGAATGCTGTTCTGAATGTTGGCGGTGGGGAGGAAAAACCCTCCTCCCACCGCAAGCCCCGGGAACAGAGGAGAAGCGCTGCGCCCCTTCCCCTCTGTTCCCGTACCTGTCCTGAAGGCTTGCGGTGGGGAGAAAAGCCCTTCTCCGCACCGCCAGCCCGGCAAGCGGTCTCCATAGGAACGCATTAATTGATTTTCAATGCATTCCTATGGGAAACCGTGCTTCGCAAGACAAAAAACTCGCAAGAAGAAAAAACTCGCGGAATGAATTAATTTCGTCTTGCGAGGCACCACTGTATGCTCAAAGGCCAAAGACTTCCTATGCTCACTGAATTTGCAACCTTGCTCTGTTAACCATTCTGACATTGTCCCCACCCCAATTCTGCTTCATGTTTTCTTAATCTAGGGTGACCAATGGTGGCAAAACCACTTTGACCAAAAGACTTACCCAAGCGCTCCCAAACTGTTGCGTTGTCCATCAAGATGACTTCTTCAAGGTAAGCATCACACACCCTTTGGTTTAATGTTGATTTTTTTCAAACGGACAAACACGTATTTGATGTGATTTAATGCATAGCGCAACAACTAAAACTGGTAAGCATTGCTCTGTCGTTGCAAAAAAAACCCAATTTGTCCAGGGAGGGCATTAAAACCTTAAAAGCATAAGTGCTCATTATTTTTGGTCCGGGCCACAACTTTAGGGCTTGTATATACTGTATTTTCCCATGTGTTATTTTGACCCAAATTTTTAAAGTTTAAAATTGGGGGTCGTCTTATCCACGGAATGTTGCAATTAATTATTTCTTAATTTGGGGCTCAAAAAATACACACGGGAAAATACGATATATGCACACCCCCACCGTGCATTTAAAGTGCATGACTGTGTGCAGCGCAGTTCCTAACTGTGTCTACTCAGAAGTAGGTGCTCCTCAAATAGGTTAGGATCCTAGCCATTTGTACTGTTTTTACTCCAGGTTGGATAACCTGGGATAGCAATTGCAGCCTTGTTTTTGGGGTAACCGCTGACGCAGGTTAAAATCCCCCACTTCTCGTATACCCATTGAAACTACAGTCGCACCTTGGAAGTCGAGCGGAATCTGTTCTGGAAGTCCGTTCGACTTCCGAGATATTCGGAAACCGAACTGCGGCTTCTGATTGGCTGCAGGAAGCTCCTGCAGGTTCGGGTTCCGAAAAAACGCTCGCAAACCAGAACAATCACTTCCGGGTTTGCGGCGTTTGGGAACCAAAACGTCCGAGTTCCAGGGCGTTCTGGATCCAAACTACGACTGTATTCCATTCATTTGAATCTTTCTATTGTGAATATAATGTAGTGGTTCAAATGTGCTACCTGGCAATGGGCTGGTCCGTGGGATATGCTACCAACAGTGGTTTTCCAATTTTCTAACTGTCTAGGACGGTTGCCATACATTGAAAGCACATAAGGTGTCCCCCCCACCCCAGATAATCCTAGTCACTGAAGACTGTTGAGACTGCTGGAACCTGAAGGGTAGAAATGTAGATCTGCAAGGAGTAAACTACAGTTCCCGCGATTCTTGTATAGCGTGAAGGTGTCTTTCTAGAAACTCCTCGTGTCGCAAAGTTGTGTTCTTGGGGGCATGGATTCGCACTCGGGTCACGTGGGGCCAAACGGGCGGATTGGGGCTCCCCGCCACCCTGTGTGAATCGGGGGGGGGTGTGAACCATACAATGCACCCAGCTATTCCATATGATTGATAGCGATGAGCCAGGGATGGATAGGGATGGGTTCAGGGAAAATAGCAGCCACAGAATCGCAGAATTGTAGGGTCAACTACAAGGGTCACCATCTTATCGAACCCCCTGAAATGCAGGAATAATCTTCTCACTAAGGGGACACTCCCCTCCAGTTTTGCCCAAATGCTTAAACCAAAATTGCACATTTTAATAAGTAGCTGCCTGCCAGATATATATATATATAAATTTTCAATGCAAAATTATAACAAAAATTACAAACATTGAATCCAAAATAATACTATACAAACAAGAAAGAAAAACAACACAAAAAAGAAAAGAGAAAGCACACATCTACAAATAATACCATATCTTCAGTCTAATCTAGTCATTACATACATATACACATATTGACTTCCTTCCTTTGTTCTAAGACCTCAAAATTTTTACTCTTACTAAATTGTTGTGTCTAATGTAGATTACATCTATCTTTATACTTTTTTACACCATTTTTCTTTTTCTTTAACCCTGCAAAGCATCATTCATTACATACTGATATGCTTACGCCAGAACAATGTTTTTTTTCATATACTCTTAGTACATCCCCATTCTTTTAATAATTTCTGGTCCGATTGTCCCCTTATGAATGCTGTGAGTCTTGCCAGATTTATATATTCACAAAATTTAATTTGCCATTCTTTCATTGATGGAATTTTTCTCCCTTTCCAATTTTTTGCTATAAGCATCCTGGCAGCTGTCGTTGCATAAAGGAATACTTTCCTCTGATTGTCAGGAATATCGTTTGTGATTATACCTAAAAGGACTGCCTCCGGTTTTTCACATGCCAGCTATATAAACCAAGTACCCTCCGGGTATCTACACATGTATATGGACAAACAGGCATATGCTTTGATAAAAAAAACAGCAGAACTGATTTTCTGTTGCAGCTGTTTTCGTGTATATTGTGCAAGATTTCAGCCCCAGAGGACAGTTCTCCCCTCCGCAGAAAAGTAGTTTAACACCCCACCCCAAATTAGCCATTGTAGCTAATTAAAAGAAATACAGTGGTACCTCGGGTTAAGTACTTAATTCGTTCCGGAGGTCCGTTCTTAACCTGAAACTGTTCTTAACCTGAAGCACCACTTTAGCTAATGGGGCTTCCCACTGCCGCCGGAGCACGATTTCTGTTCTCATCCTGAAGCAAAGTTCTTAGCCTGAAGCACTATTTCTGGGTTAGCGGAGTCTGTAACCTGAAGCGTATGTAACCTGGAGCATATGTAACCCAAGGAACCACTGTATACTTTGGGGGTGTCCCCCTTCCACCACCAGAGGATTTCACTTTATGCCCTCTGTGGCCTTATTTTTTCCCTTTTGGGAAAGCCATAACTCATTGGTAGAGCAAAAGGTTTGATTTGTGGCATAACCCTGCCTGAAATCCTGGAGACTGCACTGAGCTAGGAACACGGATATATGTTCCTGTGTAAAGTGACTCTAAGCAAGTCACATTAAGCCCAAATCATTTGTGTTGTTAAGTTATGGGTGAACATATCAGACGACACAGCGATTCTTCAAACAGCTCTTGTTTATTCACAGGCCAGAACAGAACTGAACTGAAGGGTTCAGCCAGCCTGCTTATATAGAGCTCCAGTACAACGTAACTGTAAAAATTTTCTAAAACTATCCAATCGCTGAACGTCACTTTCGATCCCTTATTTGCATAACTATCTACAGTATCCCCCTGCTGGCCCAGGGTGAGAACTTCAGTACATAACGTGTGTTGTCATTTCCTTTAACCAAAATTATTACTGCTCCTTAGAAATGCCCTTCCAGCATTACTTTAATTTTGTAGAACTTGAATTGCAGTTACACACACACACACACACACACTACTCAGCTGTTAAAAAATATAATTTTCACCTGTGCACTTCTTTGGGGGTGTTGTTTTATTTCAAAAATGTAGCTTAACCTGGCAAAATTAATTTGCTACAGAGCTTAGAAAGTCTCCCCCCATCTTTCCCACTCCATTTCCTTTCTACACCGCATGCACCACATGATTATTTATTCCCAACTTTCCCCCCAGAATCCCAGTTCAGATATGCGAGAACAAGCAGTTTCATATCTGTGCCAGGTCTGGAGATCACATGTGTGTACCTTACCTGGTGCATATAGGACACTGACACATGTTTGTGTGCACATGTCTGTGTGGCCGAGTCCCACCAGTGGCGGCTGGTGCAACACGGCAGGAGTGTGGAAAATTTGACCTCCTTAGATGTTCTTAGGCAGGCATCCCCAACCTGCGGCCCTCCAGATGTTTTGGCCTACAACTCCCATGATCCCTAGCTAACAGGACCAGTGGTCAGGGATGATGGGAATTGTAGTCCTAAACATCTGGAGGGCCGAAGGTTGGAGATGCCTGTTCTTAGGCTACAACCCCCACCAACCTTGACTCTTGGCCATGCTGTCCTCGGTTGGTTGGAGATACTAAACATCTGGAGTGCCCAAGGTTCTCCACCCCTGAATCAGCGCAAAATGGGACACTGCCCCTCCAACCATAATCAGCCCTTATCTATCGGCTTTCTTACTTACCTGCTATTCAGCGGGTGACCCCAGGTGTCCTCATGTAGGCGAGTTGGTCACCGCAACGGGGGAAAAATAGCAAAAAATGGAGAGCGGCTAGCTTGGGTCTAGGGTGGATCGGCGGGGCTGGGGGTTATGTTGGTATTGTCGTTTGTTCTGCAGCACAGCTGTTTTTGCTAAGTCAGCACCTTTGCCTCCGTTGTGTGTGTGTATTTTGCAGTAGTGTCCAGGTTGTGATCGGATCGTAGATAAAACTGATCACCCTGCGTTTGCAGCAATGTTTTATTGGTCACTATATTTCAGCCACAAGATCAAATACAAGTCGGGGAAGACGGATTTAAACAATGGGATGGTAAGAGCGGTGTTCGCTGTAGGATGCAGTAATGTATATTTTCCTAAGTATATATTTTATTTTTATCACTATAATATTATTAAATAAAGACTTAACAGTAAAATCTGCACCATTCTATAAATACACGTTTAATTTACACACTTTCACACTCTTGAGTTTTTCGTCTTTATTTCCTTACTGACTTTTCTGCGTGTCTGTGTGCATATATATATATTTCCCACCTAGTGCTGGCTTCTTTGGATATGGATGCGATGGTGAGCACTGTTCATGCATGGATTGAAAATCCCATGAAGTTTGCCCGATCCCATGGAGTGAGTGTTTCCTGTGAATCAAAGCAGCCCAGTTCTGATGACACCCATATACTGATTGTTGAAGGTTTCCTTCTTTACAACTACAGGTAAGATATATTTGCCTTTTTTTCGTAGTAAAAAAAAGGTAAAGGTAAAGGACCCCTGACAGTTAAGTCCAGTCGCAAATGACTCTGGGGTTGTGGCGCTCATCTCACTTTACTGGCCGAGGGAGCCAGCGTTTGTCCGCAGACAGTTTTTACGGGTCATGTGGCCAGCAGGACTAAGCTGCTTCTGGCAAAACCAAAGCAGCGCACGGAAATGCCGTTTACCTTCCCCCTGGAGCGGTACCTATTTATCTACTTGCACTGGTGTGCTTTTGAACTGCTAGGTTGGCAGGAGCTGGGACCGAGCAACGGGAGCTCACCCCGTCGCGGGGATTCGAACCACCCACCTTCTGATCAGCAAACCCTAGACTCTGTGGTTTAGACCACAGCGCCACCCGCGTCCACTTTAAAGTATGCATTTGGTTGCGCCTGTCCTATTGACCCCTGGTGCTGGGCTTTGAATAAGAGCTTCATCTGCAAACATATCACCTGCTCTCTGTATAACACTTGATTGTCTCTGCCAGTCAATAATAATAATAATAATAATAATAATAATAATAATAATAATAATTTATTATTTATACCCTGCCCATCTGGCTGGGTTTTCCCAGCCACTCTGGGCCCCTGTTGCGAGAGACCCTAGAAATCGTTAATGGTGATGATTATAATGATTTTATTATTTATTAAATTTCAACACCACCATCCGAAGATCGCAGGGTGGTTTACAATATGAAAACGCAAAAACACACAACATAATAACAAACGAAAACAACAACCCCTGCCCCACCCACAGTATTACTATTCATCACAAACAACAGTATGACTTTGTGCAACCATGTGGTTTAGGAAAGATCATTTCTCAAGTAATTTCAAACCTTAATTTTTCTCACCTGCAGACCACTGATTGACTTGTTCGACAAACGCTATTATCTAGCAGTCCCATACAGTGAATGCAAGTGGAGGAGGAGGTAAGAAGGGCTCTTCGACTTTAATATTGTGACGCTGAAATTTCATGTGGTATTCACCTCATCCCTACGACATAATTGCAAGTTGCAGAATTGGAAAACTTCTGAGGTCCATGTCAGGCTAAAAGATTCCTGCATTGCAGAGGATTGGATGAGATAACCCTCTCGTGGTCCTTTCCATCTCTGATTCTATGATTCGAAGTCACACTTCTCTGAATTTTGCAGTTCAGTTCTCCAGATTTTTGTACTGTATACAAAAATGCATGTGGTAGGGCAAATAATACACAAAAAAACCATATTACATTAAGGGAAATCGTCTTGCAAAATTGTATAGGTTAGACATAAAGGTAAAGGTAAAGGGACCCCTGACCATTAGGTCCAGTCGTGACCGACTTTGGGGTTGCAGTGCTCATCTCGCTTTACTGGCCGAGGGAGCCGGTGTACAGGTCATGTGGCCAGCAGGACTAAGCCGCTTCTGGCGAACCAGAGCAGCGAACGGAAACGCCGTTTACCTTCCCGCCGGAGCGGTATCTATTTATCTACTTGCACTTTGATGTGCTTTCAAACTGCTAGGTTGGCAGGAGCAGGGACTGAGCAACGGGAGCTCATCCCATCGCGGGGATTCGAACCGCCAACCCTCTGATCGGCAAGTCCTAGGCTCTGTGGTTTAACATAGACATAACTGCATACAAAAATACGTAGATTAGAAGAAATCAACACTAAAATGCTGGTGAATTTTACCGTCGGCTTAAAAATAATAATCCAAACACTTGTGATAAAGAGAACTGAAGACTGGGGGGGGGGGGATGAGAAATTGAGAGAAACCATCTAACCCAGTAGTTGATGATGGCACAGAAGTGCTTACCGACACTGCTGTACAAACCCAATGTGGGAATTCAGTTGTTGTTTAGTCCATTAGTCGTGTCCGACTCTTCGAGGCCCCAGCTGTGGGCTGGTCCATCGTCCACAAACCATGTGGGGGACCGGACTATATTTGGGGGGGGGATGAATGAATTCCTATGCCCCACATAGGACCCAGAGATGTATTTTAAATAAAAGGATACATTCTAGTCATGTAAAAACACGCTGATTCCCAGACCGTCCGTGGGCCGGGTTGAGAAGACGATTGGGCTGCATCCGGCCCCCGGGCCTTAGGTTGCCTATAGATTAACAAATTCCTTTTCTGTTTGCAGTACACGTAAATACACAGTACCGGACCCCCCTGGTCTCTTCGATGGCCACGTATGGCCCATGTATCTTAAGCACAGGAAGGAAATGGAGGCTAACGAAGTGGATGTTGGTAAGAGACAACTTGCAATAGCTTGACTCTGACTTAGAAAGAACTCTTGGAGTGTCATGCAAATGTTTGAATGTGATAAATTTTTTTTTAATGTGATGTGCTTAGAGCAGAGCTTTCCAAACATCTCATGTTGGTGGCACCCTTTTTAAGACATGCATTGTTTTGCGACAAAGTACCGTATTTTTTGCTCTATAAGACTCACCTTTTCCCTCCTAAAAAGTAAGGGGAAATGTGCGTGCGTCTTATGGAGCGAATGCAGGCTGCGCAGCTATCCCAGAAGCCAGAACAGCAAGAGGGATTGCTGCTTTCACTGCGCAGCGATCCCTCTTGCTGTTCTGGCTTCTGAGATTCAGAATATTTTTTCCTTGTTTTCCTCCTCCAAAAACTAGGTGCGTCTTGTGGTCTGGTGCGTCTTATAGAGCAAAAAATGCGGTAATTCAGCTTTACTAGCAAACCAGAGGTCAAACTAACCCCTTTCCAGCCCTGAGAGGAGCACAGAGGGCGTTCGCACAACATACCTACATGCTGCGGCAGACGCACTAAATATGCTGTGGTACACAGTTTGGAAAGCCCCAGGTGGGGAATCTTTGGCCCTCACATTGTGCCTAAACATCCCGTCAACCCCAGAAATGGCCAACGGTCAAGTCTTAATGGGAGTTGTAGTCCAACATGGGGCTTATCCACACCTCCACTTTCCCCTGGGAAAACCCATGCTTTAGTGCTGAATCGGAACAAAAGGCAGTCGGTTTTCCCATGGATTGCTGTTTGTTCCGATTTAGCACGGAAGAGAGTGTTTCTGGGGGGGAAGTGGCTGGGCCAAAGCAAACCGCTCGGATCTATGCCTAGAAAATACAGGGTAAGTGAAGAACTGCCTGGAGCCATGTTTTTTAGACACGGGATGAGCAAAAGTGTGTACAGCCCATCCGGAGGGCTAGAGGTTTCCTAATCCTGAGCTAGGTGATAAAATTGTTTCTTTTAGTTTTGCTTAGTCGTCTCTTCAGTTTATATCCTGCCCTTCTTCCCAAAGGCATTTTGAACGCACCAGTAATATTGTTAAAAATAGTTAAACAATCAAATTCTCTCAGCCAATAATTTCAGGGTTGCTTATTTTGTATGCTTGCTAATGTAATAATAATAATTAATAATAATTTATTATTTATACCCCGCCCATCTGGCTGGGTTTCCCCAGCCACTCTGGGCGGCTTCCAACAGAACACTAAAATACAATAACCTATTAAAGATTAAAAGCTTCTCTAAACAGGGCTGCCTTCAGATGTCATCTAAAAGTTTGGTAGTTATTTTTCTCTTTGACATCTGGTGGGAGGGCGTTCCACAGGGCGGGTGCCACTACCGAGAAGGCCCTCTGCCTGGTTCCCTGTAACTTGGCTTCTCATAGCAAGGGAACCGCCAGAAGGCCCTCGGCCTTAATTAATTTATTTTTAAAGTTTGATTATAGATAATAAAATCACCTCTGTCTCCTTTGTCAACTTGTGAGGGTGTTAGCCCTAAGAACCAACCACATAGTACTTTGAATAAGTAAATATCATTTCCCACAATACTGCACCGTTGAGCCGCCCTTTTATAAGCACTTGTGCCGGCTCCAGATATGCGGGGATCATTCTCCCTCATTGAGTCTACCTCCTCACTCAAATTACCACCTCCTTGCTGCCAAAAATCCACTGAGCCAGCAGGGCAGTGCTGTGTTCAGCTGCTCTTTATTTTGGCCAGAGCAAGAGTCTGGTGAATAAGCAAATAAGCCTCACTGGATTCAATGGATCATACTCACTTGCGAGCCTGACTCTAGTGGGTTAGATCTCTTAAGGTAAAGGTAAAGGGACCCCTGACCATTAGGTCCAGTCGTGGCCAACTCTGGGGTTGTGGCGCTCATCTCGTTTTATTGGCCGAGGGAGCCAGTGTACAGCTTCCGGGTATGTGGCCAGCATGACTAAGCCGCTTCTGGCGAACCAGAGCAGCGCACAGAAACGCCATTTACCTTCCCACTGGAGTGGTACCTATTTATCTACTTGCACTTTGACGTGCTTTTGAACTGCTAGGTTGGCAGGAGCAGGGACCGAGCAACGGGAGCTCACCCCGTCACGGGGATTCGAACCACCAACCTTCTGATCGGCAAGTCCTCGGCTCTGTGGTTTAACCCACAGCGCCACCCGCGTCCATGCAAAACTGTCATGTTGATTTATTTACTGGCATCCCCGCATGTGAAATTCACAACTGCCTGTTCTTCTTTTCAGTTTATCTGGATGGGCTGAAGTCCAGAGATGATCTTTACATGGAAGTCTTTAAAGAAATACAGAACAAGCTTTTGAATCACTCATAGGTGAATATGCTCCTGGATGAAAGGGGAGGAGGTTATTTTCTACTTTGCTCTTTGCATCTTCCTCATAATGCTTTGGGTATTAATTGCCTTATGTTTGCTTTTCAGGATCTGTGGGAAGTTGAAAGATCTATGTACAAATCTGATGTAAATACTATTTTGGATATTTACTGAAACATGTTAAGTGAACATGCCTTCCTTGGCACTGCCCTTTGGAAAATAACTTTATGTATATAATTGAAAAAATAAGGTAGTTTATTTACAACTCAACCACGGGCAGTTGTTGTTTTTTATTTACTTATTTTATATTCCATTGGCTTAAACGTGTGTCTTTTAAAAACACATTTTTATAATGGAACACTTCAGTGAAGTCTGTAAAATACCACTGGTTTTACGTACGTAGCTTTGTGTCAGTAATAAGCTTCTGTTTAACTGCTTGTGCAAGAACACACAGCATACTCAATAAAGAAACATTTGAACATTTGGTCTCTCGTTTTGCTTTACTGAATGTCGTCAGGAGTCCTTTCCTTTGTCTTCAGAACACAACAGTTAATGCAATCCCCCCACTCTGAGCCAGGGAGATAAGCAACCATACAACCTTTAGAAGACATTTGAAGGCAGCTTTGTATAGTTAAGGGACGTGGGTGGCACTGTGGGTTAAACCACAGAGCCTAGGACTTGCCAATCAGAAGGTCGGCGGTTCGAATCCCCGCGACGGGGTGAGCTCCCGTCGCTCTGTCCCTGCTCCTGCCAACCTAGCAGTTCAAAAGCACATCAAGTGCAAGTAGATAAATAGGTACCGCTCCGGCAGGAAGGTAAACGGAGTTTCTGGTTTGCCAGAAGCAGCTTAGTCCTGCTGGCCACATGACCCGGAAGCTGTACGCCGGCTCCCTCAGCCAATAAAGCGAGACGAGCGCCGCAACCCCAGAGTCGGCCACAACTGGACCTAGTGGTCAGGGGTCCCTTTACCTTTTGTATAGTTTTATTATGTTTTTATATATGTTGGAAGCCGCCGAGAGTGGTTGGGGAGGGTATAAATAATAAAAAAATATTATTATAGAGTAGGACGTTCCTATTTTCAGAAATATTGGAGTGTATGCTCTCCTGATTGATGGTACACACTGGTGCTGGGGGTTTTCCCCTCCTTGGTGGAAAGAGTAGCAAATAGCAAGACAATCGCGTGTTCTTACGGGGGGCTGAGTCACGGCCCTCAGCAGGTGATGAGCGCCAGGGAATCTGATACACCTCCCCCATCCCCGGTGGTTCTGACTGACCTTTCATATCATCACACATTTGGAAGCGGGCTTGGAAATGTCACAGAAAATCTCAGCCATGTGCTAAAGGGAAGTTGTCAGCTGCCAGGGGGGTCAGAAGAACTTGAGAGCAGATGTCCGGAGGGGGGGGACTCAGCACTCTGTCCCCCCACTCAAGGAAGAAAACCCCAAACGCAGCAGGACCGGCTTGCCCACATTCTGAAATAAAGCAAGCGATAAGAATTGCCATCTATAGGGCACCCCCTAAGGGCCATTATGCATGATTCTAAAATTGCCCAACTAAACCACTGCTCTGGTTCATCGTCGGGTATCAAGGGAACACAATATGAGCCTTTCCTTCCATGGGCATAGCCAGGATTTATGTTTATGGGGTGGGGGGCGAGACACCCACCTGTCTTCATCCTCCGTATGGGCTCCACCTAGCAGATCCGGAATGAAATGTCTCCACCCCACTTCTTTCGAGTTACAGTGGTACCTTGGTTCCTGAACAGCTGCGCTGAGGAACAGATCGGTTCCCGAACACCACAAACCCGGAAGTAAGCGTTCCAGTTTGCAAACGTTTTTTGGGAAGCCGAACGTCCATTTTGACTGCCGGCTATTGTTTCCAGCTGTATCGTTGTATTGTTTTTAACACTCGATTGGGAGCCGCCCAGAGTGGCTGGGGAAACTCAGCCAGATGGGCGGGGTTTAAATAAATTATTACTATTAAAAGGGGAAGAAATGGAGGCAGTGAGAGATTTTACTTTCTTGGGCTCCATGATCACTGCAGATGGTGACAGCAGTCACGAAATTAAAAGACACCTGCTTCTTGGGAGAAAAGCAATGACAAACCTGGACAGCATCTTAAAAAGTAGAGACATCACCTTGCCAACAAAGGTCCGTTATAGTAAAAGCTATGGTTTTCCCAGTAGTGATGTATGGAAGTGAGAGCTGGACCATAAAGAAGGCTGATTGCCAAAGAATGGATGCTTTTGAATTATGGAGCTGGAGGAGACTCTTGAGAGTCCCATGGACTGCAAGAAGATCAAACCTCTCCATTCTGAAGGAAATCAGCCCTGAGTGCTCACTGGAAGGACAGATCTTGAAGCTGAGGCTCCAATACTTTGGCCACCTCATGAGAAGAGAAGACTCCCTGAAAAAGACCCTGATGTTGGGAAAGATGGAGGGCACAAGGAGAAGGGGACAACAGAGGACAAGATGGTTGGATAGTGTTCTTGAAGCTACCAGCATGAGTTTGACCAAACTGCGGGAGGCAGTTGAAGACAGAAGTGCCTGGCGTGCTCTGGTCCAGGGGGTCACGAAGAGTCGGACACGACTAAACGACTAAACAACAACAACAACTATTATTATTATTCCAGGACCAACCAGCCAATCGGAAGCCACGCCTTGGTTTGCGAACTTCTTGGAAGTTGAATCGACTTCCAGGAAACGGATTGAGTTCTGGAACCAAGTTGCTGAACCCGTGGCTGAAAACTATGACCAGAAAAGCCACCTCGATTGGCCTGCCATCATCCCTCTTATATTATCTGGGTTACGACACTGCCCTCGAATCCCTGAGGCAAAGACTTTGGGACATCTCACATAGTGACCTGCAATCCAGGTCTTATGTAATTTGTAGCCCGGGCGCAGCTGGAACCCAATACGAGTATGACTTTCAGATATCCTCATACCTTAGGAATTTGTCTGTACCTATCGGTGTTTATTTACTAAGTTCTAAGTGGCAGACTGAGGGGTGTCCCCTATCGGAATAGGTTTTGTTTATGTTCCCAGGACGTCGATTGTATGAAGCATATCCTACTGCATTGTGGGATCAAACCCTGAAGCCTTCCTTTTAGGAATTCTAGGTGCCAAAATCCCAAGGGAGCAGAAAAGACTATTCATGTATGTGACCACGGCTGCACGGATGTGATTTGTCCAGAGATGGAAAGAAGCTAAAGTTTCCACCAGAAAAGAATGGCAGATGAAGTTGATAGACTAAGCCGAAATGGCTAAAATGACCGGAGGAGTCAGAAATCAGGAAGACCAAAATTTTAATAAGGAATGGGGAAAATTTATAAGACAGTTCAAAATCATTAGCAGGATTGGAATAGTTTAAGGTTGATTCTGGACATAATGGAAGGGGTAAAGGGTTTGGATGATGATAAAGGATACGAGAGGAAAGGATTAATAATAGGACCACGAAGGGGAGGAGAAAAGTCCAGGAGATTCCTTGATCTTGTTTTTTATTATTTATGTTTGATATATCTCTGTTAATTTTTTCAGTTGAAAAATCAAATCCAGTGGTACCTCTGGTTGTGAACGGGATCCGTTCCAGAGGCCCGTTCGCAACATGAGCAGAACGCAACCCGCGTCTGTGCATGCGCGGGTCGCGATTCACCACTTCTGCGCATGCGCATGACATCATTTTGCACGTCTGTGCATGCGCAAGCAGCGGAACCCTTTCCAGTACTTCCGGGTCGCCGCGGAAACCCGGAAGTAACCCTTTCTGGTACTTCCGGGTCGCCGTGGGACACAACCTGAAAACGCTCGACCTGAAGCAAACATACCATAAGCTATGACTGTAAATAAATTTAAAAACAAAAAGAGCGATGGGAACTTCTTTCCGTTTGGCCCCACCACGAAACCCACCCTGGTGCAGAACTCATGGTTACACCCCAGAACGGATCAATGGACCACGGGAACATTTTCCAGGGTGCTCGTAACGTGATCTTGAGACGACGTGAAACCGTGTTGTGTAAAGGAGATGTGAGCAGGTGGGAAGACCGGTCGGCGGCCTCCTTGCTTCGAGGGATTAGTCTTCTCTCGCCGGAGAGGGGGGTGAGAAGAGGTTATGTGAGGTCTCCAGGCCTCAGGAACAGCCCCACTGCAAATTCTGCAAAGGGCGGACCGGGGGGGAGGATTTGAACCAACCCTTCGC
This sequence comes from Podarcis raffonei, assembly GCF_027172205.1. Classification (NCBI taxonomy): domain Eukaryota; kingdom Metazoa; phylum Chordata; class Lepidosauria; order Squamata; family Lacertidae; genus Podarcis; species Podarcis raffonei. Next base: position 6,847,587 of record NC_070619.1, on the reverse strand, counting down.
CTTCAGCAGTTTGGCCCGGAGAAATCCCGGAGCCGCTGCCAACTCGCCGGGCCTTTAACCAAAGTTGGAAAGGAGGTCGGCGGGACCAGTTTCCTGCTATTAATAGAAGCCGAATTTCTCTCTCCCCATAATGTGCAGCCTTGCAGAAGTGGAACGAAAGACACTCGACAGAGGGCAAGCAGCAGGAGGGTGCGTACTCAGAGATATTAGGTATATTAAAAAGCCAAGAGATCCAGTTTCTCCCTCCTTCTCCCCCCTCTCCAAAACACACCAAATATTTGTAGGTTTTTAAATTTTTTGAATAACAACCAAACAGCATACAATCAACCTACTTGAAATAAAAAAATAAAAATTGTCCAGTAGCACCTTATAGACCAACTCAGTTTGTTCTGGGGCAAGCTTTTGTGTGCATGTACACTTCTTCAAGTGCTTGTTGCTGTTGTTTAGTTGTTTAGTCATGTCCGACTCTTTGTGACCCCGTGGACCATAGTATGCCAGGCACTCCTGTCTTCCACTGCCTCCCACAGTTTGGTCAGACTCAAGCTGGTAGCTTCCAGAACTTTGTCCAAATATCCGTCGTCCCCTTCTCCTTGTGCCCTCCATCTTTCCCAGCATCAGGGTCTTTTCCAGGGAGTCTTCTCTTCTCATGAGGTGGCCAAAGTCTTGGAGCCTCAGCTTCAGGATCTGTCCTTCCAGTGAGCCCTCAGGGCTGATTTCCTTCAGAATGGAGAGGTTTGATCTTCTTGCAGTCCATGGGACTCTCAAGACTCTCCTCCAGCACCAGAATTCAAAAGCATCCATTCTTTGGCGATCAGCCTTCTTTATGGTCCAGCTCTCACTTCCATACATCACTACTGGGAAAATACAGTGGTACCTCAGGTTAAGCACTAAATTTGTTCCGGAGGTCTGTTCTTAACCTGAAACTGATCTTAACCTGAAGCACCACTTTAGCTAATGAGGTCTCCTGTTGCTGCTGCACCGCCAGAGCACGATTTCTGTTCTCATCCTGAAGCAAAGTTCTTAACCTGAAGCACTATTTCTGGGTTAGCAGAGTCTGTAACCTGAAGCGTCTGTAACCCGAGGTACCACAGTATATAAAAAATATTTTGTTGTTGTTGTTAAATAATTTTTATTAGTTTTCAATTATATACCACATTGTATCAATACCATATTACACCGCACATTTCTCATTAACATTAAAAAATAACCGAAAAGAAAACATTTTTAAACCCCCCTCCCAATTCCCAAACTTCCCTCCACCAAAGCGGCTCCAAGACTTTGGCCACCTCATGAGAAGAGAAGACTCCCTGGAAAAGACCCTGATGCTGGGAAAGATGGAGGGCGCAAGGAAAAGGGGACGACAGAGGACGAGATGGTGGGACAGTCTTCTCGAAGCTACCAGGATGAGTTTGACCAAACTGCGGGAGGCAGTGGAAGACAGGAGGGCCTGGTGTGCTCTGGTCCAGGGGGTCACGAAGAGTCGGACACGACTAAACGACTAAACAACAACCACCACCACTGTATTTGACTGAAGGGGGGTCTGGAATGGATATATGCCCAACGCCTGAGTCCAAAATCTACCTATGTCTATATTCGATAAAATTCTGGCCATTTCTAATCCAGACCATTGTCTGCTTAAGTTTAATAATCACATCTTACTGCCCAGGATTTGTGCGTGTGTGTGCGTGGCACTGCGACGGGGCCTGCATTAAAACAAAAAAACAAACTTTGTTGTGAGTTCCCCCACGTTTTCTTTTTTCCAAGAGAAAAGCACCGCAGGTGCAAATAATTGCAATATTCTTGCAAGTCATTGCAAACCCGCACACACAGAGAGAGCAGATTCAGTGGTGTTTTTTTAAGAAACAAATTACACAGGCGCAGGTTGCATATAGCCAGGTTTTCTTTTCGTTCCCTTTTTCTCCCAACCCTAATTCCAGTTCTCCAACATTTCCCACATCAGATCGCAGTTTTTAAAAAAAGTCATGAAAATTCATTAGTGGTTTAGTTGGAATGTCTCCTGATACATAGCGTATTTTTCAGTGTATAACACTCCCTTGTGTATAACACGACCCCTATTTTGGGGGATTCCGATTTAAGAAAATGGGGGGAAGGATAGCCCAGAGTTGTTGAGCCAGCCCACACTCTGAACTACCATGTATAAAATGAGCCCCAATTTTAAATATCCTTTTCAAAGGAAAAAAAGCTCATCTTATACACCAAAAACTATGGTACGCTTCTGTGTATTTTTACCTAACATACCCATTTCTGCAAAGCGGTTTCCTCTAATGTTTGTACAGTGGTACCTCGGGTTACATACACTTCAGGTTACAGACTCCGCTAACCCAGAAATAGTGCTACAGGTTAAGAACTTTGCTTCAGGATAAGAACAGAAATCGTGCTCTGGCAGCGCGGCAGCAGCAGGAGGCCCCATTAGCTAAAGTGGTGCTTCAGGTTAAGAACAGTTTCAGGTTAAGAACAGACCTCCGGAATGAATTAAGTACTTAACCCGAGGTACCACTGTACGCTATTGGCACACTTTACCCTAGTATCATGATAGCAATTTTTTTCCCTGGGGAATGCCATTGCAAAATTCAGTTACGTGTGAATTTCTGAGGCTGGCTCTGCTTTGGTTCTTATCTTGTTTAGGAAAATGTGGATAAGGTAGGTTTGCCTTCAAGTGCAAACTTAGACTTCGTTTCTCCTCCCCATCTGCAGCTGTCAGTCAATGTGGAGAGTCACATGCAATATGATATCACTCCAGGGTGTTATTGAACATCAAAGGGCATCAGTGGAGACTTTACGAGGACTGAGCGGATGTTAAAATGCTTTAATTAAAATAACAAATCTTTCGACAAAGTACATGCAGTTAAAGAATGAGTCATTGACTTCTGAAACTTCTTACCTTGACATCTCAAGTTTACACACAAGAAAGAAAGAAAGAAAGAAAGAAAGAAAGAAAGAAAGAAATGTCTAGAGTTTGCAAGTGTTGTGTTATTGTGGAGAAGAAGGAGTCTGCCTCATAGTTTTCCCCAACCCAATACCTGGGTTAAGAACTTAATTCGTTCTGGAGGTCCGTTCTTAACCTGAAACTGTTCTTAACCTGAGGTACCACTTTAGCTAATGGGGCCTCCCGCTGCTGCCGCACGATTTCTGTTCTCATCCTGAAGCAAAGTTCTTAACCTGAGGTACTATTTCTGGGTTAGCGGAGTCTGTAACCTGAAGCGTCTGTAACCTGAAGCATCTGTAACCCGAGGCACCACTGTAGGTAGATTACACTTGTTCTTAGGGCACCAGCAAAGCTTGTTTAAAGAATATGAAATTTTCTATTATTTATAAAGCACCTCAAAACAGTCATCATGGGGAAAATCAGAACTTCCGCCATCACTACAGATTCTTTCTCCACTTTTCTGTTCTCATTTTATTACCTAAAGGTAAAGGGCCCCTGACCATTAGGTCCAGTCGTGACCGACTCTGGGGTTGTGGCGCTCATCTCGCTCTATTGGCTGAGGAAGCCAGCCTACAGCTTCCGGGTCATGTGGCCAGCATGACTAAGCCGCTTCTGGCAAACCAGAGCAGCGCACGGAAACACCCTTTACCTTCCCGCCAGAGTGGTACCTATTTATCTACTTGAACTTTGATGTGCTTTTGAACTGCTAGGTTGGCAGGAGCAGGGACCGAGCAACGGGAGCTCACCCCGTCGCGGGGATTCGAACTGCCGACCTTCTGATCGGCAAGTCCTAGGCTCTGTGGTTTAACCCACAGCGCCACCCACATCAGGGACAACAATTGTCCAGTAAAGCGAGATGAGCGCCGCAACCCCAGAGTCGGCCACGACTGGACCTAATGGTCGGGGGTCCCTTTACCTTTACCTATCCTTCTAGAGATGCCAAAGATTGAATCTGGTAGCCTTCTGTGAATTTTTGTCCTGCCCTGACGACGTTCAGTAAAGCAAAACGAGAGACCAAATGTTCAAATGTTTCTTTATTGAGTATGCTGTGTGTTCTCGCACAAGCAAATAAAAACTATTTCAAAATAAATAAAGCAGTTGCACATATAAAAACAATTAGGGTGGGGATTAAAAATGTACAAACGATTCAAAACAACAGCACAGGGGGGTTGGAATAGTTGATGCTCAGGGTCCTTTTACAACTCTATGATTCTTGCCTTCTCAGCTCTGCCACATTTCTTTATTTTTCCCCCAATTTTTTTTATTGATTTTCACAAAATTATAAACAAACAAACAAACATAAATCATAACCTTATTAAAATTACACTTGTTAACATTGTTAAGTGACTCCCCCGCTTCCCCTTGGTTGAGCTTCAATGCATATCCTTTTAACGGTTTTCCAAATCAGAGTTCTTATAAACTGAACTTAATCATTTAACATCCTTATAACGCTTCAATTCGAAATTAAACATACAGTGGTACCTTGGGTTAAGTACTTAATTCATTCCGGAGGTCCGTTCTTAACCTGAAACTGTTCTTAACCTGAAGCACCACTTTAGCTAATGGGGCTTCCCGCTGCCGCCGGAGCACGATTTCTGTTCTCATCCTGAAGCAAAGTTCTTAACCTGAAGCACTATTTCTGGGTCAGCAAAGTCTGTAACCTGAAGCGTCTGTAACCTGAAGCGTATGTAACCCGAGGTACCACTGTATTGATTCATCACTTAACTTATATAAAATCCTAAGCCAATCTAATACCTGCAAGCTATTTCCAATTAGTTTAACTTAACAGCTTTAACCAAATGATCATTAAATTTTGTCCATTCTTCCTCCCACATTTCATCCCCTGTGCTGAAAACCTTTTCTTCAGCTTGGCATGAATCGCAGACTGCGACATACACCAGGAACCTAGTCATGCAGGCGAATCCTTTGTCTACAAGCCTGCTTTCATCGCCACCCAGTTCCACCCACCCTCTATTCTCTCTCTCTCTCACTGGACTACATTTCCCAGCATGCTCTTCCATCTGCGCAGAGAGGAAGGGCAGTAAGTTCAGAAGCATTTCCCTCCCCCCACCCTCCCCTCCACCCGGCCACAACCCCCCAATCAGCTTTGTTAATTCCACAAGAGGGAGGGGGAAAGGACCAATTCTTCCCCCTGCCTCTCAGCATCCTTCCTGGTCCATGACAGAGGAAGCAGCTGAAGATGGGGGACCAAAAGGTAAAAAGATGCTGATGTGAGGGATGCAGAGGGAAAAATGAGGGAGGATACAGGATGCACCAACCAGGAAGCTGAGGACGATGGAGAAATGGAGAGATGCTCGCTTTGGGCCAAAGGAGTTTCTGTCTCCTCCCTTCATCTCTGCTTTGTCATCCTTGTTCCCCGTAGACTTTGCATCTTAGGGGAGGTTGCAAGGGTGCAGAGTTTGGGAGCTGTCTTTGCAGACTGAGATGGGAAAGACAGAGAGAGGGGTTAAGGAGCACTTTCTGCGTTGGGAGAAAAGGTGCGACGGGGAGGCGACCTCAGGGCGGCGGGTGTCTGTCTGCGTTGCCTCTTGGGCTGCGAACACAGACTTTGGGTGTGCCTCCAAAGTCAAGCAAAATAAAATCCCTGCAGGTAGAAATCTAGGCCTTCCCCTGATGTCCTGCTTTTCTGTGTGCAAGGATTTTTTTAAAAAATGTAGAAGAGAGCACTGCCAAAGCGGTGTGGATATTGTGCTAAAGGAACCAGGGGTCTGGCTCATAAAAGACAGCTTCTTTGTGTTCCGGCTTCTCACGAGGACTAGAATCTTCCTTAATTTTGTAGCTGTGCCATAGCTGAGTGGCAGAACATTTGCTTGGCAAGCAGAGATCCAGATTCAAATCTTGGGCATCTCCAAGGAAGGATGGGAGATGTTCCATGGCTGAAACTTTGGAGAGCCACTGTGAGTTAAGATGGACCAGTGGTTTGGCTTAGGGGAAACTTAGAAGCATGGAATTGTAGAATTGGAAGGGACCCCAGCGGTCATCTAGTCCAACCCCCTGCAATGCAGGAATGTATTTTTAAAAGTACGCTTGTCTTAAAGATATGCAATAAACAAAATCGCGAAGAGAAATGTTTTAAAAATGCTTTATCAGGAGACTTACAATTTTGACCTATGTTCCTTTTTGCAAAATTCAAAACTCATGCGCCCATTCGACAGCTTTGATCAGCAGGTTCCACGCAATATCCGCTCCACATTTGTAAGAACTGGGTCATTTACTGTGGAACTGCCTGCGTCTTGAGCTCAAGCAAGGCATCTTCACGTTACCTTTCCCAGCGCCTGCCGAAAGCATCCTTGTTTGGGCAAGCCTACCCAGATTTTTAGGAAGCCGAGCTAACTGTAATCTTTTCCAGCATTTTAGCTTTTGTATGTTTTAAAATTGGGTTGTAGTTTTTTCTTGGTTTTATTGCCTTATCTGTTTTGCAAACCGCTTTGAGGTTATTGTTGTTGATTTACAATCAAGTGGTGTGTAAATTTTATGACATATAGATAGATGATAGATAGATAGATAGATAGATGATAGATAGATATAGATGATAGATAGATATAGATGATAGATGATAGATAGATAGATAGATAGATAGATAGATAGATAGATAGATAGATGATAGATAGATAGATGATAGATAGTTATAGATAGATAGATAGATAGATGATAGATAGATAGATAGATAGATGATAGATGATAGAGATAGATAGATGATAGATAGATAGATATAGATAGATAGATAGATAGATAGATAGATAGATGATAGATAGATAGATAGATAGATGGATGATAGATAGGTAATAGACAGACAGATGATAGAGATAGATAGATGATAGATAGATAGATAGATAGATGATAGATAGATAGATAGATAGATAGATGATAGACGACAGACAGGTAGATAGATTAGATAGATAGATAGATAGATGATATAGATGATAGATAGATATAGATAAATATAGATAGATAATAGACAGATGATAGATAGACAGACAGCTATAGATAGATGATTGATAGATAGATGATAGATAGATAGATAGATAGAGACAGATAGAGATAGATAATAGAGAGATAGATGATAGAAAGACAGACAGACAGATGATAGATAGATAGATAGATAGATAGATAGATGGATGGATGATAGATAGATGATAGATAATAGATATAGATAGATAGATGGACAGAAGATAGATATAGATAGATAGATGATAGATATAGATAGATAATAGACAGAGATAGATAGATAGATGATAGATAGATAGATAGATAGATAGATAGATAGATGATAGATAGATGATAGATAGATAGATAGATAGATAGATGATAGAGATGATAGATAGAGAGAGAGAGAGAGAGAGAGAGAGAGAGAGAGAGAGAGAGAGAGAGAGATGTTTAGGATTTGTGTGCCCTGCCTTTCACTGGCTATATTATTGATTATTTTATTGTTTACTTGTCACTGCAGTTTCATGACAATTTGAAAAGCAAATTTTAAAAAGTTTCATTGAGAAAGTGGGAGCGTATCTGACCTCCCCAGGTAGCTCAGTGGGCAGAGCATGAGAGTCTTAATCCCAGGGCTGTGGGTTCGAGCCCCACGCCGGGCGGAAGAGTCCTGCATCGCAAGGGGGTTGGACTAGATGACCCTTGGGTGTCTCTTCTGACTCCACAATTCTATTATTATCATGAATACTCAATAGCAAGGACACCTGGGTGGTTAAAGTGTCGTCAGAGGGCATGAAAGGAAAGCATGAACACACGCAAATAAAAGGAGCCGCTGATTCGTGATGTTTTTTTTCCTTCTGGGACAGGACGCCCTTAGAAAGATCATCACCACCTTGGCTGTGAAAAATGAGGAAATCCAAAATTTCATCTACGTCCTCAAACAGATGCTGCAGAACGTGGAGGTAACTAGGCTGAGAGTTCAGGGGTCAGCAGAGTTTGATTTCTGCAGTGAGAGGTCCTGGTGCAGACCCTCGTCAAAAGAAATTGCATGACTGTATAAACAGGGACGCGGGTGGCGCTGTGGGTTAAAGCCTCAGCGCCTAGGACTTGCCGATCGAAAGGTCGGCGGTTCGAACCCCCGTGGCGGGGTGCGCTCCCGTTGCTCGGTCCCAGCGCCTGCCAACCTAGCAGTTCGAAAGCACCCCCGGGTGCAAGTAGATAAATAGGGACCGCTTACTAGCGGGAAGGTAAACAGCGTTCCGTGTGCTGCGCTGGCTCGCCAGATGCAGCTTGTCACGCTGGCCACGCGACCCGGAAGTGTCTGTGGACAGCGCTGGCCCCCGGTCTATAGAGTGAGATGGGCGCACAACCCTAGAGTCTGGCAAGACTGGCCCGTACGGGCAGGGGTACCTTTACCTTTATAAACAGCCTACTAGGTAAAGGGGACCCCTGACCATTAGGTCCAGTCGTAGCCGACTCTGGGGTTGCGGCGCTCATCTCGCTTTATTGGCTGAGGGAGCCGGCATACAGCTTCCGGGTCGTGTGGCCAGCAGGACTAAGCCGCTTCTGGCGAACCAGAGCAGCGCACGGAAACGCCGTTTACCTTCCAGCCGGAGTGGTACCTATTTATCTACTGAGTGATAGTTCAATAATATAATGCTTCCTGTTATTTGAGTTAATAACTCTGCTTCTGAGATCTTTCTTGACTCAAATCCTTTGCTGCTTTTATTATAAACGTTTTCCCGTGCCACCTCCCCATCATAAAAATCTGGCAAATCTCCACCTCGGCAGTCATCTCATTAAAGCTAGCAAATTTACAAGCCAGTGATCTACAACATTTATATGATACATTCAAATTCATACGTGCCATGGTTTCATCTTGCCAGGCCAATTCGGACCGAGTCCAACAAGACCTTGAGGCAGAGTTCCAGTCGCTGTTCACCCTGCTGGACGAGCTGAAGGATGGGATGCTGATGAAGATCAAACAGGATCGAGCCAGCAGGACTTACGAGTTGCAAGTAAGGGGCTCCTGAGTTGCAGGGAGTTGTCTGGCCAGAGTGGTGCATAATCCCTGCATTCTATGGCACAATCTCCCAAACTTGTACTTGATACAATGCATGTGGAGAGATGATTTCCAGAGCCCATGGGTAAAAAATTTACAACTGAAAATTACGGCAATGGGAATCTCCCCATCCAAATTACTAGAGCAGGATATAGTTCCAGCTAAAAGAACAGTAACCTGTAAACTAGAGGAGATGGACTTGCAGCAGAAAATGGTCTTGGGCAATGGTACCTGCTCACCTCTAAACCTTGGTTTATTACCCCTCTTAAGGCTCCCAAACTATTTGAATTCCTTAACTTCTTCGGCTCATAGATATGCCTTTGTAAAGGCAAGATTCAACACCTTCCCATCGAACGTGCTGAGAAATAGATTCTCCAATGGACAGATATCGCTCTTATGTGATTGTAATTGTGGGGCACCGGAATCGTTGCATCACATAATTCTTGATTGTGCTTTTCACTCATCGGCCAGGAGCAAGTTTCTTGCTCAATATCTAAAGGGAATTGCCGATGATATGAATGAAGCCAAACTGAGATATCTATTAAATGATGATGACCCCCTAAGATCACTCATGGTTGCCAGATTCTTGATCAGCGTCCTATCCCTAAAGAAGAGAAACGGACTCCTGTGCGGCTCGGATAATCTCTTTAAACTATGATCTATGTTTTAGGATGTAATTAGGTGATTTCACCATTGATGTCTTCTACTAATTTATGAGTAGAGGGCGATGTTTATGTTACAAATTTATTGTAATGTATGATGTTGGTCTTTTGTTTTGCTTTGGTTCCTGTCTGTTTTTTGCAAGTTTTGGCGGTTTTAAATTTGGAGGTTTAAGTATATTATGCTGGTATGGGAAACTGTCGTGTGATGGGCCATTGGCCGTAATAAAGTTCAATACAATAATCCCTGCATTGAACGGGGGTCAGACTAGATGACTCTTAGTGTCTCTTCCAACTCTACAATTCTATATTCCTCATATCAGAGTCCAAGCTATCAGATTTGTGGATTCCTCCCTCCACCCCAAAAGCTCTACCTCGCTTTTAAATCAGAACCAGTGAAGGTCCTGTGTGAGTGTCTGGAGGCGGTTGGAGGATGGATGGCGGCTAACAGATTGAGGTTGAATCCTGGCAAGACAGAAGGACTGTTTCTGGGGGACAGGAGGCGGGCAGGTGTGGAGGATTCCCTGGTCCTGAATGGGGTAACTGTGCCCCTGAAGGACCAGGTGCGCAGCCTGGGAGTCATTTTGGACTCACAGCTGTCCATGGAGGCGCAGGTCATTTCTGTGTCCAGGGCAGCCGTCTACCAGCTCTATCTAGTACGCAGGATGAGACCCTCCCTGCCCGCAGACTGTCTCACCAGAGTGGTGCATGCTCTGGTTATCTCCCGCTTGGACTACTGCAATGCACTCTATGTGGGGCTACCTTTGAAAGCGACCCGGAAACTACAACTAATCCAGAATGAGGCAGCTAGACTGGGGACTGGGGGTGGCCGCCAAGACCACATAACACTGGTCCTGAAAGACCTGCATTGGCTCCCAGGACATTTCCGAGCACAATTCAAAGTGTTGGTGCTGACCTTTAAAGCCCTAAATGGCCTCGGTCCAGTATACCTGAAGGAGCGTCTCCACAGCCTGGACACTGAGATCCAGCGCCGAGGGCCTTCTGGCAGTTCCCTCGCTGCGAGAAGCCAAGTTACAGGGAACCAGGCAGAACCCTGCCTCAGACATGCTTGCTATAACATCTCTCTCTCTCTCCCTCTCCCTCTCTCTCTCTCTCTCTCTCTCTCTCCTTCTTCTGTTCCACAAACCACTCCTTGCTCCAGAACCAGCTGGCTGCTTGCACAAAAGCCTTAGAGAGCTCTGAGGAACTGCTGGAAACAGCCAACCAAACACTCCAGGGGGCAGAGAACCATGACTTTAACCAGGTACAAAGAGCTGCTCACTCGACTCGCCTCCCTGGGCAATGGGCTCAGTGGTTCGGGGGGTGGGTCAGGTGTAGAGAGCTTGGAGGGTAGTCTCCCAGCCCACATATTTTTGAGAAACGGGGTTAGATGATGGCGAAACAGATGCAAGGCTCTGCAAAGGTGCTTAGCTTGTGTGGCTTTGGAAATATTTCGGGATTCCTGTTGTCGCAGAGCCCAAACCAGCCAGTGCTTCTGTGGGAATTTAGGTGGGGGAGCCTGTAAACCACCGACAAAGAGCGAACACATGAGCAATAAGGCCATCATTATCAGATTGCTATTATTGATTAAATGTGTATCCCTCCTGAAATATAGGGACGCGGGTGGCGCTGTGGGTAAAAGCCTCAGCGCCTAGGGCTTGCCGATTGAAAGGTCGGCGGTTCGAATCCCCGCGGCGGGGTGCGCTCCCGTTGCTCGGTCCCAGCGCCTGCCAACCTAGCAGTTTGAAAGCACTCCCGGGTGCAAGTAGATAAATAGGGACCGCTCTGGCGGGAAGGTAAACGGCGTTTCCGTGTGCTGCGCTGGCTCGCCAGCTGCAGCTTTGTCACGCTGGCCACGTGACCCGGAAGTGTCTCCGGACAGCACTGGCCCCCGGCCTATAGAGTGAGATGGGCGCACAACCCTAGAGTCTGTCAAGACTGGACCCTACGGGCAGGGGTACCTTTACCTTTACCTTTACCTGAAATATACTCGAGTCGAGAGTGGATTTCATGCTCTTTATTCAGCTCATAGTGGTGAGGAGGAATGGAAGTTCCCCCACAATATCTGCTGTATACACATTATTTACACAATGGGCTGCACGTGATTGGCTAATTCCGGGATTCTCCTGTAGGCCAATCAGGTTGTGTATTCACTTCCACCTGGAGCTGGATTGGGTGGTCCAATCATACCGCTGCATTGTTCTAGGACCAATCAGACTGCTGCATTTTGGATCCTATTCAACTCACTACATAACACCGCCCAATAACTGCAGGTCTCAGACAATGCATTTTAGGAACGGAAGGTTGATGGGCTTTTACGTTCAATCACGGAATCATGAGTTCTGAGGGCGAATGGGGGAGTTCGGAAGGGGCAGACGGATGGCAGTTTCAGGGACTCTTTGCTGGGAGCAATGTGCTTTTAAACTTGGTTTGCGTGGGTATTCCTTAGTCTAGTACAGAGATGGAGAACCTTGGGGAAGGCCCAGAACTTAAGGTAAAGGGGCCCCTGACCATTAGGTCCAGTCGTGGCCGACTCTGAGGTTGCGGCGCTCATCTCGCTTTATTGGCCGAGGGAGCCGGCGTACAGTTTCCGGGTCATGTGGCCAGCATGACTAAGCCGCTTCTGGCGAACCAGAGCAGTGCACGGAAACGCCGTTTACCTTCCCACCGGAGTGGTACCTATTTATCTACTTGCACTTGACGTGCTTTCGAACTGCTAGGTGGGCAGGAGCAGGGACCGAGCAACGGGAGCTCACCCCGTCGCGGGGATTCGAACCGCCGACCTTCAGATCGGCAAGTCCTAGGCTCTGTGGTTTAACCCACAGTGCCGCCCGCGTCCCATATGCCCAGAACTTACTTGACTGTAAAACCCATTATCACTGACCATCGGCTGCTGGGGCAACACCTGGAAAGTTGCATGTTCTCCATTCCTGTACAGGCAATGTGTTGGTGCTGTTTTCCTCATCTTGAATTATAACTGGTGACCCCCTTCCTCCCTCCCTTTCTCTCTCTCTCTTTTACTCTTTCGCCCTCTTTCTCGCGCTTCTTTGAAGGCTGCTAAACAGATCAAAGACAGGTATGTTGCATTCCAGAAAAACCTTTTGCTCCACAGGTTTTCTCCTCTGCCAAAGACCACGTTTAGACCAAAGGACATAAAATATACTGCCATGGTCCCTGTGCCCAGGCTCCCATCCCACACCCCTCCTGTCTTAGCCGATGCCCAACGTGCTGTGGATCAATTTATTTTCGACTCACCCCCTGCCTTCTTCCTGAATTTCAGTTATGAGGGGGCGAGAGACTTTAGCCTGGAGAGGGACGCTTGAGTGTCTAATCCTCATATTTTTCTTGGCCTTCCCTCCCCCTGCAAGAAAAGTCCTTGCATGGGCACTTTGTACGTGCTCAGAAGCAACCTGCCCCTTCCTGTACAAAAAGACTGAAACTCACCTTTGCTTGTAGTCAGGGAAAGACGCTTTGCACATGTTCTGTGGCATTCTCTTCCCACCCACCCCTAAACTGATTTATTGTTATTCACGTTTTATACTGTATTTTATGCTGTTTTTTGTTGTTGCATCAAATAATAATAATAATAATTATTATAATAATAATTTATTATTTATACCCCGCCCATCTGGCTGGATTTCTCCAGCCACTCTAGGCGGCTTCCAACGGAATATTAAAATACAATAACCTATTAAACATTAAAAGCTTCCCTAAACAGGGCTGCCTTCAGATGTCTTCTAAAAATCTGGTAGTTGTTTTTCTCTTTGACATCTGGTGTTTTAAATAAGTGCTTTAAATTTGTTGTTAGCTACCCTGAGCCCAGTTTTTGAACCAGGAAGGGTGTGGTATAAATAAAAAATTATTATTATTATGAAAAACCTTGGTATTCTCAGTGGTTTCCGGGCTGACCCCTCTCAAAGTCTAGACACTGGGTTCTTGTATGTTTCACAATCTTTGCTCCAAGGCCTCTTTGCTTCGCCCCCCCCCTCCATTTGTGTGGATGTACAGTGGTACCTCAGGTTAAGAACTTAATTCGTTCCAGAGGTCCGTATTTAACCTGAAATTGTTCTTAACCTGAAGCACCACTTTAGCTAATGGGGCCTCCTGCTGCTGCTGCGCCGCCAGAGCACAATTTCTGTTCTCATCCTGAAGCAAAGTTCTTAACCTGAAGCACTATTTCTGGGTTAGCGGAGTCTGTAACCTGAAGCGTATGTAACCCGAGGTACCACTATAGTTGGGATGAGGGTTGTCGTTTATTTTGGGGGGCGCTCTCTAACAAATTCCTCTCCTTCCCCCTCCGTTCGGACCCAATCCTCCGCAGCGTGACCATGGCGCCTGCGTTTCGCCTCTCCCTCAAGGCCAAAGTCAGCGACAACATGAGCCACCTGATGGTCGATTTTGGCCAGGAGCGTCGGATATTGCAGTCTCTGAAATTTCTGCCAGGTATTTGGGATTGAACTTTATTACGGTCACAGACCAGGATAAAAAAACAAACAAAAAAAAAGATAGAAATAAAATAGCAGGTTTTGTTTTGTTTTTAACCGATAATTGTTAGAGCAAATAAGGACAAAGAAACAAGGATAGGATAAAACATCTGAATAAAATACAAGATTAAACACGGATAATGGATGGGTAAAAACTGATAATTAAAACAGAGAAGAACTAAAAACAAGCAGTTAAAACAACTGTAAGAGCGTAAGAACTAAAAGACTCGCAGTTAAAACTATAAGAGGCTGCAGAGTAGAAGTCTCTGAAATAGAGGACACTCACAACATTAGAAACTGATGTGCAAATATGGTTAAAACAGACAATTAAAACAATTGTAAAGCAACGTACAACAAAGCTACACTGCTGGAAAAGCTTAAAGGCTTGGGGATCCCACAACAGACCGTGATAGCGACAGGCTTCGAGAAAGCTAGGACTATAATTCGCCAGCGTATCTGGGACGTAGAATTACAATGCCACATGAGCGAAATGATTAAACATCCAGCAATAAGGGACCATGGGAGAGGTTTCTCTCCAGCTAACTATCGGTCAGGTCTTCAGGTACCCAAATACAGACGGTCTTTTACCCTCGCCAGATTCAACGTTCTCCCTTCTGCCTTACTTCAGGGTAGATTTGAGGGTAAACCATACACAGCACGGGTCTGCCCTTGTGGCTCGTTGGAAGTTGAAACTGCTTCACATGTACTATTACGTTGTCATTTTTATGAGGATACACGTTTGACTTTTATTACACCTGTTTTGCAAAAGTCCAGGAAAGAATCGGAACACCATAGTTTAAAACTACTGCTAGAGGACAAGAATCCCAAGACTACATTAAATGTAGCTAAATTCTGTGCATCTGCAATCAATCGCAGTAAGCAAGTGGTATCCCATAGTGACCAAACCCCTAAATGTTAATTACAGGGGGCACGCTAATAATTAATTTTAATTTTTATATTTAAATCCTTGTTATATTCATATTGTCCTTTGTATTTCTGATATTTTTTATGATCTGTGATATTGTGTGTGTTGACGCTGGTCTGTGACCGTATTAATAAATTCATTCATTCATTCAACGTACAACAATAAATTTAGAAACAATGTACAACAATAAACTGTCCCAGGGAGTTGACTCAGAGTCACCCATGGAACCGTTTTTGGGGGCTTTTCATGCCGGACTATTATGAGTTGGGCGATGGTCTGCGCCTACAGATCTGTACACAGAATCTGGCGACCATCCATGTCATCTTCTGATCTTTGCCTAACAGCAAAAGGTCAAATTTTTGCTTTTGCGGGAAGTTGGCAAGCCTCACCCGTAGGGGATCAATGATCTTACTACGTGGCTCTTCATAAAAGGGGTTCCTGGATGGTTAGCATGTCAGGCAAGTACTGCGAGAGAGCTGGGTTTGAATTCCCACTTGCTGGCTGACCGTCTATCAGCCTAACCTACCCCGCAGCGTTGTTGCATTGTCATTTCACCCAAACTTTTTCCAGGTGCTGTGCAAAGTCCTAAGACAACAGCACAGTCCCTGCTGTAGATACAAACGGGGAAAGAACTGGAGCGAGGGTGAAAGAAGCAGATTCGTGCACAAATTCCCCCTAAGATTTTTGTAATTATCATTTTAAGACGGTGGAGCCTAGCCTGCTGCCCTCCTCCCTCGGTTGCTGAGTTCTGCTTGTCAGGAGCTCGCCCTACACCCAGGATTTTGCAAAATAAAATAAATGAATTAAATTAGCTACATGCATTAATTTCGGTGAGTCTGAGTAAGGTTCCTGATCAGGGCCGGATTTAGGTTTGATAAGACCCTAAGCTACTGAAGGTAATGGGGCCCTTTCTATGTCCAGCTGTCCTTTGTCAACAACAAATTGTCACTGTTTTTTGTGTTGAATATATGCTATATGGTCATTTATGGACCTAATAGGTATCTCAAGCCATTTGCACATGTGGCCATGCAACCAATCCATATAGAATGTAGGCACCCTATATATAGAAAGGAGCAAACCAGTGATATTTTAGGGAGCAGGCTAGCAGGCAGGGCCCATGACTTACTTCATAGGAGCCTACACAACACAAAACACTGTTGCTGTAGGTTTTATTTTATTTGTTTCTTATCTTATATTTTGGAAATGTACATCCAGTTTTGTTTTTTTCTTTAAATTTTTGGGGGTCTCCGAAGAGAGTGGGGGCCTAAGCTATAGCTTGTTTAGCTTATACATAAATCCGGCACTGTATCCTGATCTATAATTCTGTGCACCTATCCTCTCTGATTGTCCACTTGCAAACCTAGTCCCCAGTGCCCCGGAGATAGACACAGCCGAATCTTTGGTGGCTGATAACTGTGTGACCCTGGTCTGGAGGATGCCTGAAGAGGACAGCAAGATTGACCACTACGTGCTAGAGTACCGTAGGACGAACTTCGAAGGTCCCCCCCGGGTCAAAGAAGACCAGCCATGGATGGTCATCGAAGGAATTAAGCAGACTGAGTATACGCTCTCTGGTGAGACAGCCCATGCAGGTTATAATAATAATTTATTATTTATACCCTGCCTATCTGGCTGGGTTTCCCCAGCCACTCTGGACGGCTCCCAATAGAATATTAAAAACACGATAAAACATCAAACATTAAAAACTTCCCTAAACAGGGTTGCCTTCAGATGTCTTCTAAAAGTCAGGTAGTTGTTTATTTCCTTGACATCTGGTGGGAGGGCGTTCCACAGGGCAGGCGCCACCACTGAGAAGGCCCTCTGTCTGGTTCCCTGTAACCTCACTTCTCGCAATGAGGGAACCGCCAGAAGGACCTCAGAGCTGGACCTCAGTGTCCGGGCTGGACGATAGGGGTGGAGACGCTCCTTCAGGTATAGTGGACCAAGGCCATTTAGGGCTTTCAAGGTCAGTACCAACACTTTGAATTGTGCTCGGAAACATGCTGGGAGCCAACGCAGATCTCTCAGGACCGGTGTTATGTGGTTCCAGCGGCCGCTCCCAGTCACCGGTGTAGCTGCCACATTCTGGATTAGTTGCAGTTTCCGGGTCACCTTCAAAGGTAGCCCCATGTAGAGCGCATGGCAGTAGTCCAAGCGGGAGATAACCAGAGCATGCACCACTCTGGAGAGACAGTCTGCGGGCAGGGAGGGTCTCATCCTGCATGCCAGGTGGTTGCAAGTGTTATAAGAAAAAACTGCTCCCTCTCCCTTGTGGGGTATTCCAGGGCCCGTATAGAGTCCTTAAGTGGGTGCACTATAGGTAGGAGAAAATAACAGAGGCCAACCAGAGTATATTGAGAAGCAAAGCGGCTAGTAAGCCTGATCTTTATTAAAGGAAATAAACTGTTGCAACAGGGTCCCCACCCACCACACGCAGGAGGGAAGAGGAACCCAGAACAATGGTGCACAAGCCCATATAAAGACTTTTGAAATTGCCCACCCAGTAGCCCAAGACCACCCCCTAAAACATCACACATACGTCACAGAAGGAGGTGGTCTCTGGCAGAAATTTGAGAGTGTTGTTTCTCTCCTGTCTGCCAGTTACCTGATAATAATGCCTTTTTGTTTAGTCGTTTAGTCATGTCCGACTCTTCGTGACCCCATGGACCAGAGCACGCCAGGCACTCCTGTCCTCCACTACTTCCCGCAGTTTGGTCAAACTCATGCTGGTAGCTTCGAAAACACTATCCAACCATCTCGTCCTCTGTCGTCCCCTTCTCCTTGTGCCCTCCATCTTTCCCAGCATCAGTGTCTTCTCCAGGGAGTCTTCTCTTCTCATGAGGTGGCCAAAGTACTGGGGCCTCAGCTTCACGATCTGTCCTTCCAGTGAGCACTCAGGGCTGATTTCCTTAAGAATGGATGCGTTTGATCTTCTTGCAGTCCATGGGACTCTCCAGAGTCTCCTCCAGCACCATAATTCAAAAGCGTCAATTCTTCGGCAATCAGCCTTCTTTATGGTCCAGCTCTCACTTCCATACATCACTACTGGGAAAACCATGGCTTTAACTATACAGACCTTTGTTGGCAAGGTGATGTCTCTACTTCTCAAGATGCTAACTAGGCCTGTCATTGCCCTTCTCCCAAGAAGCAGGCGTCTTTTAATTTCGTGACTGCTGTCACCATCTGCAGTGATCATGGAGCCCAAGAAAGTAAAATCTCTCACTGCCTCCATTTCTTCTCCTTCTATTTGCCAGGAGGTGATGGGACCAGTGGCCATGATCTTCGTTTTTTTGATGTTGAGCTTCAGACCATATTTTGCGCTCTCCTCTTTCACCCTCATTAAAAGGTTCTTTAATTCCTCCTCACTTTCTGCCATCAAGGTTGTGTCATCTGCATATCTGAGGTTCTTGATATTTCTTCCGGCAATCTTAATTCCAGCTTGGGATTCATCCAGCCCAGCCTTTCGCATGATGTATTCTGCGTATAAATTAAATAAGCAGGGAGACAAAATACAGCCTTGTCGTACTCCTTTCCCAATTTTGAACCAATCAGTTGTTCCATATCCAGTTCTAACTGTAGCTTCTTGTCCCACATAGAGATTTCTCAGGAGACAGATGAGGTGATCAGGCACTCCCATTTCTTTAAGAACTTGCCATAGTTTGCTGTGGTCGACACAGTCAAAGGCTTTTGCATAGTCAATGAAGCAGAAGTAGATGTCTTTCTGGAACTCTCTAGCTTTCTCCATAATCCAGCGAATAATGCCTTACTTGATTGCATTTTCTGGGTAGCCTGGCCATTCCTTTGAGATGGTAAATACTTAGTTCCTGAATCTCTTAGGCATATTTATTATGTGGGTTCAGTTTAACAGATACTTGCCAGACTGTATTTGCAAAGGGAGGCATAAGCCCCTACAGACCAAAAACAATTGGAAAGCTTTTCCAATTTCCTTCCTCCTTGCAGAGAAACATTTGAGGTCAATTTGGGAGAGTCAAAATGGTTTCAGGATTGCCCTCCTGTACTATTTCAGACATGTGGTTTATATACTTGTGCATGTGTTTGCCTTGCACATTTATGCACATTTATTTTATATTTGAGACCTTAGAATTCTTATAACGCAGGTTTTGGGGAGCACCTATACACAATTATAGGGACGCGGGTGGCGCTGTGGGTTAAATCACAGCGCCTAGGACTTGCCAATCAGAAGGTCGGTGGTTCGAATCCCCGTGACGGGGTGAGCTCCCGTTGCTCGGTCCCTGCTCCTGCCAACCTAGCAGTTTGAAAGCACGTCAAAGTGCAAGTAGATAAATAGGTATCATTCCGGCGGGAAGGTAAATGGCGCTTCCATGTGCTGCTCTGGTTCGCCAGAAGTGGCTTAGTCCTGCTGGCCACATGACCCGGAAGCTGTACGCCGGCTCCCTTGGCCTGTAAAGCGAGATGAGCGCCGCAACCCCAGAGTCGGCCATGACTGGACCTAATGGTCAGGGGTCCCTTTACCTTATTTTATATTTGAGACCTTAGAATTCGCAGGGTTTGGGGAGCACCTATACACAATTGTCGGCTGAGGAAGTTGACCCTTTGTCTGTTTCCCTCTGCAGGGCTGAAATTTGACATGAAGTACATGAATTTCCGCGTCAAAGCCTGCAACAAAGCTGTGGCGGGAGAGTTTTCTGAGCCGGTCACTTTGGAAACGAGAGGTGAGTGTTCCCTGGGAAGACCTGCCCTTGCAAAGACTTCCAGACTTGACCAGCGAGAGGGAATGCTGTTAAAATGGCAGCACCAAAATGGGCAGGGTTTGTCGGCCAAAGTAGGAACCCACTGCAAACCCACCACATCCGGCCACAAACGTGTGGGACTTGTGGCTGGTCTTGGGCCTGAGAACAACCTTAGCCCTTCGCCCAAACAAAGGATAAATATTAGGAGATGTTTCTTAATGGTAAGTCTGTCTTGGGAGCTGGTAGGATCTTCTTCCTTAAGTAGAGGGCCAAGTTATTTCAGTGACAAACCAATACGGCATTTATAATCTATAAAATAATTGTTGTTGTTGTTGTTTATTACTTATAACCCACCCATCTGGCTGGGTTTCCCCAGCCACTCTGGGTGACTCCCAACAGAATATTAAAAAAATGATAAAACATCAGACATTAAAAACTTCCCTAAACAGAGCTGCCTTCAGATGTCTTTTAAAAGTAAGATAGTTGCTTATTTCCTTGTCATCTGATGGGAGGGCGTTCCACAGGGAGGGTGCCACTACCAAAAAGGCCCTCTGCCTGGTTCCCTGTAACCTCGCTCCTCGCAGGGAGGGAACCACCAGAAGGCCCTCAGAGCTGGACCTCAGTGTCCGGGCTGGACGATGGAGGTGGAGACGCTCCTTCAGGGATACTGGGCCTTTGAAGCTATTTAGGGCTTTAAAGGTCAGCACCAACACTTTGAATTGTGCTTGGAAACGTACTTCAACATTAACAGAACAGTAGATAATCATCATCATCATCTAAGCACTGTTGAAACAGAGGCAAAATGAATTATGCTTGGACCATCGTGGGTGCTTTAGTTGAGATTTGTGCGTTTCACGGGTTGGACTGGATGACCCAACTCTATGATTCAATGAGTCGCTAGAACCTGCCTTTCTCTGCCCTCAGCCTTCGTGTACCGCCTTGATGCCACGACCAGCCACCAGAATCTCAAGGTGGAAGACCCCAGCGTGGAATGGGACGCAATGGGTGGGAAGGTGCAAGACATCAAAGCTCGAGAAAAAGACGGGAAGGGCCGTACCGCGTCGCCAGTTAACTCCCCAGCCAGGTAAGACCTCTTGCCTCTGTCCTAGGGGTAGCGAACATGGTACACCCCAGATATTGTTAGATTACAGCTCCCATGACAGCCTACAGACATACAGAGAGCCAGTGGCCCATCAAGTCCAACATCCTGTTTTCACAGGAGCCCATAGGAAGGAGGGGTGCGGGTGGCGCTGTGGTCTAAACCACTGAGCCTCTTGGGCTTGCCGTTCGGAAGATCGGCGGTTCGAATCCACACAACGGGCTGAGCTCCCGTTGCTCTGCCCCAGCTCCTGCCAACCTAGCAGTTTGAAAGCACACCAGTGCAAGTAGATAAATAGGTACCACTCTGGCGGGAAGGTAAACAGTGTTTCCGTGCACTCTGGTTTCCGTCACGGTGTCTCATTTCTCCAGAAGCAGTTTAGGAATCCTATTCGGAATAAGGGAATTTCTCTTAAAAAGGGGGGAAAGTTGACAGCTATGCACCCAACTTTCCTATGATCTTTGTAGGGACGTGGGTGGCGTTGTGGTCTAAACCACTGAGCCTCTTGGGCTTGCTCATCGGAAGGTTGGCGGTTCGAATCCCCGCAACTGAGTGAGCTCCCGTTGCTCTGTCCCAGCTCCTGCCAACCTAGCAATTCGAAAGCACACCAGCGCAAGTAGATAAATAGGTACCACTCTGGTGGGAAGGTAAACGGTGTTTCCGTGCGCTCTGGTTTCCGTCACGGTGTCCCATTGCGCCAGAAGCAGTTTAGTCCTGCCGGCCACATGACCCGGAAAGCTGTCTGTGGACCAACGCCGGCTCCCTCGGCCTGAAAGCGAGATGAGCGCCGCAACCCCATAGTCGCCTTTGACTGGACTTAACCGTCCAGGTGTCCTTTACCTTTTTTTACCCGTGTCCAGGCCCCTCTCCCCTGCAACAAATCCTGGAGCCAGCACTGTCAGCACCAGTTCCCAAATATTGGGTGCCTGTCTCAGAGTAGAGTGCTCTGGTATCCTCTCCCCCCCGCTCACTCTCTCCTTCTTCTCTTCAGGTGTGTTCAGTCTCCCAAAAGGATGCCCACAGGCCGCAGTGGAAGGGACCGCTTCACAGCCGAATCCTATACAGTGTTGGGTAAGAAGCTTCCCTGCCCAGAACTCCAGCTGCTTTTTGTGTTTTCATCGCTTTATTTTTTTGCTGTTTGTTCATCACCGGGGAGGTCTCAGGGCGGTTCACAGAAAAGATCACAATATATAAATTCAAAATAGAAACAATAACCCAGTAACACCCCCCCTCCCAATAAAGAACCACATTTTTAAAGGGTAAAGGATGTCAATCAGGTCAACCAAAGGCCTGGTGCCTAAAGGTGTGTAATGAAGGCGCCAGGTGAACTTCCCTGGGGAGAACATTCCACAGACAGGGAGCCACTGAAGAGAAGGCCCCGTTCTCACGTTGCCACTCTCTGGACCTCTTGAGGAGGAGGCACAGGAAGGAGGGCCTCAGAAGATGGTCTCAGGGTCTGGGTAGGTTCATATGGAAAGAGGTGGTCTTTGAGGTATTGCAGTCCTGAGACATTTAAGGCTTTATAGGTCAAAACCAGCACTTTGAATTGGGTCCGGAAACTCATTGGTAACCAGTGCAGTCAGAACGGGATCGGTGTAATATGCTGAAACCGTCTTGCCTGAATTCTGACCGCTGGATTCTGCACCGGCTGAAGTTTCCGAACCCTCTTCAGAGGCAGCCCTACGTAGAACGCATTGCAGTAATCTATCCTTGAGGTTACCAGAGCATAAAGGTAAAGGTAAAGGTACCCCTGCCCGTACGGGCCAGTCTTGCCAGACTCTGGGGTTGTGCACCCATCTCACTCAAGAGGCCGGGGGCCAGCGCTGTCCGAAGACACTTCCGGGTCACGTGGCCAGCGTGACATCGCTGCTCTGGCGAGCCAGAGCCGCACACGGAAACGCCATTTACCTTCCCGCTAGAAAGTGGTCCCTATTTATCTACTTGCACCCGGGGGTGCTTTCGAACTGCTAGGTTGGCAGGCGCTGGGACCGAGCAACGGGAGCACACCCCGCCGCGGGGATTCGAACTGCCGACCTTTCGATCGGCAAGCCCTAGGCGCTGAGGCTTTTACCCACAGCGCCACCCCCCAACCCCTACCAGAGCATAGATAACAGTAGTTAGGCTATCCCTGTCTAGATAGGGATACAGTGGTGCCTCGCAAGATGAAAAGAATCCGTTCCGCGAGTCTCTTCGTCTAGTGGTTTTTTCGTCTTGCGAAGCAACACTATAAGCGGCTTAGCGGATTAGCGCTATTAGCGGTTTAGCGGCTTAGCGGCTATTAAAGGCTTAGCGGCTTAGCGGCTAAAAGGCTATTAGCGGCTTAGCGGCTTAGAAAAAGGGGGGGGAAATCGCAAGGCGTTTTCATCTTGCGAAGCAAGCCCATAGGGAAATTCGTCTTGCGAAGCGCATCGAAAAACGGAAAACCCTTTCGTCTAGCGGGTTTCTCGTCTTGCGAGGCATTCGTCTTGCGGGGCACCACTGTAGATAGGGGCATAGCTGGGCCACCAGCCGAAGCTGATGGAATGCACGCGAGGCCACTGAGGCCACCTGAGCCTCGAGCGACAGCAAAGGATCCAGGAGAACCCCCCAAGCTACGAACCTTTTATTCAAGTTGGCACCTCTGTCCACAGAATACATTTAAAGTACTCGTGCTACTTTGGGAAAGGGTAAACAGCACTTCCAAGGATTGCCACATGCTTTCAACGTCCTTTAGATATACGGTGCGGGTGGGACTATACTGTAATTTCCTGTGTATAAGACGAGGGTTTTTTTTACTCTAAAATAAAGTTTAAAGTTGGGGGAGGGCGTCATAGATATATATAATGTGGTACATTATAAAATGTACCACAAAACTTATCACTTACACAATCTTTTTAGTTACAGATAGGTAGCCGTGTTGGTCTGCCATAGTCAAAACAAAAAAATTTTTTCCTTCCAGTAGCACCTTAAAGACCAACTAAGTTAGTTCTTGGTATGAGCTTTCGTGTGCATGCACGAAACATTTCGTGTGCATGCATACGCACATTTCGTGTGTATCTGAAGAAGTGTGCATGCACACGAAAGCTCATACCAAGAACTAACTTAGTTGGTCTTTAAGGTGCTACTGGAAGGAGAAAACAATCTTTTTAGACTTCCATCAGCACTTCTGATGATCCACCGTTTTGACCGCTTCTTATGCATTTCTGAACTTTATATTGCCTTTACATCTCTTAACGAATCATCCTCCCCCTTCCCATTTTTGCAATACTTCCAGTAATACTCCTCACAAAACGTCTTGCAAACCTACAAACGTCGTCTGATCTTCACAAATACTTTTCAAGTAGTCCGTAAATTTACTCCAGTCTTCCGTGAATTTCTGGTCCCGCCAGTTTCGAATCCTTCCTGTTAGTTTATCTAGTTCTGCATAGTCCATTAACTTCATCCTCCATTCTTCAATCGTCGGTAATTCTTCTTGCTTCCATTTTTGGGCCAGTAGTATTCTTGCTGCTGTAATTGCATATAAAAGGAGCTTACATTCCTTTCTATTTATATCACTCCCAACAATGCCTAGTAAAAATGCTTCTGGTTTCTTTATAAATGTATATTTCAACATTTTTTTCAACTCATTATATATCATCTCCCAGAAGCTTTTCACCTTTTTACATTCCCACCACATGTGATAATATGTTCCCTCTTTTTCTTTACATTTCCAACATTTATTACTGACTTTATACATTTTTTTCATCTCATTATATAACATCTCCCAGAGGGCGTCTTATACACAGATAGTGCATACACAGGATGGGCAATAGGTTGCAGCTGTGAGTAGGAGCTTTTCAGTGGCGATTGGGTAGGTGATTTGTGGCTGTGGCAAGGGCTACTGTGGATCGGCTGCCGCTGCAGCAACTGTGTGTGCGGTTTGCGGCTGCCGGCGCTTGTTTTCTTCTGCGACTCGTGCGATTGGCAGCGTTTGTGAGCTGGGTGAGTGATTTTCAGCATTCCCCTCCAAAATAAAAAAAGTTCAACAACTCTGGGCCATCTCCCCCAACCCCCATTTTATAAAATGGGAGCCCCCCAGGTAGGGGGCGTCTTACACACGGGAAAATACGGTATTTGGGGAAGGTAGCTGATGAAATCCCATGCCTTGAACCCCAGCCTCGATCTGACGGACACCCCCTTCCTCTGTGTTGCAGGTGACACACTAATTGATGGGGGAGACCATTACTGGGAGGTGCGATACGACCGGGACAGCAAAGCCTTCGCAGTCGGGGTGGCTTACCGGACTCTAGGCAAGTTTGACCAGCTGGGCAAGACGCCTTCATCTTGGTGCCTCCACCTCAACAACTGGCTCCAAGTCAGCTTCACTGCCAAACACAACAACAAATCGAAAATCTTAGACGTACCGGTCCCGGACATCATCGGCATATACTGCAATTTTCACGAAGGTGAGATCTCGTGAGCTGCTTGCGAGAAATAATAATTCCTTTCCATATTTGTCCCCCTCTGAGCTAAGTGATGCAGCAAAGCGATTTGGGATGTGATACATAAGTAGCAGTCAAGTACAACATTCCTTGTTTTCCTAGAGTGGACATGCAGGGGGATGTTTGGTCCAGCCAGTCGGAAGTTCCTGTTTCCTCCTGACCTGGGACATGCTTCCTTTGCATGTGACTAGAGGTGGGCGTGACCTTACCTGTTCAGGTAACAAAAGCACAAGGCACGCAGCACTCTCTCTCTTTGACTTCCTCCGTCATTGGAGCAGCGTCTTAGCTAGAAATGCTCTTTTGACTGGAAGCCTAGGGCACAAATCTCTACAAACAGAATAACTATCCATGCCTGGTCAGATCAGAGTGACCTATAGCAGGTAGGAGCCCTCCAGATAAATTTCATAACTCCCATCGGTTTACTCTGGCTGCAAAGTTTCTGCTCCTTCCTGAATTAGCCGTGGCGGTGATCCCAACCAATGAGGCATCCTATAGCAAATGGATAAAACTGCTGGCACATTTGCAAAGCTAAGCAGGGTCCGGTGTGGTTTCAGATTGGATGGGGAACCGCTTTTTGAGATTCCTGCATTGCAGGGAGTTGGACTAGATGGGTCCCTTCCTGCTCGGTGATTCTCAGACATTGACATCGCCATGCATAAAACCAGTTCCAGTTTTATGGTGATATGCCACCACCGATTTAAATACGAATGCAATTGACAGCAAGTGAGGACAGGACATTTGCAAGCCAATAATCATCAGCATACTTTCCAAGTGAAATCGGGACACACGTTTTGGGGGGCCACAGTCTCGTGGGAGCCAGGTGACTTACATGAGAGCGCGTGTGGGAGCGTTCAGGGAGGCAGGAGAGGATATGCTGTTTATTAATATCCTTCCTAACTTGCACTAGGGGATGCGGGGGGCGCTGGGGGTTAAACCACAGAGCCTAGGACTTGCCGATCGGAAGGTCGGTGGTTTGAATCCCCACGACGGGGTGAGCTCCCGTTGCTCGGTCCCTGCTCCTGCCAACCTAGCAGTTCAAAAGCACGTCAAAGTGCAAGTAGATAAATAGGGACCACTCCGGTAGGAAGGTAAACGGCGTTTCCGTGCGCTGCTCTGGTTCGCCAGAAGCAGCTTAGTCATGCTGGCCACATGACCCGGAAGCTGTACGCTGGCTCCCTCGGCCAATAAAGCGAGATGAGAACCGCAACCCCCGAGTCGGCCATGACTGGACCTAATGGCCTTTACCTTTAACGTTAACTTGCGCTAGCAAGTTCTTTTACTTAGCAGAGTTTTACATTCCCCTTTTAAACACACAGCGGATAGCTGGTTGCAGGCTTGTGTAAGCCTCTCAATATTGTACAATTCAAGTCCCCTAAAATAGGGGGAGGGGAGTCTTATATATGGGGGCGTCTAATAGATGGAAAAATACGGTAGCTCTTTGACCTAGTTCAGACAGGTCCCTTTGACCGGTTATTGCATTTTCCTCTTGCCTCAAATGGATCCTGTGTTGTCCGATTTGCAGGTTTCCTCTCGTTCTACAATGCCAAAACCAAACAGCTCCTGCACACTTTCCGGGCCAAATTTTCACAGCCCGTCCTTCCGGCATTCATGGTAAGAGTTTTGGAGTTTGTGCCTTTATCCGCTGGAGAAAAACAGCAGTTGTTGGCGGAGTAGCTAAACTGCAGCTAGGAAGCCAAATCACGTGAAATGCTCTTTCCTCGAAATTAGAATGATGTCCAAACACTTGTTAAAATATTCAAAAGCTTTTGTACGCACAACATATAGCGAAAGAAATATATATATGCAAAGTAGTGGTGTTCACATCAGGGCCGGATTCAGATTTAATGAGGCCCTAAGCTCCTGAAGGTAATGGGGCCCTTTCTATGTCCAGCTGTCCTTTGTCAACAACAAATTGTCGCTGTTTTTTGTGTTGAATATATGCTAGATGTTCATTTATGGACCTAATAGGGAACTAAAGCCATTGCAAATCACAAAATATGTATTTTATCAAAGTAATTGTTGAACTGAAATACAATTAAGAAGAAGTACCGTATTTTTGTGCTTTATAAGACTCACTTTTCCCCTCCTAAAAAGTAAGGGGAAATGTGTGTGCATCTTATGGAGCGAATGCAGTCTGCACAACTATCCCAGAAGCCAGAACATCAAGAGGGATTGCTGCTTTCGCTGCGCAGCGATCCCTCTTGCTATTCTGGCTTCTGAGATTCAGAATTTTTTTTCTCTTGTTTTCCTCCTCCAAAAACTAGGTGCGTCTTGTGGTCCAGTGCATCTCATAGAGCGAAAAATACGGTATATTAATAGTGAAATTATTACCAGTGATATTTTAGGGAGCAGACTAGCAGGCTTACATCACAGGAGCCTACACAACACAATACACTGTTGATGTATGTAGGTTTTATTTTATTTGTTTTTTATCTTATATTTCTTCTCCTTCATTTTTTTGGGGGGCCACCAAGAGATTGGGGCCCTAAGCTGTAGCTTATTTAGCTTATACGCAAATCTGGCACTGGTTCACTGGCTTATCCAAGCATAAGCTTGACTTTTCTTAGTTGAAGATTGCAGCTTCATCCTTAAACATTCAAGCAAACTCTCTTTTCCCTGTACCTCGGAAGTCGGAACAGCTTAGTTCCCGAACGTTTTGGTTCCCGAACGTCACAACCTCGGAAGTGACTGTTCTGGTTTGCGAACTATTT
Source organism: Podarcis raffonei (assembly GCF_027172205.1). Taxonomy (NCBI): domain Eukaryota; kingdom Metazoa; phylum Chordata; class Lepidosauria; order Squamata; family Lacertidae; genus Podarcis; species Podarcis raffonei. The sequence goes on along the minus strand of NC_070619.1, from coordinate 6,819,583 downwards.
TTGGAAGCCGAACGTCCGGCGGGGCTTCCACAGCTTCCGATTGGCTGCAGGAGTTTCCTGCAGCCAATCAAAAGGCCGCGCTTTGGTTTTCGAGCCTCTTGGAAGTCGAACGGACTTCCGGAATGGATTCCGTTCAACTTCCAAGGTATGACTGTACTTGCCCACCCCTGTAGACCACCCCCCAAAACATCACAGAAGGAGGCTGTCTACAGCAGAAATCCTGTTTTGGCAGGATACCTGATAATGGTCACTGATTGCTTTACCTTGGCAGCCTGGCCATTCTTTTGTGGTGGTTAATGGTTTAGTTCCTGACAGGCTCACGCTATGCATACACAAATACGCCCTTAAGACAGGATTTGCAAGGAAAAGACAATGGGGACACTTTCCCATTTCCTCCTTCCTTGCAGAGAAATATTTGAGGCCAATTTGGGAGAGTCAAAATGGCTTCAGGATTGCTCCCCTGTACTATTTTAGACACGTGGTTTATATAGTTATGTACAGTGGTACCTCGGGTTAAGAACTTAATTTGTTCCGGAGGTCCGTTCTTAACCTGAAACTGTTCTTAACCTGAAGCACCACTTTAGCTAATGGGGCCTCCCGCTGCCGCCGTGCAATTTCTGTTCTCATCCTGAAGCAAAGTTCTTAATCCGAGGTTCTATTTCTGGGTTAGCGGAGTCTGTAACCTGAAGCGTCTGTAACCCGAGGTACCACTGTATGTGTTTGCCTCGTACATTTATGAACATTTACTTTTATATTTGAGACCTTAGAATTCTTATAACACAGCCCAAGTCATGCAAACACTCAAAAACAAGATGGACAATGTCGTGAGATACCTCCCATTAGACATGGGGTCAGCAAATTTTTTCAGCAGGGGGCCGGTCCACTGTCCCTCAGACCTTGTGGGGGCCGGGCTGTATTTTCTATGGGGATATACGCTCTGTATTTATTACCCCTGCTATGCAAAAAATCTCCAATTGAATCTGAACTTCAATGTCTAAGATTCCTGGTAGAGGACAAGGATGCTGAGATCACGTTAAGGGTAACCAAATTCTGTGCGACTGCCATAAAACTTAGGGAACAAGCTGTGCTATCATAATGATTAAGGTTTTAAATGATAATTTTAGGTTATATGTTAGTGACTTAAGTTTTAGTTTATATATTTTTTAACTGTTGCTATATCTGTATTCTCCCTGCTATACCTAATTGCAAACTCAAACGTATCCCTATCGTGTTCTGTGACTTCCTTGATATTGTATGTGGGCTGGAACTGGTCTGCGACCGAAATAATAAAATTCAATTCAATTGAAGGGCACATTCTGCTTATGTAAAAACACACTGATTCCCAGACCGTCTGCGGGCCGGATTTAGAAGGCGATTGGGCCAGATCCGGCCCCTGGGCCTTAGTTTCCCTACCCATGCATGAGACCAAAATTAACTGTTCGCATGAGAGTTGCTGGGAAACATTCTGGAATTAATGCATTTAAGCATTCCTAACGTTCACTATCTCCTGCCAACCTAGCAGTTTGAAAGCACGTCAAAAGTGCAAGTAGATAAATAGGTACCACTCCAGCGGGAAGGTAAACGGTATTTCCGTGCGCTGCTCTGGTTCGCCAGAAGCGGCTTAGTCCTGCTGGCCACATGACCCGGAAGCTGTACGCCGGCTCCCTTGGCCAATAAAGCGAGATGAGCGCCGCAACCCCAGAGTCGGCCATGACTGGACCTAATGGTCAGGGGTCCCTTTACCTTTAACGTTCACTATACTTAACGCTGATTCCCTTTTCATAATGCCCTGGCTGTTTTTCTCTTTTATGTTAGGTCTGGTGTGGCAGCTTCCACGTCTACTCGGGTTTGCAAGTCCCCAGCGCCATTAAATGCCTTCAGAAGAGAAACAGCGCGACGAGTAGCTCCAACGCCAGCCTGTCTTAGAAACGTGCTACTTCCCTCGTTTTGCAGGACTGGGACCCTCTGGCCGCAAGAGAGGCCTTGGGCAACTCCCAGCAGACTCTTAACTACAAATGTTGTGGGTTTTTGGTTTTTTTGTGTGTTTTCAATAACGGTTTGCACCACCCTCCCAGGCGCTCTTGACCCATGCCAAAGCAATGGGGTTCGCGGGGTTGGACTTTTGCTTAAAACACGCTCACGCCATGAATGTATTATATCGTTTTATCTGCCTACGATTGTAAAAACGTTGTCAGTTAAGGGGAGGGGGGGCTCCCCAACACACCAAATCTCCACTTTTCCCTTCGACGAGATGTGGGGCAGAGGGTTTTGCATGGTCAGAAATGTATGGAAAAGGCTGGGGGCGGGAGAGAGAGAAAGGAAAGACCAGCCCGCAAGGCTGCCGCGTGTACAGCCCATGCTGTGTTTTGTTCTGGTTTTGTTTTTTTAATGACATTCTGCAGTGACTCGGTCCAAATTCTGACGTTATGCAAATGAAACGAAGTAACACAGAGTCCTGACGTTGCATAATTTGTTTGCGGGGGGGGAAGGATAGCGCAGACCGTAAATGGAGTCGACAGACCCGCACTGCTGCCTATTAGCTTTTTAAAGTCAATTCAATTCAATTCAAAATCCTTTATTAGGCATATCACACCTCACATTAACAAACAAACATCATATACAGACTGTATAAAATACGGGCTCAGCGAACACAATTTATCCCAGTCCTATTCTTAACTCCAAAAAATAAATCAATGTACATAAATAATATAATACAACACAGCAACATCACCTACCATTAAAAACCACTAAGTCTCTTTATCATGGCCCATTCTTTCTTCATGGACAGCACTTAAAAATTCAGCCGCTATTAAAGTAATTTGATCATCGCTGTCCGCCAGCAGGTCCTGAACAGTTGGTTGTGTAAAAAACTGTCTATTAAATTTTAGGGCCTCAAATAATTGTCTTCTGGCATAGCTGCCAAAATCACAGGAAAAGAATATATGCTCTAGAGTATCGGGTTCCTGTTTTCTGCATTTACAGAGACGCTCAGATTCTGGGATAGCTAAGTATCTTCCTCTCACTACCGCCGAGGGAAACATGTTAAATCTGGCCAACATAAACAGCCTACACGATTCATGTTTCTTCAGATTTGTCATGTATCCCTTTTGGAAATCTCTACACAAAGGGAGATTTAGGTGGATAGGAGAGCAGGTGCTGTGCTTTGCAACCTCAAGCATGGCGAGAACACTTTTTTCTGTGAGGGTCTTCCTAATAATTTCCCATATATCTTTGGGATCAGAGATTTCAAAATCAGTTAGAGTGAGCCCTATCGAATCCAGTTTTCTCCTACAAATCACTGATAGATTGTAGATTGCACTATCACTTAAAAGATCGTAAAGTATAGTATTAGGGGATAGGGCTGTATAATGGAGGAAGATCCAATATTTCAAGGTCCTCAGCCATGCTCTTACTGATAAAGGCAGTATTCCCAGCTCACAACATATTGTTTCATATTTTACAGAGTTTGCAAGTCCTAATAATGACCTCAAAAGGGATGCGTGAAATTTATCCAACCTCTTGAGGTCACCTGAAATCCACACTGGTGTGCCGTATAGAAGTTGGGCACAGTTTCATGTCAATCACTTGCAATACAGCTGGAATAAATCTGTTTCCTACTGGAGAAAAAAAAATAGGATTTAATATGGTGGGCTGTCACTTTGGCCTTAGCTATTGCAGCACATATACGTGTATTCCAATTCATATTATTTTTGAATGTGATTCCCAGATAATTGAAGTGCTTAACTTCCTGTATTAGATGTCCATTAATTATACAGCCTTTTGGGTTCCCTCTCTTTCTGAATTGCATAATCTTTTTAAAGTCTTTGGCAAGGGTTGGCGCACCCAGGGCAGGGCAGCTGTCTATCAGCTCCATCTGGTACACAAGCTGAGACCCTCCCTGCCCGCAGACTGTCTCGCCAGAGTGGTGCACGCCCTGGTTATCTCCCGCTTGGACTACTGCAATGCGCTCTACGTGGGGCTACCTTTGAAGGTGACCCGGAAACTACAACTAATGCTGCAGGTTAAACCACAGAGCCTAGGACTTGCCGATCAGGCGGTTCGAATCCCCGTGACGGGGTGAGCTCCCGTTGCTCGGTCCCTGCTCCTGCCAACCTAGCAGTTTGAAAGCATGCCACTGCAAGTAGATAAATAGGTACCTCTCCGGCGGGAACGTAAATGGCATTTCCGTGTGCTGCTCTGGTTCGCCAGAAGCGGCTTAGTCATGCTGGACACATGACCCAGAAGCTGTACGGCCAATAAAGCGAGATGAGCGCCGCAACCCCAGAGTCGGACACGACTGGCCCTAATGGTCAGGGGTCCCTTTACCTTTACCTTTAATATTGGGCCACATCAGACCCTATGCCCGGATCACATAGTAAGGTCTCCTCTGATTGGCAGAAATCTTCTTTTAAAGGGGAGCTGTCGGGAACTGAACCGGGAACCTTTTGCAATGCAAAGCCGGTGTCTGGCCTCCTCCAGCACGAACCAATTTGTTCCAAGTTGTATTATTTGTCCCCCGGGCTCAGTACTGTCAACAGTGAGCAGCCAAGTCCTCTGCATGGAGTATTTCACAGTCCAACCTTGCAACGAGGCTGGATTTGAATCTGGGGGCTTGTAGCTGCCTTCACTCTCTTTTAAGGAACAACAGCTCATTTTAAAGCAGACTGAACAACAAGAAGCAACACGTCGGCTAATAATATACTGACAATGTTTTTATAACACTATACCGTTTCAAAATTCATAAGCAGAAGACATATAATATGTGCATAGAATCACAGACTAAAAAGAATCAAATAAATGTTCCGTGAACAGGAATGGAAGGGGTGGTAAGTCACTGTCAAAGATCACTGAAATGGAGGCATAACAATAATAATAATAATAATAATAATAATAATAATAATAATAATAATAATAATTTATTTATACCCCGCCCATCTGGCTGGGCTTCCCCAGCCACTCTGGGTGGCTTCCCAAAAAATATAAAAATACTGTAATACATCAAACATTAAAAGCTTCCCTAAACAGGGCTGCCTTCAGATGTCTTCTAAAAGTCTGGTAGTTGTTGTTCTCTTTGACATCTGGTGGGAGGGCGTTCCACAGGGCGGGTGCCACCAACGAGAAGGCCCTCTGCCTGGTTCCCTGTAACTTGGCTTCTCACAGTGAGGGAACCACCAGAAGGCCCTTGGAGCTGGACCTCAGTGTCCAGGCAGAACAATGGGGGTGGAAATGCTCCTTCAGGTATACTGGACCAAGGCCGTTTAGGGCTTTAAAGGTCAGCACCAACACTTTGAATTGTGCTCGGAAACATACTGGGAGCCAATGTAAGTATTTCAAGACCGGTGTTATATGGTCTTGGCGGCCGCTCCCAGTCACCAGTCTAGCTGCCGTGTATAGAATGCCTTTCCACAGTCAATATCCTACAGATGTGAGATTGTGGGTGCTCCAAATGTTGCAATAGGGTACTCCGAGCACAGCAGCAGACAGTACGGTTCTTCCAGGATAATGAACTGTTTCAATGATAAATCTTCATTCAAATTAATAGCCCCCAAAGGTACATCAAATGGCCTTGGATCAGCTATCACTAAAAAATGTAGCAAGCCGATCAGAAACATTGCTGTTTGGAATGCGGTCAGTGGCCCTGAGACCCTTTAAAATTACAACGTCCCTGACTGCCTGCTCAAAAGCTCCCTCTGGTTTTTGATCGTGCATTTATTACGGTTTGTGCTCCAGATGCTATTGGGGAGGTCAGACGTGCTCCCGATTTCAGCACTGTTTCTTCCTGCCAAAGTTTGGTCAGCAATTGGTGCATATCCTGTACATAGCTGTCAACTTACAGATTTGAAAATAAGGGACCAGCAGCCAAAATAAGGGACCTGCAGCCTCACCTCTTCCAGGCACTCCAGTCTTCCTGTCCTCCTGCAGTCTGGTCAAACTCATGCTGGTAGCTTCGAGGACACTGTCCAACCAACTTTGTAACCAGAGGTTCAACTGAATAGAATCTGAATCACATGCACCACAAGGCCTATGCAGCCTCAACTTAAGATGGCTCCCCGGCCTGGCTTTGCACTGCAAAGTTTGCAGCAGCACGTGCAACAAAATGGCGTCCAGCGTTCAAAAACCCCCTCAGCTTGCATTAACTAGCCACACACAAGGCATGCAAGCTCCACCCCCCAGTCGTTCTTAGACTTCTTATTGGGTGAGCAACACAGCCAAGCAACACAGTTGGAGCCTCCCTCCTCCCTGGCCGGCCGGCAGGGAGGGAGGGAGAGGAGCTGCTTCCTTTGAAATTTAAGGGACATCATTTAAGGGACATCCATCAATAAGGGACAGCAACGGGACATGGCGCTGGAATAAGGGACTGTCCCTTCAAATAAGGGACACTTGACAGCTATGATCCTGCAACTCCCTGCTGCAATCCCATGACCTCTTTTACACCACAAATGTTCTGGTTTATTTTTGTCCGTCCCCCCCTTTTGTTGCCCTACCTGGACAGAAGTCATATGGTGGCATAATGAGGGGAACCATTGCAGAACAGAGTACCTCCTTAATCTACAAGCTTGTAGAGTGGTTGGTTTGTTTTTTTAGAAAGCGACTCTTTCATACCACGCAACCAGCTTCCAGCCGTAACAATAAATTTCAGATTTCTGCACAACCCAGCTGCGTCTGAGGATTTGTGGGGTTCTTAGAGCGAATTCAAGTGACTTCTCTACAACATTGTCTTTTTGTTTTGAATCGCCGCTTCCAAAAAAATATTAAAATACATCAAACATTAAAAGCTTCCCTAAACAGGGCTGCCTTCAGATGTCTTCTAAAAGCCTGGAGAAGCCCAAGTCCGGCTATTGGGACGACAACTGGGCCAGGTAAAGCAAAGCCTCTTCAGGCCGTCTAAGGTAAAAAGGTAAAGGTACCCCTGCCCGTACGGGCCAGTCTTGACAGACTCTGGGGTTGTGCGCCCATTTCCCTCAAGAGGCCGGGGGCCAGCGCTGTCCGGAGACACTTCCGGGTCATGTGGCCAGCGTGACAAGCTGCATCTGGTGAGCCAGTGCAGCACACGGAACGCCGTTTACCTTCCCGCTGGTAAGCGGTCCCTATTTATCTACTTGCACCCGGGGGTGCTTTCGAACTGCTAGGTTGGCAGGCGCTGGGACCGAGCAGCGGGAGCGCACCCCGCCGCGGGGATTCGAACCGCCGACCTTTCGATTGGCAAGCCCTAGGCGCTGAGGCTTTTACCCACAGCGCCACCCGCGTCCCTCTCAGGCCGTCTAAAGGTCCCCCCAAAATATAGAATCATAGAATCCTAGAGTTGGAAGAGACCACAAGGGCCATCGAGTCCAACCCCCTGCCAAGCAGGAAACACCATCAGAGCACTCCTGACATATGGTTGTCAAGCCTCTGCTTAAAGACCTCCAAAGAAGGAGACTCCACCACACTCCTTGGCAGCAAATTCCACTGTCGAACAGCTCTTACTGTCAGGAAGTTCTTCCTAATGTTTAGGTGGAATCTTCTTTCTATATAGTCCAGCCCCCCTCCAGAAGCTGGGCTCTGCCCTCGCCGGTCCTGGAAGGATCCTTTAAAAAAGTCCCATATGCTCAGAGACTTTGCGCCTCTTCATTGGGGGAGATAGGAAGCCCAGGGCACTTGTTCTTTAGATGTCCCTTTTATGAAGAGGCACGGAATGAGACCATTGATCCCCTGCTGGTGAGGCTTGCTGACCTCCCAGAAAAGCAAAAATGTCTGTTAGGCAAAGATCATAAGACGACCCAGATGGTTGCCAGATTCTGTGTAGACGCAGACCATCCCCCGACCCAAACTAGTTCGTTAAGAAAATCCCCAAACTCGGTTCCATGGGTCATCTATCTGCGGTAGTTTATCTTAAAGTTTTAAGTGTCTATACGCTTATTGCATTTATAAATTTTAAATTTATTGTTGCACATTGTTTTAAATGTTTGTTTTCCTTCTGGGATTGTACCCCCAAGTGTGTTTTATAAGCTGGTCTCTGACCGTAATAAATTATCTATCTAGTCCGGCCCCCCACAAGGTCTGAGGGACAGTGGACCAGCCCCCTGCTGAAAAAGTTTTCTGACCCCTGGACTAGGATCTGGGAGGTCTGGGTTCGAATTCCTGCTCAGCCATGAAGCTTGATGGGCAGCCTTGCAGCCAGCCACTGCCTCTTGGTCTTGCCTGCCTCGCTGGAATTGCTGCGAGGATAACTACGTATGAGCTCCCTGCGGGGAAAGTGAAACATTAGACGCAACAAGCAACCAAACTGAACACGTGTGTATAGAAACATATCAAAGAGACAAAAAATATTTTTCTTTTTTTAAAAAAAAGGGATATCAGATATCTTTATTTGGTGTCGGCTTTGTGATACCAGTCCAGTTTCCAAAAATGAAATCATTTAAGCCATTTGATGGCAGCGTTTGGTCCTTTTGAACAGGAGGCAAGAACTCCAGCTCCTCCCTGTTAAAGCGGTGGCGACATCAAGCGACGACTTCCCTGCGTAAACCACCGCGCTTCTCCCCGCCACCCCCCAGGCCAGAGTCTTTTCATTTACCGTTGGAGAGAAATGGAGGCTGCCGTCCCGAGCACAGCCACACAGAAGTCAGCCTTGCTTCCTTTTGCACGCTGAGGGTTTACTTCTGAGTAAGCACCTTGCCCACAAAGGTCCGTATAATTAAAGCTATGGTTTTCCCAGTGCAGTCGTACCTCGGGTTAAGAACTTAATTCATTCTGGAGGTCCGTTCTTAACCTGAAACTGTTCTTAACCTGAAGCACCACTTTAGCTAATGGGGCCTCCTGCAGCTGCGATTTCTGTTCTCATCCTGAAGCAAAGTTCTTAACCCGAGGTAATATTTCTGGGTTAGCGGAGTCTGTAACCTGAAGTGTCTGTAACCCGAGGTACCACTGTAGTGATGTATGGAAGTGAGAGCTGGACCATAAAGAAGGCTGATCGCCAAAGAATGGATGCTTTTGAATTCTGGTGCTGGAGGAGACTCTTGAGAGTCCCATGGACTGCAAGAAGATCAAACCCCTCCATTCTGAAGGAAATCAGCCCTGAGTGCTCACTGGAAGGACAGATCCTGAAGCTGAGGCTCCAAGACTTTGGCCACCTCATGAGAAGAGAAGACCCCCTGGAAGAGACCCTGATGTTGGGAAAGATGGAGGGCACAAGGAGAAGGGGACGACAGAGGACGATATGGTGGGACAGTGTTCTCGAAGCTATGAGTTTGACCCAACTGCAGGAGGCAGTGGAAGAAAGGAGTGCCTGGCGTGCTCTGGTCCAGGGGGTCACAAAGAGTCAGACACGACTAAACGACTAAACAACAACAAGGCACCTTATGCTGCAAGAAATCGCCCATTTATATTATTTAGAGTACCTCCAGTGAGTTGAATGTGTGTGTGGGGGGGGAGACGACCGCAAAAAGGTAAAATTTCCATCCGTTCATTGCTGCGTTCTTGTTTACCTCTGCCTACCTGTGGCAGGTGACTCCCTGCCCGGTTGCACAAAAGGAATGTGGGCAGAGAAATGGCTCCTAGCTCCTCCTATAACATGCTCCCCTTCGCAGCCGCCAACAAACTGGCTTAGTCTATCCTTTGCAATCGCCCTTTCAGAAAGCCGGCCCTCTCTTTGCAATTCCGACGGGAGCATTGAAACAGCTCAGGGAGAGCTGGAAGACGTGCAAGTTTTTAGCCTCTTAAGAGTACCCTTCGCCCTTTTTCAAGCAGCGCTGGGTGGCAGGGAGGTGGATATTTTCAACTTGGTTCCCGGCGATGGGTAAAACAGCCGCCTCTATTGAAGCAAGAGGACAGTTCTGGGAAGGAGATCACGCTGTGACACGGAGCAGAGGAAGACTTGTGCAGAAAAACCATGAAATCTCTGGCCGGCAGCCTTCCAGAGTGGATCACCGGCCGCCCTATCCTTTGCTTGGCCCGTTGGCGAGAGGTGCAGACTGCTCAGTCTTCCTGAAGCGTCGCCCTCCGTTCCTGAAGTTTGCGTTCCAGCTCCTCGGTCATCCCTAACCAGGAAAACATAAGCATTGTGTGTGTGTGATAGGAATTTTATGGTCTTAGATATATGGTGATGTTCATAAGTGTACCAACCAAGCACGTACATAGATCAGCACAGGAAGACCGACCTGGAACCATTTTGACTCCTAAACTGAGCAAATGTTTTCTCTACAAGGTCAAAATGGGAAACCTCCCCATTGTCTCTTTCCTCACAAATCCTCTCTCAAGGAAACATTTAAGATATGAATAGGGTGTGAGCCTGTGACCTGGCCCAGGAACTAAGTATTTATCACTACAAAAGACTGGCCAGGCTACCCAGGAAATCCAATCAAGTAACCTGCCAGACAGGAGATAAACAACAACAGGAGAAAAACAACATTCAAATTTCTGTTTTAGACCGCCTTTTCTGTGACGTAGGTGTGATGTATCTGAGGGGTGGTCTTAGGTTACACCCCTTCTGTGATGTATGTATGATGTTTCTGGGGGTGGTCTTGATCTACAGGGTGGCAATTTCAAAAGTCTTTATAAGCCCTTGCACGCCATTTTTCTGGGTCCCTCCTCTCTCCTGCAAGTGAGGGGAGCACCCTGTTGCAACAGATCAATAAAGGCCAAGCCTACAGGCTGCTGTTTTGCTCCAAGTAATCCTGGTTGGTGTCTTTGTTTTTTGTCCAAGGGAGCCCTCGGATTTTTCTGTTAACAGTGTTTGTGTTTCTCTCTCTGTGTGTATGCGCAGCAGAGCTCTGGGGCTTAGGGGAAACATGGCAGGGAGCTCATGCGAAATTTCACGTGAGTTTGGTGGAATTTCAGAATTCAACGGTGATTTTTAGAAACAGGGGCGCTGTCGTTCAACAAAGTAGCCCCCTCAATTTTTAACCCAAAGAGCAAACCCATTGCGATTACTGTGCCTAAGTCAGTCATGCTCATTAATTTCCATGGGTCTACTCTGAGTAGGATGAGCGTTTACTATCCCCCTGGCGTTCCTTGCTTACTGATTTCACATCGGCTCACTATGTCAGATTCCTATTGGAAGACCGGACAAACGCTAGAACATTAGCAGTGGCGAAGTTTTTATCGGTGGTTGCAAGAACCAATGATCCCTAGCTTTAAGTCTGAACAAAATGCTTGTTTAACCTGGAGGTAAAGGTAAAGGGACCCCTGACCATTAGGTCCAGTCGTGGCCGACTCTGGGGTTGCGGCGCTCATCTCGCTTTACTGGCCGAGGGAGCCGGCGTACAGCTTCCAGGTCATGTGGCCAGCAGGACTAAGCCGCTTCTGGCGAACCAGAGCAGCGCACGGAAACGCCGTTTACCTTCCCACCTATTTATCTACTTGCACCTTGACGTGCTTTCGAACTGCTAGGTTGGCAGGAGCAGGGACCGAGCAACGGGAGCTCACCCCATCACAGGGATTCAAACCTCCGACCTTCTGATCGGCAAGCCCTAGGCTCTGTGGTTTAACCCACAGCACCACCCGCGTCCCCAACCTGGAGGTAGGCTGTCTGAATTGTGCATTGCTTTGTAACGATTTGTTGGGTCTCTGAACCGTAATAAAGATTGATTGATGGATTTCACATCAGGAACAGAGGCACAGTGACTCTGAATTAACCACTGCAAGGCAATGGCCGCAAAGTTTGGCACTAGAGTCGAACAGAATATTCTTTACTTGCATCAGTCAAGTAAATCTCGAACGCCTTGGCTCTCGAACAAATTGGCTCCCAAACGATCAAAACCCGGAACTGAGTGTTCTAGTTTGCGAACAACTTGCAGAAGCCGAAAGTCCGACGCGGCTTCCGATTGGCTGCAGGAGCTTCCTGCAGCCAATCAGAAGCCGCACCTTGGTTTCCGAATGTTTTGGAAGTTGAACGGACTTCTGGAATGGATTCCGTTCGACTTCCAAGGTACGACTGTAAAATGTACTGAAGACAGAGGTTAAAACTTAACTATAGAAAATACATTTGGGGGGGGGGTTATAGCAATAATCAAATAATAGATCTTATTCTAATTGCCCCTGCTGAAAACCTTGCACTAAGCAGACGGATAAATGCACAAGACTCACCGGTGGAAAAACTTCTAGGTAATGACATTGCTAGGCGAGAGGGGAGGGCCTGTCCGGTTTTCCTTGGGCTGGGTCCACAGGGGGATTTGCCGGGAGTCGGGAATACAGGGACAGCTTTAAACTCTGTGAGGTGGGAAATAACAAAGGGGACAGGGGAAAAACAACCTTAGCACTAGAGGCTGACAGACTCCTTCTGTCTACAACCCAAGCGGAGGGCACAATTTATTTATACATACATACCGGTGCATGCCCCAGCCATTCTGGGCGGCTCCCAACAGAATATTAAAAACACGATAAAACACCAAACGTTATAAACTTCCCTATACAGGGCTGCTTTCAGATGTCTTCTAAAAGTCAGACAGTTGTTTATTCCCTTGACATCTGAAGGGACGGCGTTCCACAGGGCGGGCGCCACCACCGAGAAGGCCCTCTGCCTGGTTACCTGGAACTTGGCTTCTCACAGTGAGGGAACCGCCAGAAGGCCCTCGGCGCTGGACCTCAGCGTCCGGGCAGAACGATGGGGGTGGAGACGCTCCTTCAGGTATACTGGACCGAGGCCATTTAGGGCTTTCAAGGTCAGCACCCATACTTTGAATTGTGCTCGGAAACATACTGGGAGCCAATGTAGGTCTTTCAGGACCAGTGTTATGTAGTCTCGGCGGTGGCTCCCAGTCCCCAGTCTAGCTGCCGCATTCTGGATTAGTTGTAGTTTCCGGGTCACCTTCCAAGGTAGCCCCACGTAGAGCGCATTGCAGTAGTCCAAGCGGGAGATAACCAGAGCATGCACCACTCTGGCCAGGCAGTCTGCGGACAGGGAGGGTCTCAGCCTGCGTACCAGGTGGAGCTGGTAAACAGGAGGAGGAGTTTGGATTTGATATCCCGCTTTATCACTACCCGAAGGAGTCTCAAAGCGGCTAACAATCTCCTTTCCCTTCCTCCCCCACAACAAACCCTCTGTGAGGTGAGTGGGGCTGAGAGACTTCAGAGAGGGTGACTGGCCCAAGGTCACCCAGCAGCTGCAGGTGGAGGAGCGGGGAAGCGAACCCGGTTCACCAGATTACGAGTCCACCGCTCTTAACCACTACACCACACTGGCTCTGCTGCCCTGGACACCTTTATTCCTAAAAGTGCCACAAAGTATGTTTTTTACCTTTGAATGGCTTGGTCTGTCTCATCTCAGCAACATCTGGGAAAAGGGGAAAGAGAGATAAAATCCAAAAGAAGTGGCTTAAGAAGACAAGAATAGCCTGCCTGGATTATTTCAAAGGGAGCCCATTTAGTTCAGCTTCCTGCCTCTCACAGTAGCCAGGGCTTATACTAGATGACCCAGGTCTAAAATTCCATGATTCTATGGCCAAGCAGAGGGATTCGAACTCACGTCTCCCAAGTCCTAGTCCAACAGTCTAACCACTACACCACAATAAACCACCTGACCATCGGCTGGGGCTAATGGGAGTTAAGAGTCCAGGCTGCCAGGTTTTGCATCGCTGTTTTAGAAATGGAGGCAGTGAGAGATTTTACTTTCTTGGGCTCCATGATCACTGCAGATGGTGACAGCAGTCACGAAATTAAAAGACGCCTGCTTCTTGGGAGAAAACGAATGACAAACCTAGACAGCATCTTAAAAAGCAGAGACATCACCTTGCCAACAAAGGTCTGTATAGTTCAAGCTATGGTTTTCCCTGTAGTGATGTATGGAAGTGAGAGCTGGACCATCAAGAAGGCTGATCACCGGAGAATGGATGCTTTTGAATTCTGGTGCTGGAGGAGACTCTTGAGAGTCCCATGGACTGCAAGAAGATCAAACGTATCCATTCTTAAGGAAATCAGCCCTGAGTGCTCACTGGAAGGACAGATCCTGAAGCTGAGGCTCCAAGACTTTGGCCACCTCAGGAGAAGAGAAGACTCCCTGGAGAAGACCCTGATGTTGGGAAAGATGGAGGGCACAAGGAGAAGGGGAAGACAGAGGACGAGATGGTTGGATAGCGTTCTCGAAGCTACCAGCATGAGTTTGACCAAACTGCGGGAGGCAGTGGAAGACAGAAGTGCCTGGCATGCTCTGGTCCAGGGGGTCACAAAGAGTCGGACACAACTAAATGACTAAACAACAACAACAACAACAAAATATTGCAAGGAAGCAGCTACAAGGCAGTGCAACGTAGTGGTTAGAGCACAGGACTTTGACATTCAAGCCTTTATGCAGTCACAAACCTCGCTGGTTGAGTCTGGGTCAGTGACTCTCGCATTCTGGGGGGTGCAATTAATTTTTATTGCATTTTGGAAATTTTAGCCAATTAACATCAAATTTATAACAATTTAAGGGTTGACTTACCGCCCTGCTTCCGTGATGCCTCCCTTCCTCTCTGCTCATTTCCTAATTCCATTTCAATACTTAAAACATTTTAGCATTTTAGCATTATTATTTTTCCCCCTTCTTCATTTCCCACTGGCTGTACATATTTCAGTTCCCGACTCTCCTGGTCTCTCTTGCAGGCTTGTTGTGAGAGCAACACGGAGGCCCATAAAATAACCACAAAGCCTGTTCAGATCCTATCTAAAGACCCGTCGACAAAGAATTACCTTCGTCGTTCACGTACGTCTGGTCTGGGACATCTTCGGCCTCATAGACATGCTCAGGCTTGGAAGTCCGTGCAGGAATTGGGGGTTGGAATGCAGGAGGGGGACGCAAGCATTTCGGAGACTGGGAACTCTTTCCTTCTCCGGGTGCACCTGCTGTGTGGACAGACAGTCGCAATTTAGACATGCTAGGATGGAGAAGGGACGCGGGTGGCGCTGTGGGTTAAACCACAGAGCCTAGGGCTCGCCGATCAGAAGGAAGGCGGTTTGAATCCCCACGACGGGATGAGCTCCCGTTGCTCGGTCCCTGCTCCTGCCAACCTAGCAGTTCGAAAGCACGTCAAAGTGCAAGTAGATAAATAGGGAAGGTAAACGCTGTTTCCGTGCGCTGCTCTGGTTCGCCAGAAGCGGCTTAGTCATGCTGGCCACATGACCTGGAAGCTGTACGCAGGCTCCCTCAGCCTATACAGAGAGATGAGCACCACAACCCCAGAGTCGGCCACGACTGGACCTAATGGTCAGGGGTCCCTTTACCTTTACAAGCGTACCTTGGTTTTTGAACAGCTTAGTTCTCGAACGTTTTGGCTCCCAAACGCCACAAACCCGGAAGTGACTTTTTAAACTGACTGGACCTAATGGTCAGGGGTCCCTTTACCCTTTTCCTTTACTAGGATGAAGAAAATAAAGAACTTCATCAACGTATGGAACTGTCAGGGACTGTTTGGATGCAGAGGAATGGTTGGAGGAATGGCTGGGGAACCATCAAGAAGAAGAAGGCTCAGAGCCTGTTCTGCTGAATAAAGCTCCCCTGTTAGGTCTCCCAGAACCAGTAGAGGCATGAAGAGAGCGGGGGAGAGGTCAGCAACGAAAATCAGTTGCTGAGATTGAAAGTCTCAGGTGCCGTTTCCGACTGCTTGGGAAAAGCCCCTGAGAAGAGGCAGGGCTTTCAGTTTTGGCAACTGATTTTCACGGAGGAAAAGCTCCTCTGCTCTTTAGATCTGATGCTCAGCCAAGTCCATGGAGGCCGTGTTTTTGCGAATAAAGAGTTCAAAGATGGAGTTAACTGTGTGATTACTGACCAGCACAAAAGGGACGTGGGTGGCGCTGTGGGTTAAACCGCAGAGCCTAGGACTTGCTGATCAGAAGGTCGGCGGTTCGAATCCCTGTGACGAGGTGAGCTCCCATTGCTCGGTCCCTGCTCCTGACAACCTAGCAGTTCGAAAGCATGTCAAAGTGCAAGTAGATAAATAGGTACCGCTCCGGTGGGAAGGTAAACGGCGTTTCCGTGCGCTGCTCTGGTTCGCCAGAAGCAGCTTAGTCATGCTGGCCACATGACCCGGAAGCTGTACGCCGGCTCGCTTGGCCAATAAAGCGAGATGAGCGCCGCAACCCCAGAGTTGGTCACGACTGGACCTAATGGTCAGGGATCCCTTTACCTTTACCTTACTGACCAGCACACTCCCGTGACAGGAACTTCCACTGGGGGGGGGGCAATGATGGACTCCTCCTTTAAAAAAAAGAATTTTACAAATTTGTGGAGCAGAGAGCTACCCAGAGACACAGCCGTCTTCCACTTTCCTTGGCCTCCAGACATAGGACCAGATGCTAAAGACCATCGGTAAAGGTAAACGTAAAGGACCCCTGGATGGTTAGGTCCAGTCAAAGGCAACTATGGGGTTGCGGTGCTCATCTCACTTTCAGGCCGAGGGAGCCGGCATTTGTCCACAGACAGCTTTCTGGGTCATGTAGCCAGCAGGACCAAACCGCTTCTGGTGCAACAGGACACCGTGATGGAAGACAGAGAGCACGGAAACGCCGTTTACCTTCCCGCCAGAGTGGTACCTATTTATCTACTTGCACTGGTGCGCTTTCAAACTGCTAGGTTGGCAGGAGCTGGGCTGGAGCAACGGGAGCTCACTCCGTCGCAGGGATTCGAACTGCCGACCTTCTGATCGGCAAGCCCAGGAGGTTCAGTGGTTTAGACCACAGTGCCACCCGTGTCCCTATAAAGACCATAGGAAGGTTGGGTGTGGCATCCCAAATTCCTGTCCCCCAGGGAAGAGGAACAGGGAGGTTAGCACGAGTTTAGCCTCAGGATTAGTGCAAGTGAACTGTCACACCTCTTGGGGGTCGTGGCAGGATACCGGGCAAGCGCGGGGCCACCAGGGCACTTTCTCCACTTTCCTTATCCGTCTCCATGATCTCTGCAAAACGAGAAGAAACTGCAGTTACAGATCTTGCCAAACACAGAAACAAAAGTAGAAGCACTCACTAAGTCTGTGTATTTGTCCCATGTCTGCAATGGAAACAAACCCAGCGAAAGACCAGTTGTTCTCCTCTGCTGCTGTTGCCATAGAAAATTTTTACACATCACTTGGGAAGACAGGCAAACTAATGCCAGTGTACTGGAAAAAGCAAAGATCACCAGTGTTGAAGCGATGATTCTTCAACATCAACTTCGTTGGACTGGACATGTTGTTCGGATGCCTGATTATCATCTTCCAAAGCAGCTACTCTATTCCAAACTTAAAAATGGAAAGCGTAATGCTGGTGGTCAACAAAAGAGGTTCAAAGATTCTCTCAAGGCAATCTTAAAAAATGTAGTATAAACACCAACAACTGGGGAACACTGGCCTGTGAGCGCTCCAGTTGGAGAACAGCCTTTACCAAAGGTGTCATGGGCTTTGGAGACACTGAAACTCAGGTCAAAAGGGAGAAACGTGCTAAGAGGAAGGCGCACTTGGCAAATCCACACCGTGATCAACTCCCGCCCGGAAACCTATGACCCCACTGTGGAAGGACGTGTGGATCCAGAATTTGCCTCCACAGTTACGGACTCACAGTTAAGACCTTGTTTATGGAAGACAATCTCACTTGGCTATGAGGGATAGAAGAAGGAGAAGGAGATTATGAAGATGATGATGATGAAGAAGATGAAGATGAAGATAAAGAAGAAGATGATGAAGAAGATGATGATTTTTAGGGCACAATTTCCTTTGCATGGAAGCGCAGAAATAATTACACATTTGACTGTTTAAATTTGCAAGTTACGTTGAGCTATGTAAAACCAATGGCAACATAAAAAGGTAAAGGGACCCCTGACCATTAGGTCCAGTCATGGCCGACTCTGGGGTTGCAGCGCTCATCTCGCTTTATTGGCCGAGGGAGCCGGCGTACAGCTTCCGGGTCATGTGGCCAGCAGGACTAAGTCGCTTCTGGCGAACCAGAGCAGCGCACGGAAACGCTGTTTACCTTCCCGCCGGAGCGGGACCTATTTATCTACTTGCACTTTGACGTGCTTTCGAACTGCTAGGTTGGCAGGAGCAGGGACCGAGCAACGGGAGCTCACCCTGTGGCGGGGATTCAAACCACCGACCTTCTGATCGGCAAGTCCTAGGCTCTGTGGTTTAACCCTCAGTGCCACCAATGGCAACATAGATTACGTTAAATACCGGGCAGCGAAGCAAAGTACGTGCAGGTCCTGCTACCTGAGAATGTTGCCTTCTCCGGTATCTCTCCTTAGGCGAGGGTTCACATAACAAGTCAACGTTTTCCTTTGATTCCTGTGGGAAAATTTCTAATGCGTTCCGACAACGTAGAGAAGGGCTTGAGCCACGAACCTACCTAGAGTCATGGAGTAGCTCTCGTCGAGAGATAGGGGCACCAGGATGCGTTTGCTGCTGTTTACAAAAAATTCCACCACCTTGGCAAGCGATGAGCAGCGATACTGAGGAAAGAGAAAGAAGGGAAAACCATTCACTAACATTTACCAGGTCTTGGCAAAGAGTTGGAAACTCTCTGCTTTCAGCATTGCAGTAACCCCAAGAATGGCCCTGCAGGGGAATCGGTGTGTGTGAATCTGTCCGTTTTTGTTTCTCTCGGTTTCTCGTTTTTTCTGTCTTAAATTCAACTCTCTGCATTTCTCGTTTTTTCTGTCTTAAATTCAACTCTCTGCATTTCCACATCAGTCTGTGAATTGCTTTTTAAAAAGTCCTCAAGATAAACTCGCCAGCAAATTTATCTAATATGCAACGTTTTTGCACGCAGTTTCCCCTAAGCAAACCTTTTCATAAATATATATATTTTCCCTAAGATCATGCAAATTATTTCCACAGATATCTGGATCTGTTTGAATATCTACAGTGGTACTTCGGGTTAAGTACTTAATTCGTTCCGGAGGTCCGTTCTTAACCTGAAACTGTTCTTAAGCTGAAGCACCACTTTAGCTAATGGGGCTCCTGCTGCCGCTGCCGTGCGATTTCTGTTCTCATCCTGAAGCAAGGTTCTTAACCTGAAGCACTATTTCTGGGTTAGTGGAGTCTGTAACCTGAAGCGTATGCAACCTGAAGCGTATGTAACCTGAGGTACCACTGTATATGTGTACATTACTCCAAATGGCGTACAAAAATGTGTTCAGGGGTTCCAATCAAAAACCTGAAGAATTTTTGTGAAGTATGTATGGTTTTTTATTTGTTTGGAGTATTCATTCTTATTAATTTTTTTCCTATGATTTGTATTAAATTTTCTGTTTTACAATTTAGAATATCCATTTAAACATCCTTAAAATATCAGCAACTTCCCTTCTTCTTCTCTGGTTCATTTTGCATATCATAAATCCCTGCATATTTTACAAAAACTAAACCATTCAGTATGCCACCATTGCATCCATCAAAACATATTTACACTGTTTAATTTATCTGAATGCTGCCAACGTTTTTCAGATGTGCACAATTTCCCCACGTATATTCAACAAACGTTTTCCGATCTTCTCTAAACTTATGTTCTTCTTGTTCTCTTATTCTGTATGTTAGTTCCGCAAGCTGCGCATATCCCATCATTTTAAGCTGCCATTCTTCTTTAGCTGGGACCTCGCTCGTTTTCCAGATTATTCTTTTTTATAAGCAAATATGCAAATTGCTCCAGAAATATGGGGAACTGAACTTTAAGATGGGGAAAATGAGAAATGGAGAGAAACAAAACTAACAGATTGAGGCTGAATCCTGACAAGACAGAAGTACTGTTTTGGGGGGACAGGAGGCGGGCAGGTGTGGGGGACTCCCTGGTCCTGAATGTGGTAACTGTGCCCCTGAAGGACCAGGTGTGCAGCCTGGGAGTCATTCTGGACTCACAGCTGTCCATGGAGGAGCAGGTCAAATCTGT
Organism: Podarcis raffonei; assembly: GCF_027172205.1. Lineage (NCBI taxonomy): Eukaryota > Metazoa > Chordata > Lepidosauria > Squamata > Lacertidae > Podarcis > Podarcis raffonei. Next base: position 6,799,783 of record NC_070619.1, on the reverse strand, counting down.
GTCCAGGGCGGCTGTCTATCAGCTCCACTTGGTACACAGGCTGAGACCCTCACTGTCTGCAGACTGTCTCGCCAGAGTGGTGCACGCTCTAGTTATCTCCCGCTTGGACTACTGCAATGCGCTCTACGTGGGGCTACCTTTGAAGGTGACCCAGAAACTACAACTAATCCAGAATGAGGCAGCTAGACTGGTGACTGGGAGCGGCCACCGAGACCACATAACACTGGTCCTGAAAGACCTACACTGGCCCCCAGTACGTTTCCGAGCACAATTCAAAGTGTTGGTGCTGACCTTTAAAGCCCTAAACGGCCTCGGTCCAGTATACCTGAAGGAGCGTCTCCACTCCCATCGTTCTGCCCGGACACTGAGGTCCAGCTCCAAGGGCCTTCTGGCAGTTCCCTCCCTGCGACAAGCCAAGTTACAGGGAACCAGGCAGAGGGCCTTCTCGGTAGTTCACCTGCCCTGTGGAACGCCCTCCCACCAGATGTCAAAGAGAACAACAACTACCAGACTTTTAGAAGACATCTGAAGGCAGCCCTGTTTAGGGAAGCTTTTAATGTTTGATGTATTACAGTATTTTAATATTTTTTTTGGAAGCCGCCCAGAGTGGCTGGGGAAGCCCAGCCAGATGGGCAGGGTATAAATAATAAATTATTATTATTGTTGTTGTTGTTGTTGTTGTTGTTGTTGTTGTTGTTGTTGTTATTGTTATTGTTATTGTTATTATTACAAATTGTTCCATTTCATGAGCCTGCCTGTTCTTGCTTGCTCGCCTTGATACCTGGTGTCCCCTTGTCCACACAGACATTTGGGCCTGATCCTGTGTCCCTAATCTTGCTGTCTGCTGGCTCTCAGCCAACACCACATGAGTTTAATCTCCATGTGAGATGAACTCACAGATTGTTATGCAACTACTACTGTAAGTAAAGCCTGTCTTTCAGGGATCAAATCGTGAACTGAAATGTGAGTAAACTTCTTGTTACTTTTAAGGAAAGACTCTTGTGTCTGTATTCTTTTTAGAGGGACCAGTTGCTCTCTGGGGTCTCAGGCGAAGAAAGGTCTTGGCCCGCCATCTGCTAACCAGTTCTTTCAACTCACGATATGTAGGATTTACCGTATTTTTCACTCTATAAGACGCACCAGACCACAAGACGCACCTAGTTTTTGGAGGAGGAAAACAAGAAAAAAAATATTCTGAATCTCAGAAGCCAGAACAGCAAGAGGGATCGCTGCGCAGCGAAAGCAGCAATCCCTCTTGCTGTTCTGGCTTCTGGGATAGCTGCGCAGCCTGCATTCGCTCCATAAGACGCACACACATTTCCCCTTACTTTTTAGGAGGGGAAAAGTGAGTCTTATAGAGCAAAAAATACAGTAATCTGGAACCTTGTCCTTACAAAACATTTGCCCTGCCACCTAGTTGAATGACGGCCCCAGCACAACTCACCGGCTCTTCCACATCAATGATGTATTCTCCATCGGTCAGGTTGATTTTATAGTGCTTTATAGACACGATCCTGCATCGGATACAGGGAAAAGGGGGAAATTCAGCAATGTCTTTTTGTAAGAATCGAGGTGTTTGTTTTTTAAAGGGTTTTTTATTCGCACATTTAACAAGGAAGAAAACAAAAGCAAAAGAATGGGGGGAATAAAAGAAATAAAAAGAGATTTTGTAAAATTTGTAGGCTAAACCCGCCTTATATAACCAGCATGCTTCAGTCTAATAAGTCAAATCTGTGTCCAGGGCAGCTGTCTACCAGCTCCACCTGGTACGTAGGCTGAGACCCTCCCTGCCCGCAGACTGTCACGCCAGAGTGGTGCATGCTCTGGTTATCTCTCACTTGGACTACTGCAATGCGCTCTACGTGGGGCTACCTTTGAAGGTGACCCGGAAACTACAACTAATCCAGAACGCGACAGCTAGACTGGTGACTGGGAGCGGCCGCCGAGACCATATAACACCGGTCTTGAAAGACCTACATTGGCTCCCAGTACGTTTCCGAGCACAATTCAAAGTGTTGGTGCTGACCTTTAAAGCCCTAAACGGCCTCGGTCCAGTATATCTGAAGGAGCGTCTCCACCCCCATCCTTCTGCCCGGACACTGAGGTCCAGCTCCGAGGGCCTTCTGGCGGTTCCCTCACTGCGAGAGGCCAAGTTACAGGGAACCAGGCAGAGGGCCTTCTCGGTAGTGGCGCCCGCACAGTGGAACGCCCTCCCATCAGATGTCAAAGCGATAAACATCTACCTGACATTCAGAAGACATCTGAAGGCAGCCCTGTTCAGGGAAGTTTTTAATATGTGACATTTTAGTGTATCTTTCATCTTTGTTGGAAGCCGCTCAGAGTGGCTGGGGAAACCCAGCCAGATGGGCGGGGTACAAATAATAAATTATTATTATTATTATTATTATTATTATTATTATTATTATTATTATTAATGCATGAAGAGTTAATGCCATAGAGTAAGCTGTCCTGACAGGCTTTGCCTATGTCATTTTCCCTTGCCTTGGGAGGAAAGAGGCAACCAAGCTTTCATTCTCTGAATTGCTCCCTCTAACCGCATGGCTTTAACAAGCCTCTTCTGTTTCAGAAAAGAATGGAGCCCCAAACTAGCTTTTCCCTATACACCATAGTTTAGCTTTCACCATTTTGTAACCAATAACTTTTTTTCTGCCTGTGCATCTTTTTCTAACTGCTGCATGGAAAAGCACATGACACTGACCTTTGGAGCATTGGTAAGTAAACCTTTTTATAACTTACAAACTTGTGGTCTGCTTCTGTTCTAGGGGAGGCAGAAAACTTTGGAAGAAGCTCTTAAAGAGAATATTTATGGAGCTCGCTGGAAAGGGCACATTTTAAAGTTTTGCAGCCTATATTTCAACGCTTTTCTTTGTTGCGTGTTTGGCTGTGTTCAATTTTAAACTTGCGTCTTGGATGTTTTCCCCAACAAAATCACCATCAGTTCATATGAAGGACATTAGGGAAAGGCAATATATCGATATATCATCCAAAACCAGTTTGAAGTCCATATGATTTCTGTTTCATAATTTTTGACCTAGCAATGTAACACAAATCATGGTGTGTGTGTGTGTGTGTGTGTGCTATACAAAAATCACAGTGTGAGAAAAACCGTGAAGCCAGCTAATGCTTCTATCAGTTCTTGCAGCCCCTCTTAATTCTGCCAGCTCAATTCTCCAGTGCCTCATGCGGGGGGGGGGGCAGCGAAAAAGCAGACAATAAGGAACTGGGGGTGGGGATTGAGTATATCACAATTATTCCTAGTGGTCCCCCATGGCTTAGACACACAGCCCGCTCAGATGGGAGGTATACAAATACAGAGGTATCTCAGTTTTTGAGCATCTCAGAAGCTGAATGTTTTGGTTTTAAACACCAAAAACCCGGGAGTAATTGCGTTTTGTTTTCGAATGCTTTTCGGAAGCCAAACGACTTCCGCTGAGTTTTTTATTATTATCATTTTCACCACTGAAACTGGAGAGCGCCCTTTGTGCCTCTGTTTTCAAACATTTTGGAAGTCGAACCGTCTTCTGGAACAGATTACGTTCGAAAACAGAGGTACCACTGCAATAAAATCGTCGTCGTCGTCGTCATTATAATATTGTGGGCCCAATATTGTGGTCTTTCCTTTCAGATGAACTTCCAGTGCTTACTGAAGACTTTGTATTGTCGACAGGCTGTCTAAAAATTGAGTTCTGATTTTATAGTTTAAATGCATTTTTTAAGTCTTGTTTGCATTGGATCTCCACTTGGAGATGACTGCAATGATGCGATATGCAAGTTGTTGAAACAAATAAATAATAATGTAATTAATTTTTTTTAAAGTGAACAACAATGAAAATAAAACCTTTTAACGCTTTAGAAGCTGGAGGCCAGCAAGGGAGATGGCTGGACTGTCGGATGACAAGGGAGGTGATGGTGGACTAAAAGAGGAAAAGGAATTTTCTGCAATGGATTTGCCTTGCCAAACTCACCCGTTCGCTTTCAGCCGGGTGGTCACAGAGACACTCTTGCCATCTCCTCCTGGCCGCAGCAACATATTCCCACAGCTTTCGTTCTTCTCCAGAAGGACTTCAGCCTCCGTCCTGGAGACTCTGAAGAAACAGCTGGGGTGGAAATAAATAAAGCAGAGATCTTTTGCAAAACGACAGCCTTGGCCCAGACAGCTTTCCCGTCTTAAACAGCCCTGCACTGTGTGTGAATAATCTTCTACTCCATTGCAAGGAGTGTTGGTGGGACTTTTAAAAAAAGTTTTCCCTGTTTAAAAAGGTAAAGGGAACCCTGACCATTAAGTCCAGTTGTGACCGACTCTGGGGTTGCAGCGTTCATCTCGCTTTATTGGCCGAGGGAGCCGGCGTACAGCTTCCAGGTCATGTGGCCAGCAGGACTAAGCCGCTTCTGGCGAACCAGAGCAGTGCACGGAAACGCCGTTTACCTTCCCGCCGGAGCGGTACCTATTTCTCTACTTGCACTTTGACGTGCTTTCGAACTGCTAGGTTGTCAGGAGCAGGGACCGAGCAACGGGAGCTCACCCCGTTGCGGGGATTCGAACCGCCAACCTTCTGATTGGCAAGACCTAGGCTCTGTGGTTTAACCCACAGCGCCACCCGCATCCCTTTGCCCTGCTTGGTGGAGTCCAAATCAGAGCAAGTGCAACCTCAGCAAGCATCATGCCATTCTTCCTGGTTGCTAAGCAACAGCTCCACCAGTCCCCCTCTTGGCCAACAGACTGTGGCACTAGCAGAATTAACCCTTAAGTTGCAAACTGAATGATCCCTGCTGTTGCACTTCCAACACATGTCGAGGCACACTTTCCCAGTTATGAACGGGATCCGTTCTGGAGGCCCGGTCGTAATCTGAAATCTTGGTAACCGGCCCAATTGAGCACTTCTGCCCATGTGCGCGGCGTGCATACATTTCCGGTTTTGCCGCATTCACAACCCAAAAGTTACATTACCCGAAGGTAGCGTAACCCGAGAGTCCACTGTAAAAGGAAAACTGCAGGGTGGAAAATTGTAGCCCTACCAAGTTTAAAAGTCACCAGTAACACCAAGTGCATATTATTTCCCTTGGCAAAAATAAACACATCTTTGCCTCCAGGCAAATCACCTCCTGGCAAATAGAAGGGGGAGAAATGGAGGCAGTGAGAGATTTTACTTTCTTGGGCTCCATGATCATTGCAGATGGTGACAGCAGCCACGAAATTAAAAGACGCCTGCTTCTTGGGAGAAAAGCAATGACAAACCTGGACAGCATCTTAAAAAGCAGAGACATCACCTTGCCGACAAAGGTCCGTATAGTTAAAGCTATGGTTTTCCCAGTAGTGATGTATGGAAGAGCTGGACCATAAAGAAGGCTGATCGCCGAAGAATGGATGCTTTTGAATTCTGGTGCTGGAGGAGACTCTTGAGAGTCCCATGGACTGCAAGAAGATCAAACCTCTCCATTCTGAAGGAAATCAGCCCTGAGTGCTCACTGGAAGGACAGATCCTGAAGCTGAGGCTCCAAGACTTTGGCCACCTCATGAGAAGAGAAGACTCCCTGGAAAAGACCCTGATGCTGGGAAAGATGGAGGGCACAAGGAGAAGGGGACGACAGAGGGCGAGATGGTGGGACAGTGTTCTCGAAGCTACCAGCATGAGTTTGACCAAACTGCGGGAGGCAGTGGAAGACAGGAGTGCCTGGCGTGCTCTGGTCCAGGGGGTCACAAAGAGGCGGACAAGACTAAACGACTAAACAACAACAATTGTCTCCAGGGGTTTACAGTCCACTCACTCTGGAAGCGGCTGGTCGACTCTCATGTCAGCTTTGGATCGACGTTCCTTTTCCTTCTGGAGTGCTTCAGACAACATGCAGAAGTGACCAGGAAGCAAACTCAGGGAGGTCGGGACTTTCATCTACGGGAGAACAGAGTTTGGGGTTAGAAGTGTTGCTTAAGTCACTTCAACAACGCAGATGGAGCCTGGAGATAAAAGAAATCCTGACAGTGCTTTACAGTGGTACCTCGGGTTACATACTGTCAGAGGCTCAGGAGCAGAAGCACAGGGGAGAGAGCAAATAGAGAGCGGAGGAGAGGAATCCGAGGGGAAGGGAGGGGAATATGACAGTGACCCGAGAGATCACATGAGCTTCTCCAGCGAATCAGAAGATTCCCAGAAGGGGGCGCCGATGGTCAGGGCAAGGGGGGTCCCAGGGGGGACGCACCAGAAGCAAGGGACCAGAGGGGACTCCCAAGGGAGCAGCGGAGGATCAGGACCAGCTCCCCCACCAGAGCGCAGTGGGGGGGAAGAGTCACATGAGTCAGAGCCTCTCCTCCAGCGGGGAGAGAAGATGAGTCAGGGCTGACCACGCCCCCATCGGAAAGTGGGGAAACGGAGGGAAGGTCAGGTCCAGCTAGCCTCCCTGAAGGAGGGAGCAGTGGCACAAGTGTAACGGTCAGAAGGAAAGTGGGAGGCTGCGCGCGCGCGCCAAGTTCAAATGTGCAGGAGCGCAGGACAGCAGAAAACCCGGATTGGGAGCCAGGTCCTAAAGCCCGAAGGAGGGAGGGGGAAGAGTCAGGGGACTCAGCGTCAGAGGAGTCTAGGAAGGGTGAGACCCCGACTAGCAGGCGGACCCAGAGAAGGAAGGAACAGAGGAAGAGGTGGAGTAAGGCTAGAATCTTAAACTGGTGTCAGGGGGGAGGAGATTCAGATGGAGCTTCGGCGGTCTAAGGTTACAGACGTAGCGTTGCACACTGCGCGTGTGGAAGTGAAACTGAACTTCAATAAAGACTTTTATACTAAAGAACGAAGCAGCGTTAGTCTTGTGTGAGCTGGGACCTTGGGCAGCGCTGACACATACGCTTCAGGTTACAGACGCTTCAGGTTACAGACTCCGCTAACCCAGAAATAGTGCTTCAGGTTAAGAACTTTGCTTCAGGATGAGAACAGAAATCGTGCTTCGGCGGCGTGGCAGCAGCAGGAGGCCCCATTAGCAAAGTGGTGCTTCAGGTTAAGAACAGTTTCAGGTTAAGAACGGACCTCCGGAACGAATTTAGTACTTAACCCGAGGTACTGAACAAAAGCAGTGCGTATAATTTGAGAAGTAAACCGGCCTTGTAGCAGAGACACTTGCAGTAGGGAGACATTCAACCAAACATACAGAGGAAAAATTCTCTCAGAACTACTCGGCCAATCAGAGTGCATGCTACCTCAGCAAATGTGATGTCACTCGGCTTGGTTGCTCGGCAACACCCCCACCCCACCCCTCTCTTGGCAGTTTGACTGAAACACAAGCAGAACGAACCATTTAGTTAATGATCTCTGCTGTTGCACTTCCGACGTAATAAATAGTCATTTCATCTAGGACTGCAGCTAGGGAGAAGGGTTAAATCACCCCACACCAAATGAGACAATCTTCTGGCGTTATTTACATGTTTAAAACCCTACATGTTAAATCCAAAAATTTCACACTGGCCTTATTTACAATTGAAAACCTCCCCTTTTGCAGGGCTAAGCTTCTATTTGATTACCGTATTTTTCGCTCTATAAGATGCACCAGACCACAAGATGCACCTATTTTTTGGAGGAGGAAAAGAAGAAAAAAAATATTCTGAATCTCAGAAGCCAGAACAGCAAGAGGGATCGCTGCGCAGTGAAAGCAGCGGTCCCTCTTCGTGTTCTGGCTTCTGGGATAGCTGCGCAGCCTGCATTCGCTCCATAAGACGCACACACATCCCCCCTTACTTTTTAGGAGGGAAAAAGTGAGTCTTATAGAGCAAAAAACACGGTACTTCTCGTTCTCCCAAGCTAGAGACTTTGGGTTGTATTCAACTATGTTTTACTCAGAGTAGGCTCACTGAAATGCATAGCCCTAAGTCGGGCGCATTCATGTCATTATTCTGAGTAAGACTGACACGGGATGCAAACTTCCCGATTTATCCCTTAAATAGCCTCTCTGAATTGCCCCAACGTCAGTTTCTCTTCCCACATGGTGGTGGTCGGGTGCTTAAACTATCAATTGCTCTCCATAGATATTTGCTTCCTTTTAAAAAACATGACAAAAAATCACTAAAACATCAGAAGGAGGAGGAAGGAATAAACTCACCTCTACAACCGTGAGAATAAAACCTTTCCATAGCTCTCGCGACTCAAGGCTTTCCATCTGAAAAGAACAACCCCAGTTTTAAAAACTTAACTTTGTCAATGTTAACCAATTCAATATTTCCAGTTACAGATAGGTAGCCGTGTTGGTCTGCCATAGTCAAAACAAAAAAATTTTTTCCTTCCAGTAGCACCTTAAAGACCAACTAAGTTAGTTCTTAGCTTTCGTGTGCATGCACACTTCTTCAGATACACTGAAACAGAAGTTGCCAGATCCTTCTATATAGTGAGAAGGTGGGGAGGGGTATTACTCAGAAGGGTGGTGGGAATGGGTGATTGGCAGATAGCTGTGATGAGCCTGTTGACGACTCTTCACGACTGCAATAGGTCTTGCAGGAAAAAGCAAGGGGTGAGAAGGTGAAAAATGGCTTTGTCATGTATAATGAGATAAGAATCCAATGTCTTTGTTCAGACCAGGTCTCTCCATGGTTTTAAGTTAGGTAATGAGTTGCAATTCAGCAGCTTCTCTTTCCAGTCTATTTCTGAAATTCCTTTGTAGTAAAACAGCTACTTTGAGATCTTGTATAGAATGTCCTGGGAGATTGAAGTGTTCTCCTACTGGTTTCTCTGTCTTGTGATTCTTGATGTCCGATTTATGTCCGTTTATTCTTTGGCGTAAGGTTTGGCCTGTTTGTCCAATTCAATATTGTATACCAGGATTAGACAACATGGCGTCCATCATCTTTGACAATTAAGAGATGGAAGGATCTATCCATTTGGGAGTTCTTGGTTTCTCGTTTCCCCATTCTTAAATTCAATTGCCAACGTCTCCATGGCCATCGGCAAGGTTTTTATTTAAGTAAATACTCTGGAAAACCCTTCAGCACCTTAGAGAGAATTTCTCCTGATAGTGTAATAGGAATTTTATGGTCTTAGATATATGGCAATGTTCATAACTGCACGTACGTGGATCAGCGCAGGAGGGCCGACCTGGAACCATTTTGATTCCTAAATTGACCAAATGTTTTCTCTGCAAGGTCAAAATGGAAAAGCCTCCCCATTGCCTTTTCCTTCACAAATCCTGTCTTAAGGGTATGTCTGTGTTTGAAGAAGGGTGTGAGCCTTATCATTACAAAAGACTGCCCAGGCTCCTCAGGCAATCCAATCAAGTAACCTGCCAGACAGGAAATAAACAAGCGACAGGAGATAAACAACATGCAAATGTTCTGTTTTAGACTGCCTTTTCTGTGATGTATCTGAGGGGTGGTCTTAGGTTACACCCCTTCTGTGATGTATGTATAATGTTTCTGGGGGTGGTCTTGATCTACAGGATGGGAATTTCAAAAGTCTTTATAAGCCCTTGCACAGCATTTTTGTCGGTCCTCCTCCTTTTCTGCATGTGAGGGGAGCACCCTGTTGCAACAGATCAATAAAGATCAAGCTTACTAGCTGCTTTGCTTCTCAATATTCTCTGGTTGGCCTCTGTTATTTTCTCCTACCAATAGGGAACCTACGTAAGGACTCTATATGGGCTCTTGGGTACCCCATAAGGGAAAAGGGCATATTTTTGTTTACAACAATAGACAAATGATTGGTACACAGTTTGGAGCAATACACACATTTCTGCATTTTCTCCTTGTATATAGTGTTTTTGTGTGTGCTGCTTTCGCTATTTTTATGTACGCTTTCAGCTAATAAGTGCATCCTTTTGTAAATATTGTCTGACCGGACAACTGCACCACAAAATCCGGATTAAGTGCAGATTTCGAAGGAACGAGTTGTGTTTCATTTCTCGTTCTGTCTGGGAAAGTGAGATTCTGATAGCCATTGCTGAATCGTTCTTCCAAACCTCTCCCTCCAACATATAATAATAATAATAATAATAATAATAATAATAATAATAATAATAATGGTTTATTATTTATACCCTGCCCATCTGGCTGAGTCTCCCCAGCCACTCTGGGTGGCTCCCAATCAAGTGTTAAAAACAATACAGCGTTAAATATTAAAAACTTCCCTGAACAGGGCTGCCTTCAGATGTCTTTTAAAGAGAAGATAGCTGCTTATTTCCTTCACATCTGAAGGGAGGGTGTTCCACAAGGCGGGCACCACCACCGAGAAGGCCCTCTGCCTGGTTCCCTGTAACCTCACTTCTCGCAATGAGGGAACCGCCAGAAGGCCCTCAGCGCTGGATCTCAGTGTCCGGGCTGAACGATGGGGGTGGAGATGCTCCTTCAGATATACTGGACCGAGGCCGTTTAGGGCTTTCAAGGTCAGCACCAACACTTTGAATTGTGCTCGGAAACGTACTGTCAGCCAATGCAGATCTCTCAGAACCAGTGTTATGTGATCCCGGCGGCCAGTCCCAGTCCCCAGTCTAGCTGCCGCATTCTGGATTAATTGCAGTTTCCGGGTCACCTTCAAAGGTAGCCCCACATAGAGCACATTGCAGTAGTCCAAGCGGGAGATAACTAGAGCATGCACCTAAAGACCTACAAATATCTGTGCTGGAACTGTTTGTACAAGAAAGGATGGCTGTGATGTAGATCTTTGCAACCTAAAGATATACAAATACCTGCCTTGTTCCCTGTTACATATTAGCTGGACTAAGCTAGGTCTTTTCAACCTAAAGATCTACAGATAACGGTATTGTACCCCAAGCGTACTGGAAACAAAAGCAGAACAGATATCTATGATCCAAGAACAAACGGTTTTAGCTAAACCGACCCTGTTGTAAACATCTCTTTTAAAAATAAAAATAAAAAAAATCTACAGGACACTCAGTGAACATGGGCACCGGTTTTTGTTTCTCATACAATGAAAGTATTGATGAAGGGAATTCTGTTCAACACAGACAAGGAAAGTTGCGGGAAGACGTTAATCCGCAAGCTTCTTGACTTCCTTTCTTTAAAAAAGAATTATTTATTTATACTTTTCAAGTTGATACATTTCACTTTGTTGTTGTTGTTTAGTCGTTTAGTCGTGTCCGACTCTTCGTGACCCCATGGACCAGAGAATGCCAGGCACCTCTGTCCTCCACTGCCTCCCGCAGTTTGGTCAAACATTTCACTAGTTCTATGCATTTCACTGATTTTACATTCATTTTGACATTTCAGAACTTGACTTCCATCCCCCTCTTCTTCTTAGTTGTATTTCACTATTAATATAAAGGTAAAGGGACTCCTGACCGTTAGGTCCAGTCGTGGCCGACTCTGGGGTTGCGGCGCTCATCTCGCTTTATTGGCCGAGGGAGCCGGCGTACAGCTTCCGGGTCATGTGGCCAGCAGGACTAAGCCGCTTCTGGCGAACCAGAGCAGCACATGGAAACGCCGTTTACCTTTCCGCCGGAGCGGTACCTATTTATCTACTTGCACTTTGTGCTTTCAAACTGGTAAGTTGGCAGGAGCAGGGACCGAGCAACGGGAACTCACCCCGTCGCGGGGATTCGAACCACTGACCTTCTGATCGGCAAGCCCTAGGCTCAGTGTTCTAACCCACAGCGCCACTCCTTCTTAATTGTATTTCAGTTCAACAATTCCTTCGATAAAATACATATTTTGTGATGTGCAGATGGCTTGAGATGCCTAATAGGTCCATAAATTACCATACAGCATATATTCAACACACAAAAAACAGCGACAATTTGTTGTTGACAAAGGACAGCTGGACATATAAAAGGCCCCATTACCTTCAGTAGATTAGGGCCTCATCAAACCTAAATCCGGCCCTGAGCAGGGCGTTAAAAAAGTTGCAAGTCTCGTCACCTAGGCACTTCTGCAGAATAAAACAAATCCCAGCACATCTACGAGGGTGTGTGAGGCCAATTTAGGCGCTGTGCTTGCCAGGTTTATTTGCAAACATGAAATATGTCCTGGAACACACCCAACTCTCTCCCTCGTATGGAGATTGGCAGTCAAGCTAATGTACATTTTTGTAGTGAAATAAAAAAATTAAGGTCTTATATATATATAATAAATGTTCATAAATGTACCAAGCAAACACGTACATAAATATATAAACCACATGTCTGAAGCAGCACAGGAAAACAGCCCTGAGACCATTTTGACTCCCAAACTGACCAAATATTTTCTCTGCAAAGTCAAAGGGAAATGGAAAAGCCTCCCCATTGTCTTTTCCTTCACAAATCCTGTCTTAAGGGTATGTCTGTGTATGAATAGGGCGAGCCTGTGACCTGGCTCAGGAACTAAGTATTTGTCATTACAAAAGACTGGCCAGGCTCCCCAGAGTATCCAATCAAGTAAGCATTAACTGGTAACCTGCCAGACAGGAGGTAAACAACGCACTCAGATTTCTGTTGTAGACCACCCCTTTCTGTGATGTAGGTACGATGTTTCTGGGGGTGGACTTGGACTCCAGGGCGGGCAATTTAAAATGTCTATATAAGGGCGGGCACACCTTTGTTTCTCCTGCATGTGAGGGGAACATCCTGTTGCAACAGCTTTAATAAAGATCAGGCTTACTAGCTGCTTTGCTTCTTGATATTCTCTGGTTGGCCTCTGTTCTTTTCTCCGACCGATGGAGAACCTGCAAAGGACTCTACAAGGGCTCTTGTGTCCCCCATAAGGGCAGATTTTTGTTTATTACGATAGTTTATGCATAAACTGGGGGTGTGGGTGGCGCTGTGGGTTAAACTACAGAGCCTAGGACTTGCCGATCAGAAGGTTGGCGGTTCGAATCCCCGCAACGATGGGGTGAGATCCCGTTGCTCGGTCCCTGCTCCTGCCAACCTAGCAGTGTAGCACCCTGCTTGTGGTTAACGCTTAGCTGGAATGAAATATTCAACGCAGCAATAGAGAAATTAAAATAATAATTTATTTGTCGGACAAATAAATAAGAGGCACAGTGGTATATGGTTACCAAGCTCTGGCCTGCCCTCCTGCCATTATGGCCAGCACTTATATTCCCTCAGCTCAGCCCCCTTGCTCCTCCTTTGGCTGCCTCTGTCCAATCAGCCTGGTTAAAATTCCTATTGGCTGTTTGCTAGAACCAATCATAAAAGATACACCCATTTCCTATTACCTTTTATGGGAGACAAAGAGCTATATTTCCTTCTATTTATAATTGGCAAATAAGTAGTCATATATCTTACATTTACCTCGACCAGGCACCTTAATTACCAGATAACCTTTTGCCCTAGACTAGGCGCCTTAACTAACATTTCATCTTTTGCCCTATTGCCCTATTCACTCCAAAACAGATGGTGGCTAATTTTATCTGAACAGATCTTTTTGTTCATCTCCCCACACATTATCAATGAAATATCTCCTTCTTTGGAGGTCATTAAGCAAAGGCTCGACAACCATATGTCAGGAGTGCTCTGATGGTGTTTTTTCTTGCTTGGCAGGGGTCTGGACTCGATGGCCCTTGTGGTCTCTTCCAACTCTTCTATGATTCTATGATTCTATGATTTCTTACTTTCTAAATCCTTTGCATAATTACATTTGAGCCAATATTTCATACATATATAGTTTTTTGGAAGAAAGGGAACTTAGCAAAAGCTAAGCTAAATTCTAAATTCTAAAGATTCAAAGCAGTTTCAGAGAGAAGCCTCTTCCCTAGCCAGCTGCTGTTTGTATTAGCTCTTGCCCTTTTAACCTTGGGAAGATGTGGCTCAAGTTTAATGGGAGGCACAATAATTATTACTATTTGTGTTTTTGCAACCTTGATTGTATTCTATAATTTGTATGGTCAGTGTGACCTTTTGTTCCCAGCCTGTAATTTCCTTTTACAACCCTGAGACACTGCTATAGATCAGGGGGGCCCTTGATCAAGAAGATAAACAGCTGCCAGAGTATGGTTTCTGCCTGGCATGAGAGATACAAACATTTACAAATATATTTCTTTAAGGTCATTTTTAGAATACAGGAATCTGATCAAAATATAAGCCTTGATTAAAATGTAGGCTATGATCAGATGCCTCAGCAGTTCGAAAGCACATCAGAGTGCAAGTAGATAAATAGGTACCGCTCCAGCGGGAAGGTAAACGACGTTTCCGTGCGCTGCTCTGGTTCGCCAGAAGCAGCTTAGTCCTGCTGGCCACATGACCCGGAAGCTGTACGCCCGCTCCCTCGGCCATAAAGCAAGATGAGTGCCACAACCCCAGAGTCGGCCACGACTGGACCTAATGGTCAGGGGTCCCTTTACCTTATGCATAAATCGCTTGGAGTTTTTGATGATCAATGGAACAAGCCTCATCTCTCATCTGCAAGCAAGGAGATATCCTTGGACTTTGCAGAAAGGATCTCTTACCTTCAGTTTCACTTCCTGGCTTCGCGTTTTTAGGTTCAGTCCCACCCCGTCCGCGGGCCAGGCAGCCGCAGTTCGTGGGGGGCTGTCGTCAGCAAGAGACAGGAAATCAGCCAGGTCAATTTTCTCAACATGCTGCAGGGAGGAAGAGCAAGTAAAGTCAACGCCCAAGTTTCTAGTCCACATGATTTTTTTAAAAAAGTGCTCCGTCTCTCCGCTCAGAGCTAACTTCTATTGCGCCTCCTTCCTGCTCACTTTGCAGCTGTGCACCTTTTTTTAAAAGGTAAAGGTAAAGGGGACCCCTGACCGTTAGGTCCAGTCGTGACCGACTCTGGGGTTGCGGCGCTCATCTCGCTTTACTAGCCGAGGGAGCTGGCGTACAGCTTCTGGGTCATGTGGCCAGCAGGACTAAGCTGCTTCTGGCGAACCAGAGCAGCGCACGGAAACGCCGTTTACCTTCCCGCCGGAGCAGTACCTATTTATCTACTTGCACTTTGAGGTGCTTTCGAACTGCTAGGTTGTCAGGAGCAGGGACCGAGCAACGGGAGCTCACCCCGTCATTGCGGGGATTCGAACCTCCGACCTTCTGATCGGCAAGTCCTAGGCTCAGTGGTTTAACCCACAGCGCCACCCGAAGTCCCTACTCAAGAGTAGACCCCTTGAAATTTAGAGGCACAAGCTAGTCATCTCCCCGAACACCGATGGAGTAAATTTTCAAAACATTGTTTTGTTGCTGAATTGCCTCTGAAATTTGGCCATTTGCCCTGAATTTTTTCCCTAATGGTCCTAGCTTGGCCAGGTCGTTTTGCCTAGAAATTCCTCTGCAGTTGAGATATTCCCTCTGTATCCCAAATAATCAAAATCCTACCATTTATTAAATGGTAGAGTTTAGGGCAGTTTCTCCCATCCCCATCCCCAAAAAAGCCAAGATATATATGTGCATATAATTTCTCGCCATTACCTGGGCATCTCTGCTGGTATTGTAAAAATAGAGACTCAATTCTCGGAGACCTGCCCAATATTTTTTGTACTCCTGGGGGAGAGGAAAGAGAAAAATCAGAGCAGTGGTAAAGAAACTTTCTTGTTGCAACAGTTTTAATAAAATCAGGCTTACTAGCTGCTTTGCTTCTCTATATTCTCTGGTTGGCCTCTGTTATTTTCTCCTACCGACAGACAACATACAAAGGGACTCTATATGGGCTCTTGGATAGCCCTAAGGGCAAAGGAGCAGGGTTTTTTTACTTACCGTATTTTTTGCTCTATAAGACTCACTTTTTCCCCTCCTAAAAGGTAAGGGGATATGTGTGTGCGTCTTATGGAGCGAATGCAGGCTGTGCAGCTATCTCAGAAGCCAGAAAAGCAAGAGGGATTACTGCTTTCACTGTGCAGCGATCTCTCTTGCTGTTCTGGTTTCTGAGATTCAGAATATTTTTTTTCTTGTTTTCCTCCTCCAAAAACTAGGTGCGTCTTGTGGTCTGGTGCGTCTTATAGAGCGAAAAATACGGTATATTACAAACAAACAAGCAAGCAATTTCTTCCTCTGCTGTGGTTTTGAAGAAAATTGGTGTTTCTTTCTGCAGTGAGATCCCCCCACTCAGCCTTTCTCAACCTGTGGGTCCCCAGATGTTGTTGAACTACAACTCCCATCACCCCTAGCTAGCAAGGCCAGAGCTCAGGGATGATGGGAGTTGTAGTCCGACAACATCTGGGGACCCACAATTTGAGAACCGCTGCGACTCCTTTGATACTAAGATTTCTCATCAGGACAGCAGCAGGGGAAGAAAAAGTTAATTACATACACACACACACACAGGGCATGAGGGATAGCTCAGTTGGCCATGGGTTCGAGTCCCACATTGGGTGAAAGATTCCTGAGCTGCAAGGGATTGGAGTAGATGACCCTCGGGTCCCTTCCAGCTCTATGACATCTTTCCGCAGGGCCTGCAAGACAGAGCTGTTCCGCCTGGCCTTTGGTTTGGACTCAGTCTGACCCTTATGTTTCCCTCCCCTTATGGTCTAGATTTATCGGCTACTTTTAAAATGAGGCTGCATTTTAAATTGCATTTTAACCTGTATTTTAAATTGGGTTTTCCTTCCCTCCCCCCTATCATGGTTTTGTTTTTGTTTTTTGGGGGGGACGTGGGTGGCGCTGTGGGTTAAACCACAGAGCCTAGGGCTTGCCGATCAGAAGGTCGGCGGTTCAAATCCCCGCAATGACAGGGTGAGCTCCCGTTGCTCAGTCCCTGCTCCTGCCAACCTAGCAGTTTGAAAGCACGTCAAAGGTGCAAGTAGATAAATAGGTACCGCTCCGGCGGGAAGGGAAACGGCATTTCCGTGCGCTGCTCTGGTTCGCCAGAAGCGGCTTAGTCCTGCTGGCCACATGACCCAGAACCTGTATGCCGGCTCCCTCGGCCAATAAAGCAAGATGAGTGCCGCAACCCCAGAGTCGGCCACGACTGGACCTAATGGTCAGGAGTCCCTTTACGTTTATTATGTTTTTACTGTGATTTTATTGGTGTTAGCCACCCTGAACCCGGCTCTGGCTGGGGAGGGCAGGGTATAAATAAATTATTATTATTATTATTATTATTATTATTATTATTATTAGTCTATGATTCCATTACAGGCCGGCTGCAGCCCCATAAGAATCAATCAAGTAATGCAATCTGCATTCACACACACACACACTTCCTTTAAATGCAAATATGTATTTCCCCAGTCAAGTCTAGGTTGGTTCTCAGAAACTGTGGCAGACTTCAAAGTATTGCCCCCTAATACTTTGCCATCCATAAATATACCAGTCATGAACAGAGAGGCTACTAGACCATCTTGTCCTCCCCAAATTCCTCCCGCCTCTTTTCAGAGCCATCTCCCATGCCTTCCGTCACACCTTGTGGCAGAGAGTTCCCCAGGCCTGTTTCTGTTGCCTCTATGCCAACCTGTTCCGTTGGCTGTCTCTCTCCCCAATTTCTGGCATCAGGAGAAGACGACTGAGCAGGGGGACGGGGGACGTGGGATAAAAGTCCTTCTCTATTTCTTCCACCCCACACAGAACACAACCTCAACCACTCCCTTCCTTAAACTTTTTAAAAAAGAAAGGAAAATAGCAAAAGCTGTCATAGCGAAATGTTCTCTGGAGCCCCAGTCGTTTGAGTTTCCTTTTCCCACAACCTTTCCCCAAATCATTTTGGAGACACAGCAGCGAAAACGGTAAGTTACCCAAATCGAGCCAAACCAAAAGCACCCAATTGCCTGAACTTAATAAGTCTTGGGTTGCTTATCTAGCTCACTCGATGTCTCTTGAAATGACAGTAACTACAGACCCCCCAAAACTTGGGATCTGGGAATTGTTAGGTTTGGAGGTGTCAACTGCAAACCCCATGTCTATTGCATCAAACACTCATTTGTTGGGGCAGTGTTTTCGCTGCAAAACAACTGCAAAACTTTGGAGGGGATCCAAAATTTTAGGGGTTTGGGGTTCATCATCCTGCCTGGCCCCCCCAAAAAAACCCTGCTGTGTGGGAGTCCTGAGCCAAAACCCCATCACCTTCCTCCCTTGCTAACAGCGACAAAACTTGCAGTTCAGCTTTCTGATCCTTCTCCTACGAGACCCTGAAGTCTCTCCTACCCTTTCCCAGGCGTTCCTCTTCTCCAGAAACCCCGAATAATAATGGGGTGGCACGGTGGCCTTCGGCTTGGTGGCCCAGCTGTGTGGCGCTGCCATCACGGTCCCTGCGCGCCCCTGAAAAGTCCCTCCACCGTCCAGCCTCGCAGTGTCTTTTGCCCAGAGTTCAGAGTCCGACACCAGGAAACAAAATGCAATAAATTAAACGAGACTGTTTACTTCTTTCTCTTTCCCCCCCTCCCTTTCCCCTGAAATTGCCCCTAGGCCCTTCCCTACGCCCGTGCGATTGGACGGCTGGATTGGCAGGTGAATCGATTCTGGAAGGAGAAACTGCAAATTTGGCTCAGCTACACACTGGAGTTTTTCAGTGCTCTCACTCTTCACACTTAGCTAGCATACAGTCGTCTTCTTCTTCTTTGGAAATAAATTCCTACTTGATTTCCCAAAATATAAACATACAGCAAAACCCAATTCCGAATCCAGATACCGAGATTACTCTGAATTTTCTCCCCATCCTTTCCATGGGTCCTATTTTCAACTGCATATCGATACTTCTCCAATATTTTTAAAATCATAATTATAATGATATTACTTATACCCCGCCCATCTGGCTAGGCTTCCCCAGCTACTCTGGGCGGCTTCCAACAAAATATTAAAATACAGTAACGCATCAAACATTAAAAGCTTCCCTGAACAGGGCTGCCTTCAGATGTCTTCTAAAAGTCTGGTGGTAGTTGTTCTCTTTGATATCTAGTGGGAGGGAGTTCCACAGGGCAGGTGCCACTACCGAGAGTAGGATTCAAACCCAAACCAATGGATTCAAAACCAATGGATTTATCTTTCTAGGTTATCTATACATTCTGTTACATTAGTAAAGGTAAAGGGACCCCTGACCATTAGGTCCAGTCGTGACCGACTCTGGGGTTGCGGCGCTCATCTCGCTTTATTGGCCGAGGGAGCCGGCGTACAGCTTCCGGGTCATGTGGCCAGCATGACTAAGCCGCTTCTGGCGAACCAGAGCAGCGCACGGAAACACCGTTTACCTTCCCGCCGGAATGGTACCTATTTATCTACTTGCACTTCGGCGTGCTTTCGAACTGCTATGTTGGCAGGAGCAGGGACTGAGCAACGGGAGCTCACCCCGTCATTGCGGGGATTCGAACCACTGACCTTCTGATCGGCAAGCCCTAGGCTCTGTGGTGTAACCCACAGCGTCACCTGCGTCCCATTCTGTTACATTACAAGTTTAAAATCCTGCCAATGTTTCAACCTTCTTACAATGATCTTGTATATACATTATAAACTTTCCCCGTTCTTTTTTAAAGTTCTTGTCTTCTTGGTTCCTCAGCTTCCTGGTTAATTTTGCCATTTTGGCATAGTCCGTCAACTTGGTTTGCCATTCTTCTTTAATAATAATAAAATTTCATTTGTATCCCGCCCTCCCCGACCAAGACCGGGCTCAGAGCAGCTAACATCATAAAAACAACACGATAAGCATAAAATCAGACATCAATTCATTAAAATGCATCTTAAAATTAATTCATACAAGTTAAAATCCAGGCAGATGGCAATTATCAGGGTGAAATTGAGAGTGGTTAATAATTGCCAGGGCCAACTTTTCCATACAAGGACCTGTGAGCGGGTTGGGGGCCTAATTTGGGCTTGTTTTATACAAAGGAAAGGAAGTCAAACTGCATCCTGCCCAAAGGCCTTGGCGGAACAGCTCAGTCTTGCAGGCCCTGCGGAAAGATGTCAAATCCCGCAGCCCCCTGGTCTCTTGTGACAGAGCGTTCCACCAGGCCGGGGCCATGGCCAAAAAGGCCCTGGCTCTAGTCGAGGCCAATCTAATTTCCCTGGGGCCTGGGATCTTCAAGCAGGGGATAGTCTCTTCCTTCATTTCTGGGCTGGCGGGTGGCGCTGTGGGTTAAACCACATAGCCTAGGACTTGCCGATCAGAAGGTCGGCGGTTCGAATCCCTGTGACGGGGTGAGCTCCCGTTGCTCAGCCCCTGCTCCTGCCAACCTAGCAGTTCGAAAGCACGTCAAAGCTCAAGTAGATAAATAGGTAGCGCTCCAGCGGGAAGGTAAACGGTGTTTCCGTGCGCTGCTCTGGTTCGCCAGAAGCGGCTTAGTCATGCTGGCCACATGACCTGGAAGCTGTACGCTGGCTCCCTCGGCCAATAAAGCGAGATGAGCGTCACAACCCCAGAGTCGGTCACGACTGGACCTAATGGTCAGGGGTCCCTTTACCTTTTTACCTTACTATTAATAGTATACAGTGGTACCTCTGGTTGCGAATGGGATCCGTTCCGGAGCCCTGTTCGCAACATGAGCAAAATGCAACCCATGCCTGCGTGTGCGCTGGTCGTGATTCGCCGCTTCTGCGGCGATGAGCGCCACAACCCCAGAGTCGGCCACGACTGGACCTAATGGTCAGGAGTCCCTTTACCTTTACCTTTACCTTTAATGTCCGTGCAGCTGTTGTCGTATACGTGAACTAGTATACAGTCTTCAAGCATGCAAGCGTATGAAAAGGAGAGGATCACAGAATCATGATTAGAGAAGGGACACTAAGGGTCATCTAGTCCAACCCCCACAATACACGAATCTATGACCGAAAGCTGTCCAGCCTCTGCTTGAAAACCTCCAAGGACGGACAGCCCACCGCCTCCCGACCGTTCCATTGCCAAACGGCTCTTCCTTATAACTTGAATCCATGGGTTCGGGTTCGAATCCTACCCTCCGGAGCAGGAGAAAACAAGGTCGCTCCCTCTTCTGTAGAAAAACCCTTGAGATATTTCAAGATGGCTCTCATATCTCCTCTCAGTCTCTTCTTTTCCAGGCTAAACATACCCAGATCCTTCAACCGTTCCTCCGGCGAAGGAGGTTCTCTGAGCGCGTGCAGAGTGCTCTCACTGCCCAAGTCCATCTGAGGACGGTTTGGCCTCCGGGCAGCGCCTCTCATTTTGTAAATGCAAATGGGACTAGAAGGGGCAGGGGGTTGACCCAGCAACAAGAAGGCATCTGAGCATGTACAGAGTGTGTGTCCCATGCACACATTTTCAGGACTGGCTCAGGAAACGTCAGGATGGGTCTCAGATCCTCTGCCCGTTTCGAACCCATTTTCCTCTACAATATTGGTGGCGGTGCCTCTGTTTTCACCCTTGGCAGACTCCGCACTCCTGCCCCACCATCCGAACTTTGAAACCAGCCTCCTTTGTCCTTGAAAGAGGAATTGGACCTGGCAGGTAATCACACTTGACTCTGCGACAGGAAAAAAAACCTCCACTTGCTTGCACGTCAAATCTCTGCCAAAGGCAGAGGCGCACAGCAAAGTCGGCATTTCCTGAGCAGTTGGCAACCCCGCAGCCCTCCAAACAAGTTGTCTTGGCACGTTAGACTGTTACAAAAGACCTTTTATGTTTTTTGCTTGCAGTTTTTTCCTTCCCGCATGAGGCGACCCGGCCTTTATACCTGAACAAATATTTATTTGAAGATGATGGGAAGAGTCTGAATGAGGTACAGGGTGTTGTGGTTACAATTGGAAGGTATTTCCCCCCACCCTCCACACACACACTTCATAATTGGCTCTGACGTCGCCTTTCAGAGTATCAAAAGCCTTTCGCCATGACCTCATCATTTAGACCCGGGGTCAGCAACCTTTTTCAGCAGAGGGCCGATCCACTGTCCCTCAGACCTTGTGGGGGGCCGGATTATATTTTGGACCAAAAAAATGAGCAAATTCCTTGATGCTTTTGAATTCTGGTGTTGGAGGAGACTCTTGAGAGTCCCATGGACTGCAAGAAGATCCAACCTCTCCATTCTGAAGGAAATCAGACCTGAGTGCTCACTGGAAGGACAGATCCCGAAGCTGAGGCTCCAAGACTTTGGCCACCTCAGGAGAAGAGAAGACTCCCTGGAGAAGACCCTGATGTTGGGAAAGATGGAGGGCACAAGGAGAAGGGGACGACAGAGGACGAGATGGTGGGACAGTGTTCTCGAAGCTACAAACATGAGTTTGACCAAACTGCGGGAGGCAGTGGAAGACGGGAGTGCCTGGCGTGCTCTGGTCCAGGGGGTCACAAAGAGTCGGACATGACTAAACGACTAAACAACAACAACAGCAAATAACCCAGAGATTTATTTTAAATAAAAGCACACATTCTACTCATGTAAAAACACACTGATTCCCAGACCGTCTGCGGGCCGGATTGAGAAGGCAATTGGGCTGGATCTGGCCCCCGGGCCTTAGTTTGCCTACCCATGATTTAGACAAATTCTGTCACATCTCCTGTCTTCAGCAGAACAACTAGTGGGACGTGCTGCGACAAAATGTTGCGGCGTATCCTTGTCTTCTAACAGGAGTGTTGCTGTTCAGAGTGCCTGCCAGCCAAGTCTTCTGCCATTACACAAAGAGAGTGAGAGAGAGAGCTTTCTATTTTTCTTTTCTAACACTCAAGATTCAGCATGCTCAGTCCTCCCCAAAAGCTTGGCTTTTTTGTTTTGTAGGAGTCAGCCTTAGGCATTTTTCACAGAATCAGAGAATTGTAGATGGGACCCCAGGGATCATCTAACTGAACCCCAACTCTGGCAACGCAGGAATCCTTAATTATATTTCAGTGCAACAATTCCTTTGATAACATACTTATTTCGTTATGTGCAAATGGCTTTAGATACCTATTAGGTCCATAAATGACCATCTAGCATATAGGTAAAGGGACCCCTGACCATTAGGTCCAGTCGTGACCGACTCTGGGGTTGCGGCGCTCAACTCGCTTTACTGGCCGAGGGAGCTGGCGTTTGTCCACAGACAGCTTCCGGGTCATGTGGCCAGCATGACCAAGCTGCTTCTGGCGAACCAGAGCAGCGCACGGAAACACCGTTTACCTTCCCACCAGAGAAGGTGCTTTCAAACTGCTAGGTTGGCAGGAGCAGGAACCAAGCAACGGGAGCTCACCCCATCACGGGGATTTGAAACGCCGACCTTCTGATCGGCAAGCCCTAGGCTCTGTGGGTTAACCCACAGCACCACCCACGTCCCTATCTAGCATATATTCAACACAAAAAACAAATTGTTGTGGACAAAGGACAGCTGGACATATAAAGGGCCCCATTACCTTCAGGAGCTTAGGGCCTCATCGAACCTGAATCCGGCCCTGCGCCCACCCACCAAGAATCCTGTGGGCTGTCATTTATCAAGGATGCTGGGAGCAAACTACAGTTTCCGGCGATTCTTTGGACGAAGCTGTGCACTTTGAATGTATGGCCTGCGACCCAGCAGAATGAGGAACTTGGCACAAGAGTTTACTGACTCCGGTTATAAAGTATAAGGGCATTAAACTCACATGCTCCTGCACAAATCTGGCACAGTTAGTAGATGGAATTTGGCGCCTAGCCAAAGAGGCTTAAGGTGGATTTCCTCTAGAGTCGGAGAGCGGTTAGCTGCACTTCCCGCTAGCTGCATTTCCTGGTAGACCTGCTGCATAGGAATGCAGAAGTAACGCCACTGGACCACTGAGAGAGCAGGAAGGGTTTGTGGCCTCTTGGGGAAAGCCGCTTCACAAATCTTCTTGATTTCATTCTATCTCGTGCCCCCTAAAGCCTTTTGCCTGAATATTCAGGAGGGACTAAAGAAAACACTAGTGATGTATGGAAATGAGAGCTGGACCATAAAGAAGGCTGATCGCCGAAGAATGGATGCTTTTGAATTCTGGTGCTGGAGGAGACTCTTGAGAGTCCCATGGACTGCAAGAATATCATATCCATTCTGAAGGAAATCAGCCCTGAGTGCTCACTGGAAGGACAGATCCTGAAGCTGAGGCTCCAATACTTTGGTCACCTCATGAGAAGAGAAGACTCCCTGGAAAAGACCCTGATGTTGGGAAAGATGGAGGGCACAAGGAGAAGGGGGTGACAGAGGACGAGATGGTGGGACAGTGTTCTTGAAGCTACCAACATGAGTCTGACCAAACTGCGGGAGGCAGTGGAAGACAAGAGTGCCTGGCGTGCTCTGGTCCAGGGGGTCACGAAGAGGCGGACACGACTAAACAACAACAAATCACGGTGTGTTGCTTATTATATCTTGGAAAATGTATGGATTAGCTGTATAAATAGTGAAACTCAATAATAATGTACAGTGGTACCTCGGGTTAAGTACTTAATACATTTCGGAGGTCCGTTCTTAACCTGAAACTGTTCTTAACCTTAAAGCACCACTTTAGCTAATGGGGCCTCCTGCTGCCACAAGAGCACGATTTCTGTTCTCACCCTGAAGCAAAGTTCTTAACCCGAGGTACTATTTCTGGGTTAGCGGAGTCTGTAACCTGATGCGTCTGTAACCTGAAGCGTATGTAACCCAAGGTACCACTGTATCACCGATAAAATGTTGATTTTCCTGTGTCAAAATGAGGGTACCCCTAAACATTTTTAAAGAAAAGAAGCACTGGTGATGATGATTTCCAACTCTACAATGCTGTGATGCTATTATTCCAGTGGTGCCAGATTTGGGGGCGGGGGGTTGCTTGGGGCCAGGAACCCTTCCCCTGTGGCACTTCGCAGAAAGGTGCTAAGATGCTAGGTTCCTCTGTCAGAGTCACTGCAGCGGGTTGGGCAAGATGACCCCTGGGGACCCCCCTTCCAGCTTCACAATTCTTCTTGTTGTTGTTTAGTCATTTAGTCGTGTCCGCCTCTTCGTGACCCCCTGGACCAGAGCACGCCAGGCCCTCCTGTCTTCCACTGCCTCCCACAGTTTGGTCAAACTCATGTTGGTAGCTTCGCAAACACTATCCCACCATCTCGTCCTCTGTCCTCCCCTTCTCCTTGTGCCCTCCATCTTTCCCAGCATCAGGGTCTTTTCCAGGGAGTCTTCTCTTCTCACGAGGTGACCAAAGTCTTGGAGCCTCAGCTTCAGGATCTGTCCTTCCAGTAAGCACTCAGGGCTGATTTCCTTCAGAATGGAGAGGTTTGATCTTCTTGCAGTCCATGGGACTCTCAAGAGTCTCCTCCAACACCATAATTCAAAAGCATCCATTTTTTGGCGATCAGCCTTTTTTATGGTCCAGCTCTCACTTCCATACATCACTACTGGGAAAACCAGAGCTTGAACTATACGGACCTTTGTCGGCAAGGTGATGTCTCTGCTTTTTAAGATGCTGTCCAGGTTTGTCATTGCTTTTCTCCCAAGAAGCAGGTGTCTTTTAATTTCGTGGCTGCTGTCACCATCTGCAGTGATCATGGAGCCCAAGAAAGTAAAATCTCTCACTGCCTCCATTTCTTCCCCGTCTATTTGCCAGGAGGTGATGGGACCAGTCGCCATGATCTTCGTTTTTTTGATGTTGAGCTTCAGACCACATTTTGCGCTCTCCTCTTTCACCCTCATTAAAGGGTTCTTTAATTCCTCCTCACTTTCTGCCATCAAGGTTGTGTCATCTGCATATCTGAGGTTGTTGATATTTCTTCCGGCAATCTAGCCTTCTATAATTCCTGCGCTGCAGAGGCTACATGACCCTGGGGCGTCCTTTACAATTCTAGGATTCTATCATTTGAGGACTCTCCCAGGCAGGTCCTGTTCCTGCGCTTCCTCTCCTTTTGTCTTCCCTTTCTCATTCCCTTCTTCTTCTGCTCTCCCTCCCTCCCTCCCTCCCTCCTTCCCTCTCTCTCCTTTGTCTTCCTTTCTCTCCCGTTCTCCTTTCCTCCCGGGGAGAGGCGGGGACAGCCGGGAGCCTCCGCGCCGTGACGCGCAGAGGAAGCGGCGAGGGGGAAGCGGAGCCATGGCTGCAGCAGGTACCCGGGAGGGAGGCGGGGATCGGGGCCCGTAGGCAGGAAGGAGGGAGGGAGGCGCGTTCCCGGCCCGGCTCGGATCCAGACCCTCTTTCTCCCCGCTGCCAGCCCAGCTCAGAGGATGGGCTCTCGGCCCCAGAACCTGCTTTTGCAGCTGTGCGCCCGGGGCGCGCGGCTCCCAGGCGGACTCCGGCCGGGATGGAGAGCGCTGGTCCTCTGAGAGCGCACAGACGGCTGCAAAGCCCAAGCTCACGGGATGGAGAATGGTGCTGATGTTGGGCCAGCTCCTGTTCATTTATCTCCCGGCCCCGATGGGTTGTAGGCAGGTGTTAGCCCTTCTCAGAGTAGACCCATTGGAGACAATGGGCGTGACTAACAGCGGTTCTGTTGCAGAGTCAAGATTCTTTATTATTATTATTATTTATTATTTCTTTTTATTGAGTTTCAGTTAATTAACCAAAAGAAAAAAACAAATCAACAATTTCATAAAAGATATCCAAACGTATTGCAAAATTAACACCATTTTCCATTGTATTTCTTTGTCTTCTCATTTAAATCTTTGTATCTTTAGATATTTAAATCTTTCCTCTACACACCTATTGACCTCCTTCCCTCCCGATTTCGGGCTTCTTAATAAAAATGCTTTCTTTTTCCTGCAGCTGTTAATTATTAATGTTTTACACATCATAAGATCTATGCCAAACCAGCTGTAGTTTTTAAGTTTCTATAATTTCCTTCAATGTATACCATAAATTTGTTCCAGTCGCTAATAAACTTTGTGTTTTTTTGGTTTCTAATTTTTTTGTCAACTTCGCTAATTCAACAAATTCAAATAATTTTGTTTTGTTTTGTTTTGTTGAATTAGCGAAGTTGACACAAAAAATTAGTACGATGGGTGGACGAATGGATGGACAAAGAGAGACCAACAAATGATGCATATGAATCTTGACTCTGAAAATTATTTGAAAAAATTAAACAAAATTATCAGAGTCAAGATTCATATGCATCATTTGTCGGTCTCTCTTTGTCCATCCATTTGTCCATCCATCGTACTATTATATTAATTTTTGAATTCTGAATTTATTGTTTTATACTGTATTTTATGCTGTTTTTTCTTGCATCCATTAAGTGTTTCAAAGTTGTTGTTAGCCGCCCTGAGTCCGGTTTTCTGAACCGGGAAGGGTGGGGTATAAATAAAAAATTATGATTTTATTTGTTATTAATTTCACAAAATTTATACGCCGTATAATTGTAAAAAAAAATAAAAATCTACAACCATCCATCCTTGCTAATATGTTTTCACAAAATTTAGACACCATGATTGTAAGACAAAAAACCCCCCAAACCTCAAGGCGGTTTGCGGAAAGATAAAACAAGAGACAAGTAAACAACAACTATTCAATAATATATCCAGTGAAAGGCAGGGCACACTAATCCTAAACATCTATTCATCTATTCATGCTGGGGGGGGGGTTATATTAATAGTTTATTAAGAAAGTTTAATTTATAGGAAGAGAGTGAGAAAAAAGAAAGAAAATAAACCAATACAGTGGTACCTCGGGTTAAGTACTTAATTCGTTCCGGAGGTCCGTTCTTAACCTGAAACTGTTCTTAACCTGAAGCACCACTTTAGCTAATGGGGCCTCCTGCTGCTGCCGCCACACTGCCGGAGCATGATTTCTGTTCTCATCCTGAAGCTAAGTTCTTAACCCGAGGTACTATTTCTGGGTTAGCGGAGTCTGTAACCTGAAGGGTATGTAACCTGAAGTGTCTGTAACCCGAGGTACCACTGTAGTCCCTTCTGCTTCCCATGTTGGGTCTATGCAGGCTGTAAGATCCAGAACAACTTTCCTTCCCCTTCTCTCATTCGCTGTCTCCAAACTCGGAGAACTCCCTCGGTTTTGGCTTGTATTCTCACTTGGGGCGCAAGGAAGTATCCCTCACTCTGGAGGGACGGGAGGAGGAAGATTTGCCATGAGGAGGGCGGCCGGTTGCCAGATTAAACAAAGTTTCAAATACAGTGGTACCTTGGTTCTCAAACTTAATCCGTTCCGGAAGTCCGTTCCAAAACCAAAGCATTCCAAAACCAAGGTGTGCTTCCCCATAGAACGTAATGCAGAATGGATGAATCCGTTCCAGACTTTGGAGGGACGGGAGGAGAAAGATTTGCCATGAGGAGGAAGGCTGGTTGCCAGATTAAACAAAGTTTCAAATACAGTGGTACCTTGGTTCTCAAACTTAATCCGTTCCGGAAGTCCGTTCCAAAACCAAAGCGTTCCAAAACCAAGGCGTGCTTTCCCATAGAAAGCAATGCAGAACGGATTAATCCTTTCCAGGGTTTTAAAAACAACCCCTAAAGCAGCAATTTAACATGAATTTTACTATCTAAAGAGACCATTGCTCCATAAAATGAAAGCAATAATCAATGTACTGCACTATAAAATAAATAAGACAGTATTGTAGGTGATAGAAATTTAAATTATTATTTTTTCCTTACGTTCACTGATGATAGTCACTGTTTGGATGGGGGGCTTTTATCCATTTCCACAGTCACACAATCCATCAGTAGCTGAACTGGGTTCCACACAGTCATGAAAACAAATGAACTGAAAAAGCCTCAAAAATAAAAACGCAAAATAAATAGCAAAAACAAAAGCGCCAAACTTAATCCGTTCCAAAAGTCCGTTTGACTTCTGAAATGTTAAAAAACCATGGCATAGCTTCTGATTGGTGCAGGCGCCCCGGAAACAATAACTGACAGCCGCATCGGACGTTCAGCTTCCAGAAAACGTTCGAAAACCGGAACAGTTACTCCTGGGTTCTGCCTGGTTCCCTGTTACTTGGCTTCTCGCAGTGAGGGAACCACCAGAAAGCCCCCAGTCTGGACCTCAGTGTCCGGGCAGAACGATGGGGGTGGAGATGCTCCTTCAGGGATACTGGGCCGAGGCCACTTAGGACTTTAAAGGCCAGCACCAACAATTTGAATTGTGCTCGGAAACGTACTGGGAGCCAATGTAGGTCATTCAAGACCGGTGTTATGTGGTTTTGGCGGCCACCCCCAGTCACCAGTCTAGCTGCCGCATTCTGGATTAGTTGTAGTTTCCGGGTCACCTTCAAAGGTAGCCCCACATAGAGCGCATTGCAGTAGTCTGAGCAGAAGATAACTAGAGCATGTACCATTCTGGAGAGGCAGTCTGCAGGCAGGAAGGGTCTCAGCCTGCGTACCAGATAGAGCTGATAAACAGCCGCCCTGGACACAGAACTGACCTGCGCCTCCATGGACAGCTGTGAGTCCAAAATGACTCCCAGGCTGCGCACCTGGTCCTTCAGGGGCACAGTGACCCCATTCAGGACCAGGGAGTCCCCCACACCTGTCCGCCTCCTGTCCCCCAAAAACAGTACTTCTGCCTTGTCAGGATTCAACCTCAACCTGTTAGCCGCCATCCATCCTCCAACCGCCTCCAGACACTCACACAGGACCTTCACCGCCTTCACTGGTTCACTATACCACTCTAATTAGGGGAGCGGGGAGATTTAAGGGCCTATGCAACTCTCCAGCTGCAACCCCAGACTCATCTAATCTTAGCCAAATCTTTTTTTTTAAATAAAATGTTTATTAAAGTTTTACAAAACATACACCACATATAACAAAACAAAAACAGAGACATCAGACAAAAAAAAAAATACACAATTAACAAGAAAGAAAGAAAAAAGAAAGGAAAATTCCACTTTTAGGTTTCAAAATTCCATATCCCTCTTTCCTGACCTCCTCACATCTCCCTTTTTTGTGTTCCTCTTTATTCCGTCAAATTCAGCAAATTATAACCCTTTTTCAAACCTCATTTATAATTATATGTTTCCACTTATTATGTCTCTAATTTCCCTTATCTTGATCCTTTACTCCACCTTATATACTTTGACATAATATTATTCTAGTCATACCCCCTCCTTTTTAAAATCCTTCTTTTCATAACTCTTTTAACCATATCCCCAATGCCATGTTACCTTCACTTCCCACATCATTTTAACACTCAAACATTTTGCAATATTTTTGTAGATAGTTCTTGAACTTTTTCCAATCCTCTTCCATCAATTCTTCTCCCTGGTCACGGATTCTGCCAGTCATTTCTGCCATCTCCATGTAGTCAATCACTTGCATCTGCCACTCTTCCACGGTGGGTAGATCTTGTGGAATCTTAGCCAAATCAAACATACGCCCCTTCTCTATACAAGGGGTCAGGGGATGATCACAAATGTTAACACCAAAGTCGTATCCATCAAGAACTGTCCCGCCAATCTTTTTTTTTTTTTAAAGATATTTATTAAAAATTTTAAGAAACGAAACAGATAAGTCTTAACAGAAAGAAAAACATACACAAAGGAATTACAAAAAATACAACAATAAATGACTAAAACACATAACAACACAAAAAGAAAAATAATTAAAAAAGAAACAAATCAGTTTTTCACATTTTTCAGAATTCTCATTAGCTTGTTTCTTTGACCTCCTCACACCTCCCTTTTTTGTATTCCCAATCACATCATTAATTCGGCAAATCCTTACCCCCCCTTTTTTATAACATTTAACTCAATTTTTTCAACAAATTTACATCTTTAAACTTTAACCAATAATCGAACCATTTTTACATATTATTACTGATCTTATTACTAAGTCCACTTAGGTCCAATCCAACATCATTTAACATCCGCCAATCTTCACCTTCATAAGGACTAGGTGCTTCCTTATTAATTTTCACAAAAGGCACCAAATCCTAGATGCTGGATTTTGCATCAGATTTCCCAGCTCTCTGATTCACAAATCTCTCCGTACAGAAAGCACTTCTAAACAATTGGAAGGTACAAGGAGCTGCTTTTGTAGCCTTATCATAGAATCATAGAGTTGGAAGAGACCACAAGGGCCATCAAGTCCAACCCCCTGCAAAGCAGGAAACACCATCAGAGCACTCCTGACATATGGTTGTCAAGCCTCTGCTTAAAGACCTCCAAAGAAGGAGACTCCACCACACTCCTTGGCAGCAAATTCCACTGTCGAACAGCTCTGACTGTCAGGAAGTTCTTCCTAATGTTTAGGTGGAATCTTCTTTCTTGTAGTTTGGATCCATTGCTCCGTGTCCGCTTCTCTGGAGCAGCAGAAAACAACCTTTCTCCCTCCTCTATGTGACATCCTTTTATATATTTGAACATGGCTATCATATCACCCCTTAACCTCCTCTTCTCCAGGCTAAACATGCCCAGCTCCCTTAGCCGTTCCTTATGAGGCTTTGCCTACGGGTGGGAAAAAGTATTGCACCCGGGAAAGGGAAGTGGGAGTCAAACAGACACTCAAGGAATAGTTTCAGAGAAAAAACTTTATTTCTACCATCCACGAAGTGGTAGAAGGAGCAAGTGTGATAGATTCACAAAACAAGCACAGGTTCACAGTCATTTGCACAGAGCATATATTCCCCTTCAGTTCCCTCCCCTTTCTCTTCCTCAAGAGTCCTGCCCCATGAGTTCCCCTGAGCATGAACAGAAAGCTCCTGTCTTTGGGACTCTTTTGGACTCTTGGCACCCTTCCCAGCAAAGGGGGCGAGAAGTCTTGCGTTCAGCGTGTCCAAAGATGTGTTACAACCGAATGAGATAAGATTCAGTTCTCAGGCTTGCTTTGAACAGAGCCTATTCATTAGCTTTTTGATAAAAGTAACATTTTGCCTTTGCTACAGCATCTTGTGAGAAAGCCGAGGAAAACTTTAGCTGTGGATTTTTAGAAGAGAGAAAAGGAATTTTGGACAGTTTGAGGCCTAAGGTGACTTCGGGCCTAGGTGGGGCACCTGTCCTCACCTCCTTCACTTTCTCATGAGGAAGCCCATCTGTCTAGCTCAGGATAGTCTGCAATGGCAGGTCAAGGGACCCGCAGAGTCCCTGCAATGCAGGAATCTCGGCTGGTCAGCCGACCTTGGTCTGGACCAGGCGTAGGCAAACTCGGCCCTCCAGATGTTTTGAGACTACAATTCCCATCATCCCTGACCACTGGTCCTGTTAGCTAGGGATGACGGGAGTTGTAGTCCCAGAACATCTGGAGGGCCGAGTTTGCCTATCCCTGGTCTGGACACAAGACTTTTGCTGGTGCAGCCTAGAATAAAAAGGTAAAGGGACCCCTGACCGTTAGGTCCAGTCGTGGCCGACTCTGGGGTTGCGGCGCTCATCTCGCTTTATTGGCCGAGGGAGCCGGCGTACAGCTTCCGGGTATGTGGCCAGCAGGACTAAGCCGCTTCTGGCGAACCAGAGCAGCGCATGGAAACACCGTTTACCTTCCCGCCGGAGCGGTACCTATTTATCTACTTGCACTTTGATGTGCTTTCGAACTGCTAGGTTGGCAGGAGCAGGGACCGAGCAATGGGAGCTCACCCCGTCATTGCGGGGATTTGAACCGCCGACCTTCTGATCGGCAAGCCCTAGGCTCTGTGGTTTAACCCACAGCGCCACCCGCGTCCCGCAGCCTAGAACAGCCTTAGCCTTTTTTTGCTGCTGCATCACACTGTGGACTCACGTTAAGCTTGTGGTCCACCAAGAGCCCTTAGATCCTATTCACACATGCTTCTAGTAACCCGGGTGTCCCCCATCCTATATATGTGCATCTGGTTCTTCCTGCCTAAGTGCAGAACCAGACATTTGTCCCTATTAGAATTCCTTTTGTTAGCTTGGGTCCAGTTCTCCGCAATCTGTTAATGTCATTTCGAATTCTGATTCTGCCATCAGCTACCCTTCCCAGTTCGGTGTCTACTAGATCGTGAGGGTGGGTGGGGGAATATTCCCAACCCCGCCTGGATTTGCTGGGGATCAAACCTAAATTTCCCAGCCTGATCCCTCCTGGCTCCCTGATCATTCCTTCTGCGCTTACTCTTCCCAAACCATAGCTGTCAACCGTCCCTTATTTGGTGGGAAAGTCCCTTATCCCAGTGCCATGTCCTGCTGCTGTCCCTTATTGATGACGTTCCTTAAATTTCCCAGGTTTCAAAGGAAGCAGCTCCTCTCCCTCCCTCCCTGCTGGCCAGGGAGGAGGGAGGCTCCAACTGGGTTGCTTGGCTGCGTTGTTCACCCAATAAGGAGTCTAAGAACGACTGGGGGGTGGAGCTTGCATGCCTTGTGCTGATCAAATTGGCCGCGTTGCCTGGGGACTCGCCTTTGCTCAGCGCTTCCCAGCGGAGAGGCGGCGATGGTTTCCCTTGCTGCATCCCCTTTGCCGGGTTGCTGCGCTGTGGGAACCACCGCTTGAGGCTTCGTTTGGCTGCTTCCTTTGGCTCGGAGGGGCTCAGAAGTTGAACATGCCTGTGCTGGGAAGATCCCTTATTTTGGCTGCTGATCCCTTATTTTCGAGGCTGCTGGTCCCTTATTTTCAAATCTGTAAGTTGACAGCTATGTCCCAAACCCTAGATGCAGAATCCCTCGGAGGAGACGATTGCCTGGAAGAGGACGAGGAGGAGCTGGAGGCAAGCTTGGAAGACCACGAGAACGTGGGAAAATTACTGGTTCCTGGCAGGCGTAGCTGCTGCATTCTGACCCGTCGCGGAATCACTCTGCGCGTGCTTCTCAAGGATGGGCTGATTGAGCCCGGAGAGGGCGTTCTCTCCATTTACTACCTGGTAATAATAATAATAATAATAATAATAATAATAATAATAATTTATTTGTACCTTGCCCATCTGGCTGGGTTTCCCCAGCCACTCTGGGCGGCTTCCAACAAAGACCAAAAATACACTCAAATGTCACACATTAAAAACTTCCCTGAACAGGGCTGCCTTCAGATGTCTTCTGAATGTCAGGTAGCTGTTTATCTCTTTGACATCTGGTGGGAGGGTGTTCTACAGGGCGGGGGCCACCACCGAGAAGGCCCTCTGCCTGGTTCCCTGTAGCTTTGCTTCTCGCAATGAGGGAACCACTAGAAGGCCCTCGGCGCTGGACCTCAGCGTCCAGACAGAACGGTAAGATGCTCTCATCATTCTGTCGCTTCTCCTTGCAAGAAGCGGGCAAGGGGAGTGCTGGTCCTCAATCGTGTGGGACGTGATACGTTAAGTAGCAGTCAAGCACAACATTCCTTGTTTTCCTAGAGTGGCCATGCAGGGGGAATGTTCCTGTTTCCTCCTGGCTGGGACATACTTCCTTTTACATATGACTAGAGGTGGGCATATGGGACACGGGTGGCACTGTGGGTTAAACTACAGAGCCTAGGACTTGCTGATCAGAAGGTTGGCGGTTCGAAT
Source organism: Podarcis raffonei (assembly GCF_027172205.1). NCBI lineage: Eukaryota > Metazoa > Chordata > Lepidosauria > Squamata > Lacertidae > Podarcis > Podarcis raffonei. The sequence goes on along the minus strand of NC_070619.1, from coordinate 6,765,759 downwards.
CCCCGTGACGGGGTGAGCTCCCGTTGCTCTGTCCCTGCTCCTGCCAACCTAGCAGTTCGAAAGCACGTCAAAGTGCAAGTAGATAAATAGGTACCGCTCCAGAGGGAAGGTAAACAGCGTTTCCGTGCGCTGCTCTGGTTCGCCAGAAGCGGCTTAGTTATGCTGGCCACATGACCTGGAAGCTGTACGCCGGCTCCCTCGGCCAGTACAGCGAGATGAGCGCCGCAACCCCAGAGTCAGTCACGACTGGACTTAAATGGTCAGGGGTCCGTTTACCTTTACCTGGAGGTGATCATGACCTTACCTGTAACAAAAGGGACAGGGCACACAGCTCTCTCTCTCTCTTTTAATTCCTCCATCGTTGGATCAGCTTTTAGCTAGAGATTAGCTTCCAGCCAACAGAGGACACTGGGACTATCTCCATATGGGAAAAATCCATGTATATACTTTGTAACTAAGTCTGCCTTCAGAGATCCATCTGTGAACTGAATGTGAGTAAACTACTTATATACATAGCTGTCAACGTTTCCCTTTTCTTGCGAGGAATCCTATTTGGAATAAGGGAATTTCTCTTTAAAAAAGGGAAACGTTGACAGCTATGCTTATATATACTTTCAGCTATGCTTATATATACTTTATGGTGTGTTAATTCTTTTAAGAGGGGTATAAGGGAACTTACATGGAAGCTGATAGTGAGAGGCTTACACAAGCCTGCAACCAGCTACCTGCTGTGTGTTTAAAAGGGGAATGTGAAACTCTGGTAAGTAAAGGAAGTTAGGAAGGATATTAATAAACAATATATCCTCTCCTGCCTCCCCGAACATTCCCACAAATGGCACTCACTTGAGAGGAGCTGGGACTGAGCTCCAGCTGGGGGGAAAAGCACTGGTTACGACATAAATGAACTTAGAAAAAGACTGGAATCATCTATTTCTCTCCTGCACACCCACCCATGCCTTTGTTCTCTCTCTCTCTCTCTCTCTCTCTCCATTTTTAATGGTTTTTTTTTAACATATCATTTCCAACAATCGTTTAACATAACTTCTTATCCTATACAATATTTTAGACTTCTGTCAACCACTTCTGAGGATTTTCCGTTCTTTATCATTTGTTCTGCATTTCTTAATTTCTCTATTACTTTTGGTTACAGAAAGGTAGCCGTGTTGGTCTGCCATAGTCAAAACAAAAAAATTTTTTCCTTCCAGTAGCACCTTAAAGACCAACTACCGTATTTTTCGCACCATAGGACGCACTTTTTCCCCTCCAAAAATGAAGGGGAAATGTGTGTGCGTCCTATGGTGCGAATGCAGGCTTTCGCTGAAGCCTGGAGAGCGAGAGGCATCGGTGCGCACCGACCCCTCTCGCTCTCCAGGCTTCAGGAAGCTATCCGCAAGCCTTGCAAGCCCAGCGGGAGTTCCCGCGGGCTCACAAGGCTTGCGGGCAGCAGCCTGCAGCCCCGGCGAGTGTCCGCAAGCCTTGCGCGCCCGGCGGGAGGTCCCGCCGAGCGCTTGAGGCTTGGGGCGGCAGCCTGTCGCCCAAAGCACGGGGAGCCCTCCAGAGGGCTCCCCGTGCTTCGGGCGAGTGTTCGCAAGGCTTGGGGCGGCAGCCGCGGCTGGGGGGGGAATAATTTTTTTTTATTCATTCCCCCCCCCCAAAAAAACGAGGTGCGTCCTATGGGCCGGTGCGCCCTATAGAACGAAAAATACGGTAAGTTAGTTCTTGGTATGAGCTTTCGTGTGCATGCACACTTCTTCAGATACACTGAAACAGAAGTTGCCAGATCCTTCTATATAGTGAGAAGGTGGGGAGGGGTATTACTCAGAAGGGTGGTGGGAATGGGTGATTGGAGATAGCTGTGATGAGCCTGTTGACGACTCTTAACGACTGCAAAAGGTCTTACAGGAAAAAGCAAGGGGTGAGAAAGTGAAAAATGGCTTTCTCTATTACTTTTGATTATCCTTAACCATCTCATCATAGTCTTTCTTGCAGTCCTACTGATTATCCTTAACCATCTCATCATAGTCTTTCTTGCAGTCCTACTAGCGTAATCTCTTTATTACAATTGCTTTTCAAATAGTTCAAATATTTACTCCAGTCTTCTAAGAATCTCTGATCCCGCAGATTTCGAATCCTTCCTGTTGTCTAATTCTGCATAGTCCATTAATTTCATTAGCCATTCTTCTTTCGTCGGTAATTCTTCTTGCTTCCATTTTTGTGCCAATAATATTCTTGCTGCCATCATTGCATATAAAAACAACTTACAGTCCTGTCTATTAATGTCATCTCCTACAATGCTAATTAAAAATGCTTCTGGTTTTTTTAATACAGTGGTACCTCCGGTTAAGTACTTAATTCGTTCCGGAGGTCCGTACTTAACCTGAAACTGTTCTTAACCTGAAGCACCACTTTAGCTAATGGGGCCTCCTACTGCTGCCGTGCCGCCGGAGCACGATTTCTGTTCTCATCCTGAAGCAAAGTTCTTAACCTGAAGCACTATTTCTGGGTTAGCGGAGTCTGTAACCTTAAGTGTATGTAACATGAAGCGTATGTATCCCGAGGTACCACTGTAAATGTATATTTCAACATCTTTGTCGTCTCATTATATATAGTTTCCCAGAAGTTTTCCACTTTTTTACATTCCCATTGTCTCTCCTCTCTCACCTGTCCCAGGGCAAGAAGTTCTTGGGCGACCTCATGACAGATGGCAAGATCGTTTGGCAGGAGACGGGTCAAGTGTTCAACTCCCCAAGCGCCTGGGCGACCTACTGCAAAAAGCTTGTCAACCCAGCCAAGAAGTCTGGGTGTGGCTGGGCGTCGGTCAAGTATAAGGGCCAGAAATTAGACCAGTATAAAGCTGTTTGGCTGAAGAAGTACCAGCCCAACACCCCCCCTGCAGAGGAGGTGAATGAAAACCCTAATTTATCTTTCACTTGTTAGAGCACTGCATTTATGTACAAGCAACATGGGACGCGGGTGGCGCTGTGGGTTAAACCACAGAGCCTAGGACTTGCCGATCAGAAGGTTGGCGGTTCGAATCCCCACGACGGGGTGAGCTCCAGTTGCTCGCTCCCTGCTCCTGCCAACCTAGCAGTTCGAAAGCACGCCAGTGCAAGTTGATAAATAGGTACCGCTCCGGCGGAAAGGTAAACGGCGTTTCCGTGCGCTGCTCTGGTTCGCCAGAAGCGGCTTAGTCCTGCTGGCCACATGACCCAGAAGCTGTACGCCGGCTCCCTCGGACATTAAGCGAGATGAGCGCCGCAACCCCAGAGTTGGTCACGACTAATGGTCAGGGGTCCCTTTGCCTTTACTTAAGTAAGCAACAGTTTAGATTTATCCGATTATGGTAAATGCAAAAAAAGCTGCTTTTAATGGGTTAAAAAAAATAAAGGACTCTAAATTTTTATATATACTTAATGGCGACACAGTTATTTGCCGTCTTTTGTTTGTGCTTCTGTGCAAGAATAACTAATGCAGTTTTCATTTACGCTAAGAAATTAAGGGCTATCTGCTTTCTGCCCCAAGATCTTTGGATGAAGGACAGCATACAAATTTAATAATTTAATGTGGACTCCCACCATTGCTGGGGAGAGTGGTTGGGAAGAGATATTCTTACTCTCTCACAGCAGAGTTAAGCACAACAGTGATTGCACAGACCACATTAAAACTTGGTTAGATTTCACATATGCCCTCATCCACTTTCAAAACAAATGTTCCCAAGAAAAATACTTAGGCTAGAATAAATCACAGTAAGTGGTTTGTTTATTTTTGCTCACAGAGTTTCCAGAATTTAAAATGGACAAATCTGTCAGCTGGCAGTAAGACAAAAATGAAGAAATGACTTTAAAAGGAAATAACTTTTCAGTGGTACCTCGGGTTAAGTACTTCGTTCCAGAGGTCCGTTCTTAACCTGAAACTGTTCTTAACCTGAAGCACCACTTTAGCTAATGGGGCCTCCCGCTGCTGCTGCGTCGCCGGAGCACAATTTCTGTTCTCATTCTGAAGCAAAGTTCTTAACCCAATGTATTATTTCTGGGTTAGTGGAGTCTGTAACCTGAAGCGTATGTAGCCCGAGATACCACTGTACTTACTTCCAAAGAGGATCATGCAATCTTTGGGTTGCAGGCTGTAAGATCTCCTTTTTTGAGAGATTCAGTTCACTTGGTTTTTCTTGCAGCTGGGAGCCATCGTCCGCATGGCTCCTTCTTTGCTTCTTGCATGAAGCACAGAGGAAAAGACTGAGAAGTGGGGAAACAGAGGGCCTGCTAAGCCACACCCACTGGCTACCTGAGTTCCGGGCTCAGGTTAACTCTTTCATGCACGCAAGTTTGAGTTGGCAACTGTATATTGCAGAAGCTGCCACTATCTTATGCATTCTGGCCCACCGCCAAACTGCTCTGGATGTTCGATCTGAAGCCGTCTGGAGCAACTGAGGGCATGGCCATTCTTCCTTCCTCACATGACAGCTCTTGTAGGCTGAGCAGCAGTGGGGAGACTGCCCTCTCTGACAGCTTTTGCATCTATTTTTCTCCCCCAGAGTTTAGTGAGCGAAGGGGAAGAGGACGAGCTTGCCGATGAGGAGGAGGAAGAAGCCAAGGGGGTTAAGTCAGTCCTCTCAGAGTCCATGCTGGCTAAGAAATTGGAGGACAAGACCCGGAAGCAACAGACCAAAAGTCTTGCAGAATTGCACAGCTCAGGTAAGTCAATGTAGTAATGATTTATATGCCGCTGACTTGCCAAAATGGGTTTCTAAGCAGTTTACAAATGTAAAACCAATTATATATATATTTTTTAAAAACTCATCCTTTAAAAACACCCATAAACTTAGTACAGTGGTATCTCGGGTTATATATGCTTCAGGTTACATACGCTTCAGGTTACAGACTCTGCTAATATTACCTCGGGTTAAGAACTTTGCTTCGGGATGAGAACAGAAATCGTGCAGCTGCGGCGGCTGTAGGAGGCCCCATTAGCTAAAGTGGTGCTTCAGGTTAAGAACAGTTTCAGGTTAAGAACGGACATCTGGAACAAATTAAGTACTTAATCCGAGGTACCACTGTACAGTCATACTTTGGTTCTCAAACGGAATCCATTCTGGAAGTCCGTTCAACTTCCGAAAACGTTCAAAAACCAAGGCACGGCTTCCGATTGGCTGCACTCACTTCTGGGTTTGCAGTGTTCGGGAGCCAAAACGTTTGAGTCACAAGGCGTTCGACAACCAAGGTACGACTGTATAGTTTTATTACATATGCGACCGCAAAACAGTCTGACTCCACAAACAGATCTTTATACAGCAGGACGCACTGAAATAAAAGAAATTTGTGAGAACTGATGTTCTCACAAATTCTTGAAAAACAGACTTCCCCCCACTGCAGGAAGGAATTTTGGCTAGCATTGTTGTTGTTGAGTCGTTTAGTCGTGTCCGACTCTTCGTGACCCCCTGGACCAGAGCACGCCAGGCACTCCTGTCTTCCACTGCCTCCCGCAGTTTGGTCAAACTCATGCTGGTAGCTTCGAGAACACTGTCCCACCATCTCGTCCTCTGTCGTCCCCTTCTCCTTGTGCCCTCCATCTTTCCCAACATCAGGGTCTTTTCCAGGGAGTCTTCTCTTCTCATGAGGTGGCCAGAGTATTGGAGCCTCAGCTTCAGGATCTGTCCTTCCAGTGAGCACTCAAGGCTGATTTCCTTCAGAATGGAGAGGTTGGATCTTCTTGAAGTCCATGGGACTCTCAAGAGTCTCCTCCAGCACCATAATTCAAAAGCATCAATTCTTCGGCGATCAGCCTTCTTTATGGTCCAGCTCTCACTTCCATACATCACTACTGGGAAAACCAGTAGCTAGCGCTACCCTTTGATAAAGGTCACAATGGTTTTGCTATGTATAAAAAAAATCACTAAAATACATTTTGTAAACGAAACGAAGCACAAACACCCGCAATTAAAATGCAGAATAAAAGAAACCTGTTTAAATGATACAACAATGACAGGTGTTGAAACGGCGGGTGGAGATGTTTAATTTTGCATTTCATGGCTCAATTTAGCTCAGTGCTGGCCAGTCCCTTTGTTTTTTTTTTTGTTTTTTAAAAATAATTTTTATTAACAGGCCAATCAAATCACATTAATTCCAAATCACATTAGTTCCAAATCATACAGCCAAATTTTTAAAATTTTGTTGGGGGTACCCATACTTCAAACTCCGAAAGGGATCCAAACGTCACTCTTCCTGCTGCTTTAATTACACAGTTCTGCCCAGATAGTCTCTTTGTTATTTTCCTCATCTTCTTGTTGTTATCATATATTCCTTTGTGATCTCTGATAATCTTCACAAGCGGGTTGAAAACAAACATATCCTGTGTGGATTTTACACACTCCAAGAGCCGTATCACATAAAGGACAGACGCCATTTCCACACCTCCGTAAAGAACATTCCCACAGTCTGTCCGTTGATTTCCACAGGCCTGCCAATCTGTATCTCAGAGGGCCCTGCCAGGTCAAATTCACATGTGAGTCATTTTGGACTCACAGCTGTCCATGGAGGCGCAGGTTAACTCTGTGTCCAGGGCAGCTGTCTACCAGCTCCACCTGGTACGCAGGCTAAGACCCTACCTGCCCGCGAACTGTCTCGCCAGAGTGGTGCATGCTCTGGTTATCTCACGCTTGGACTACTGCAATGCGCTCTACGTGGGGCTACCTTTGAAGGTGACCCGGAAACTGCAATTAATCCAGAATGCGGCAGCTAGACTGGTGACTGGGAGTGGCCGCCGGGACCACATAACACCGGTTCTGAGAGATCTGCATTGGCTCCCAGTACGTTTCCGAGCACAATTCAAAGTGTTGGTGCTGACCTTTAAAGCCCTAAACGGCCTCGGTCCTGTATACCTGAAGGAGCGTCTCCACCCCCATCGTTCAGCCCGGACACTGAGATCCAGCGCCGAGGGCCTTCTGGCGTTTCCCTCATTGCGAGAAGTGAGGCTACAGGGAACCAGACAGAGGGCCTTCTTGGTAGTGGCGCCCGCCCTGTGGAACGCCCTCCCATCAGATGTCAAAGAGATAAATAATTACCTGACATTCAGAAGACATCTTAAGGCAGCCCTGTTCAGGGAAGTTTTTAATATGTAACGCTGTACTGTTTTTAACACTGATTGGGAGCCGCCCAGAGTGGCTGGGGAAACTCAGCCAGATGGGCGGGGTATAAATAATAAATTATTATTATTATTATTATTATTATTATTATTATTATTATTATTATTATTCCGATAACCATACATTCACATTGCGATGACCACGGTCCTCCTCCCTCTCGTCCTCCTGTGGGCAGGCCTGTCTTAACGAATCTCCATTTGTAACTGCTTCGCAAAGCTTTCTTTCCATTCCCGACGTTCCCACCAGTCCTCTCTTTGATCAGTAATTCATTTCCACACTGTTCTTAATCTCCTGCTTGTGATTAGTAATTTGCAACGATTCTTTCTCATCCCTTTGTTTTTAACCGCAGATAACAGCAAAAGGCTGGACTGCAGGAATCGAATCCCTGTCCGTTATTGCAGCCTGGGGAGTCGGGACTCTTCCAGGTATGTCCATCGTATGTATGAAATCCTTTCAGTAGCTAGAGGCAGATGTCTTGTGTGCATAGCTGTCAGCTTACAGATTTGAAAATAAGGGGCCAGCAGCCTTGAAAATAAGGGACCAGCAGCCAAAATAAGGGATCTGCAGCCTCACCTCTTCCAGGCACTCCAGTCTTCCTGTCCTCCTGCAGTCTGGTCTAACTCATGCTGGTAGCTTCGAGAACACTGTCCAACCAACTTTGTAACCAGAGGTTCAACTGAATAGAATCTGAATCACATGCACCACAAGGCCTATGCAGCCTCAGCTTCAGATGGCTCCCCGGCCTGGCTTTGCACTGCAAAGTTTGCAGCAGCGCGTGCAACAAATGGCGTCCAGCATTCAAAAACTCCCTCAGCTTGCATTAACTAGCCACACACAAGGCATGCAAGCTCCACCCCCCAGTCATTCTTAGACTCCTTATTGGGTGAGCAACACAGCCAAGCAACACAGTTGGAGCCTCCCTCCTCCCTGGCCGGCAGGGAGGGAGGGAGGGAGAGGAGCTGCTTCCTTTGAAATTTAAGGGACATCATTTAAGGGACATTTAAGGGACATCCATCAATAAGGGACAGCAGCGGGACATGGCGCTGGAATAAGGGACTGTCCCTTCAAATAAGGGACACTTGACAGCTATGCTTGTGTGCAGCTGTGCTCAGGGGGTGAAATCTGGCAACCAAGTGCAGCATGCTGACAACCTCAGGGTCTAATTTAAAAAGCAGGGGGAAAGGCTCTAGTCCTCAAGGCGAAGGCAGACTTGAGAATGGATGCCTCTGTTTTGAGTTGCTGCATGGGGAGGCAGGATTTCAGCCGCGGCTGGAGAAGCTAGTTTGGTGAAATGCGGCCAGCGCTGTAAAAGAGAAAACTCTGGCTGGGATTCACAATGTGGCCCTCTAGACTTCTCTCACCGGCCCCTTGAAAGCACCCACAATTCTTGCACTCTCCTACAGCGTTTTTCCCGAGCCGGAACATGCCCGTGGGCTTAATAATAATAATAATAATAATAATAATAAATTACTTATACCCCGCGCCCATCTGCCTGAATTTCCCCAGCCACTCTGGGCGGCTTCCAACAAAAGATTAAAATACAATACAGTGGTACCTCGGTTACATACGCTTCAGGTTACATACGCTTCAGGTTACAGACTCCGCTAACCCAGAAATATTGCTTCAGGTTAAGAACGTTGCTTCAGGATGAGAACAGAAATTGTGCTCCAGTGGCACAGTGGCAGCAGGAGGCCCCATTAGCTAAAGTGGTGCTTCAGGTTAAGAACAGTTTCAGGTTAAGTACGGACCTCCGGAACAAATTAAGTACTTAACCCGAGGTACCACTGTAGTCCGTCAGACGTTAAAAGCTTCCCTAAGCAGGGTTGCCTTCAGATGTCTTCTAAAAGTCTGGTAGTTGTTGTTCTCTTTGACGTCTGGTGGGAGGGTGTTCCACAGGGCAGGTGCCACCACTGAGAAGGCCCTCTGCCTGGTTCCCTGTAGCTTGGCTTCTCGCAGCGAGGGAACCTTTAGCAAGGCCTCTTGCGAGCTGGGGAGGGCAGAGAGGGGGTGAGTCGATGTTATTAGACTCGTGAAATTTACATGTATTGCTCCTCCCACTTTTGGCTCTGGCCCGCCCACCACTGGCCCGTGGCCTCTGGGAGGGAATATGGTCCCCAGGCTGAAACACTTTCACCTCGCCTTGCAACAGCACATTGCGATACGGCGCAGCGTGGGTGCAGTTTTCGGCATAATAGTACAAAAGCAAAATAACGACTTGCTGAATGCAAGATGGGTTTAGAACACAATTGCGTAAACCGATTCTGAAGAAAATGTTGTTGTTTTTTTACGAGGAACCTGATACTTTGGAGCATATTTTCTTTTCTCGTGATTTTGGCATTTATGCCAGAACACAATTATTAGAGGCCTTACAACTCAATAGGCTGATGTCTACGCTACCAAGAGGACCTGCTTTCGGACAGGAATGATCAAATTACTTTAATAGTGGCTGAATTTTTGAGTGCTGTCCATGTAGAAAGCCTGGGCCATTATAAAGAGATTTAGTGGTTCTTAATTGATTGGTGATGTGGTATTATTTATGCAAATTGATTTCCTCTGGCGTTAAAGATCTGACTGGAACAAACCTTGTTATGCTGAGCTCGTATCTTGCACAATTTGTATACAGTGTCTGTTAATATGTGGTTTGCTATGCCTAATAGCAGGTGGCGATGTGGGTTAAACCACAGAGCCTAGGACTTGCCGATCAGAAGGTCAGCAGTTCGAATCCCCACGACGGGGTGAGCTCCCGTTGCTCGGTCCCTGATCCTGCCCACCTAGCAGTTCGAAAGCACGTCAAAGTGCAAGTAGATAAATAGGCAGGAAGGTAAACGGCGTTTCCGTGCGCTGCTCTGGTTCACCAGAAGCGGCTTAGTCCTGCTGGCCACACGACCCGGAAGCTGTACGCCGGCTCCCTCAGCCAATAAAGCGAGATGAGCGCCGCAACCCCAGAGTCAGTCACGACTGGACCTAACGGTCAGGGGTCCCTTTACCTTTACCTAAAGGATATTTGATGATGTAAACCACTAACGGGCTTTGTTTGGGAAAGAATTTTTCACAAACAAAACATGCCATCCATTTATACTGCAATTTATACTGTGATCCTCAGATGTTTAACAAATAAATACAGTTACAGATAGGTAGCCGTGTTGGTCTGCCATAGTCAAAACAAAAAATTTTTTTCCTTCCAGTAGCACCTTAAAGACCAACTAAGTTAGTTCTTGGTATGAGCTTTCGTGTGCATGCGAAGTGTATCTGAAGAAGTGTATCTGAAGAAGTGTGCATGCACACGAAAGCTCATACCAAGAACTAACTTAGTTGGTCTTTAAGGTGCTACTGGAAGGAAAAAATAAATACAGGATTGACTGCCCCAAGTCAGCTTAAGTCGTATTTAAAAGCCTTTGCATTCGGCTCATTAATATATATATATTTAATGCTATTAGTGCTCATGATGGCCGTTTCTTTGTCTGCCTTTAGGAATCCTCACACCTTGGTAGAAGTGACGTCTTTCGCAGCCCTTAACAAGTTCCAGCCTTTCAATGTCGCCATCTCCAGCAACGTCCTTTTGTTAGTGGTACGTGGACATTTGGCAGGGCCCTGGCCGGCCCCACCAAGGGGCAAGGGGAGAAGCAACCGCCTCAGTAATAATATAATAATAAATTATTCTTTCTACCCTACCCATCTGGCTGGGTTTCCCCAGCCACTCGGGGTGGCTCCCAAGAGAATATTAAAACAGAATAGAACATCAAACATTAAAAATTTCCCTCAGGCGGCAGAATCCAGTGGTGCAGCAGATCCTGGTGCCGATTTTTCTTCTGCCCTCCGTCCCTCCCTGGTTCCTGATGTAAATCTTCCCTCCCCTCTTCTTCCCTGGTGGAAATAATGCAAGCGGAAAGTTCCCTTAATAATTGCAATTTTTTAAAAAAACACCCCCTTGGGAATCAGCACTGCTTAGGTTCGGAAAAATAGCCTGCAGTCTTTTTTCCTCTGCTAGTGCATACAGTAGTAGTAGTAGTAATTATTATTATTATTATTAATAATAATAATACCCCGCCCATCTGGCTGGGTTTCCCCAGTCACTCTGGGCAGCACCCAACAAAATTAAAAGCACAATAAAACATTAAAAACTTCCCTAAACAGGGCTGCTTTCAGATGTCTTCTAAAAGTCAGATAGCTGTTTATTTCCTTTACACCTGGTGGGCGCCACTACCGAGAAGGCCCTCTGCCTGGTTCCCTGTAACCTCACTTTTCGCAGAGAGGGAACTGCCAGAAGGCCCTTGGAGCTGGACCCCGGTGTCCGGGCTGAACGATGTGGGTGGAGACGCTCCTTCAGGTATACTGGACCGAGGCCGTTTAGGGATTGAAAGGTCAGCACCAACACTTTGAATTGTGCTCGGAAATGTCCTGGGAGCCAATGAAGGTTTTTCAGGACAAGTATTATATGGCCTTGGTGGCCGCTCCCAGTCACCAGTCTAGGTTGTTGTAGTTTCCGGGTCACCTTCAAAGGTAGCCCCACGTAGAGCACATTGCAGTAGTCCAAGCGGGAGATAACCAGAGCATGCACCACTCTGGCGAGACAGTGTGGGCAGGGAGGGTCTCATTCTGCGTACCAGACGGAGCTGGTAGACAGCCATCCTGGACACAGAATTAACCTGTGCCTTCATGGACAGCTGTGAGTCCAAAATGACTCCCAGACTGCGCACCTGGTCCTTCAGGGGCACAGTTACCCCATTCAGGACCAGGGCGTCCCCCACACCCTGTCCCCACAAAACAGTCCTTCTGTCTTGTCAGGATTCAACCTCAATCTGTTAGCCGCCATCCATCCTCCATCACTCCAGACACTCACACAGGACCTTCACTGGTTCTGATTTAAAAGACTGGTAGAGCTTTTGGGGGTGGAGGGAGGAATCCATAAATCTGATTGCTTGGATTCTGATATGAGGAATATAGCATTGTAGAGTTGGGAGGGACACTAAGAGTCATTTAGTCTGACCCCCGTGCAATGCAGGGATTATGGGAGCTAGAGTCCAGCAGCACCCATGGCACCCAAGGGTGACCAAACCTCCAAACCTGTGCTCTCCCCACCCCGCTTTCCTCTTAGGACTTCCATAGTCACCTGACGAAGAGTGAAGTGACTGGCTATCTCGGAGGTCGCTGGGACACCAACAGCCAGCGTAAGTTCCCCTGGGGTAACTAGCAAGGGAGTGGAGCTGAAATGTTCCAAATTTCCTTTAAAAAGTACGTAATTAAATACATTTTAAAATGCATTTAATTAAATAACAGGACCAGTGGTCAGGGATGATGGGAATTGTAGTCCTAAACATCTGGAGGGCTGGAGTTTGCTTATGCCTGACTTACATCGTAGGAGCCTGCACAACACAAAACACTGTTGCTGTATGTAGGTTTTTATTTTTTATCTATGCCTATGCCTGGTCTGGGGCACAGGTGGCGCTGTGGGTTAAACCACAGAGCCTAGGGCTTGCCGATCAGAAGGTCAGCAGTTCGAATCCCCGCAACGGGGTGAGCTCCCATTGCTCGGTCCCTGCTCCTGCCAACCTAGCAGTTCGAAAGCACATCAAGTGCAAGTAGATAAATAGGTACCACTCCGGCGGGAAGGTAAACAGCGTTTCCGTGCACTGCTCTGGTTCGTCAGAAGCGGCTTAGTCCTGCTGGCCACATGACCTGGAAGCTGTGCGCCGGCTCCCTCGGCCAGTAAAGCGAGATGAGCGCCGCAACCCCAGTCAGCCACGACTGAACCTAATGGTCAGGGGTCCCTTTACCTTTACCTCTGCCTGGTCTAAGAGGACTCTCAAGATTGACTTTCAAGCTCATACACATCTTTTCTTTTTTAAATCTTTCAGTGTTAACGGTGCTGAGGGCATTCCCTTGCCGATCACGCCTTGCGGACGGGGACTTAGCAGCTGCTGTGGAAGAAGAGGTAAGGAGCTCATATCATTAGTAAAGGTGGTGCTGGAGTCCAACATGGGGTAGCGGGCACCACGGCTGCCCCATGGATTGTGTGTTCGATTCTTCCTTTGCCTTCCAGCTGTCTTGGAAGTATAACTCCTGGGCAAACAGCTTGGATGAAGATGATGGGAAGACAGGTTGCTCCCCGTTCGAGGGTGTTCTTCTTCGGTTGGGACCTCCCTCGTTTTCCATTTTGGGGCTAACGAAACACGGACCGCAGTAGCGGCATACATTTGTTGTTTGGTTGTTTAGTCGTGTCCGCCTCTTCGTGACCCCCTGGGCCAGAGCACGCCAGGCACTCCTGTCTTCCACTGCCTTCCGCAGTTTGGTCAAACTCATGCTGGCAGCTTTGAGAACACTGTCCCACCATCTCGTCCTCTGTCGTCCCCTTCTCCTTGTGCCCTCCATCTTTCCCAACATCAGGGTCATTTCCAGGGAGTCTTCTCTTCTCATGAGGTGGCCAAAGTCTAGGAGCCGCAGCTTCAGGATCTGTCCTTCCAGTGAGCACTCAGGGCTGATTTCCTTCAGATTGGATCAGTTTGATTTTCTTGCGGTCCATGGGACTCTCAAGAGTCTCCTCCAGCACCAGAATTCAAAAGCATCCATTCTTCTGGATATGCTTAAGACTGCTGAAAAGCAACATCCTTTTTCCTCTTGTCTTCAGATATGCCAGAACCTTTTTATGCGTGGGCTTTCCCTGGTGGGCTGGTATCACAGCCACCCGTTCAGCCATGCCCTGCCATCCCTCCAGGACATCGATACTCAAATGGACTACCAGCTGAAGCTCCAGGGAACCAGCAACAGCTTTCAGCCTTGCTTGGCACTCATCTCCGGTAAGTGGCAGAAGGGTGCCCGTCCATCTCAACGAAACAGCCTGTGCTGGTCCCGTGGGTTAACCATGAGGCGAGGTCCAAGTCCAGTCCGTGGTCGAGGGTGCAGTATTGTGGCCGTCCGTCAAAGCTGAAGCTGGGTCCAAGGCAGGGAGCAGGGTGAGGTCAGGAGCTCCAGCAGGACAGGGTGCAGGCAGGAACTGGCTACCAACAATGTTGCTCCCGCAACTTCGGACTGGGGCTGGCTGGCTTTTATCTGCCCCGAGGCACAGGGCGGCCCCGATCCTCAGGTGACTCGCCTCTCCTGGCCTGGAGGCGAGCCCTCCTCCTGCGGGAACTTACTTCCCTCTTACTTCTCTGCCCCTTACTTCTCTGCCCTGAGCCTCTGCAGCTCAGGAGAGGCTGGAGGGTTACCGGACCCAGAGGCAACCTCAGCTTCCTCTGACGGGGCTGAGAGTGGAGCACCTGCAGGCAATGGGTCCTCCATCACCTCAGGAGCCAGAGCAGACTCAGCTGGTGCCTGCACCTGAGGACCTAGCACAGGTGAGGACCCTTCAGGCTCATGCCCCAGCCCCGGCTCAGCTGGTACTGGAGGCGGGGAATCCTGTGCAGGCTGGGATTCCTCAGGTTCAGCCTCCGAGTCCGAATCCCAGGCCATCACACAGCCCACCATCTCGCAGCTCTCTGTAAACGTTAGGTGCAGAAACGGGCAGCAATGTACCTCTCTCAGTGTTTCTCCTTTACGGATTTCACCTGTGTCTAATCCCGTCTGTAACTCACTCTATGTGGGGCTGCCCTTGAGACTGACCCAGAAACTCCATCGGGTGCAGAATGCCACAGCGAGGCTCCTTACAGGGTCCTCGCCGTGGGATCACATTCACCCGGAGAAGGTCGGCGGTTCGAATCCCCACGACGGGGTGAGCTCCCGTTGCTCTGTCCCTGCTCCTGCCAACCCAGCAGTTTGAAAGCACGTCTAAGTGCAAGTAGATAAATAGGTACCACTCCGGCGGGAAGGTAAACGGCGTTTCCGTGCGCTGCTCTGGTTCGCCAGAAGCGGCTTAGTCATGCTGGCCACATGACCCGGAAGCTGTACGCCGGCTCCCTCCGCCAGTAAAGCGAGATGAGCGCCGCAACCCCAGAGTCGGCCACGACTGGACCTAACGGACAGGGGTCCCTTTACCTTTTATACCAGCTGCACTGGCTCCCGGTGGAGTACAGGATCAGGTTTAAGGTGCTGGTTTTAACCTTTAAAGCCCTATATGGCCTAGGACCCTCGTACCTACAGGACCGCCTCTCCTGGTATGTCCCACAGCGCCACCCGCGTCCCACCCTATCTATAGAAATGAGCAAACCAGTGATATTTTAGGGAGCAGGCTAGTAGGCAGAGCCCATTACTTACACCAGGCATAAGCAAACTCAGCCCTCCAGATGTTTTGGGACTACAACTCCCATCACCCCTAGCTAGCAGGACCAGTGGTCGGGGATAATGGGAATTGTAGTCCCAAAACATCGGGAGGGCCGAGTTTGCCTGTGCCTGACTTACATCATAGGAGCCTGCACAACACTGTTGATGTATGTAGTTTTTTATTTTTTATCTTATGTTTTGGATATGTACATCCAGTTTTCTTTTCCCTTAAATTGTTTTGGGGCCCGCAAGAGAGCGGGGCTCTAAGCTATAGCTTGTTTAGCTTATACGTAAATCTGGCACTGTTCCCATGCTAGGTGCCCAAATGATCTGTAGCTTGTCTTATTGTCCCCTCAGGTCCATACTGCCATGCCAACCAAGGCGTAGAGTCGAAGATTGCGCCCTTCTGGGTTATGCCCCCTCCGGAGGTGAGTCCTGCAGCGTCTGACCAAGGTGCTCTTTGGGAGAGCGGGGGGCGCAAGAAAGTACCGTATTTTTTGTTCTATAGGACGCACCGGACCATAGGAGCGGGAGAACAGGAAAAAAAATTCTCCCCCTCTCTGCTCAGCGCCCCTTCAGCCCCTTCCATTTCTCCTCCCGCTTCGCTGAAGGGGCGCTGCGCAGAGAGGGAAAACTGTGCAGCGCCTCTCCAGCAAAGCGAAGCCTGGAGATCAAGAGGGATCAGTGTGCACTGACCCCTCTCGCTC
The DNA here is from genome assembly GCF_027172205.1 of Podarcis raffonei. Classification (NCBI taxonomy): domain Eukaryota; kingdom Metazoa; phylum Chordata; class Lepidosauria; order Squamata; family Lacertidae; genus Podarcis; species Podarcis raffonei. The sequence goes on along the minus strand of NC_070619.1, from coordinate 6,749,715 downwards.
TCCCCGGAGCATGGCGGGAGTTCCCGCTGCGCTCCGGGGGCTTCAGGAGGCTTCAGCGAAAGCAATGTGAAGCCTCCGGAGCACGGGGGGCGCGCTCCCTCTGCACTTTGGAGGCTTCGCATTGCTATTGCTGAAGCCAAGGAGCCTGCATTCGCTCCATAGGTCGCACACACATTTCCCCTTCATTTTTGAAGGGGAAAAGGTGCGTCTTATAGAGCGAAAAATACGGTGCCTCACACCAAATCAGACCATTGGTTTGGAAAATTCAGCCAGTGCAGAATTCAGCACCCAACTTGCTCACCGAAGGAAGACGACGGTCTGAGCATATTACACTGATCTGGTTCCACTGCATGGGCTACCAATTAGTTTCCGGGCCCAATTCAAAGTGCTGGTTCTCACCTTGTTGTTGTTGAGTCGTTTAGCCGTGTCCGCCTCTTCGTGACCCCCTGGACCAGAGCACGCCAGGCCCTCCTGTCTTCCACTGCCTCCCGCAGTTTGGGCAAACTCAGGCTGGCAGCTTCGAGAACACTGTCCCACCATCTCGTCCTCTGTCGTCCCCTTCTCCTTGCGCCCTCCATCTTTCCCAACATCAGGGTCTTTTCCAGGGAGTCTTCTCTTCTCCTGAGGTGGCCAAAGTCTTGGATCCTCAGCTTCAGGATCTGTCCTTCCAGTGAGCACTCAGGGCTGATTTCCTTCAGAATGGAGAGGTTTGATCTTCTTGCAGTCCATGGGACTCTCAAGAGTCTCCTCCAGCACCAGAATTCAAAAGCATCCATTCTTTGGCGATCAGCCTTCTTTATGATCCAGCTCTCACTTCCATACATACTAGGTTCTGACCTAGAAAGCCTTAAACCATGGGTAGGCAAACTAAGGCCTTGGGGCCCAGAATGCAGCTGCTGGACTGGTGAATGGGAGCGGCCGCCAAGACCACATAACACTAGTCTTGAAAGACCTACATTGGCTCCCAGTACGTTTCCGAGCGCAATTCAAAGTGTTGGTGCTGACCTTTCAAGCCTTAAACAGCCTCGGCCTAGTATACCTGAAGGAGCGTCTCCACCCCCATCGTTCAGCCCGGACACTGAGATCCAGCACCGAGGGCCTTCTGGCAGTTCCCTCCCTGCGAGAAGTGAGGTTACAGGGAACCAGGCAGAGGGCCTTCTCGGTGGTGGCACCCTCACTGTGGAACACCCTTTGGGAATCGCCTGATAGGCGGGATATAAATATTGTTGTTGTTGTTGTTGTTGTTGTTGTTGTTGTTGTTGTTGTTGTTGTTGTTATATGCACTAGCAAAGGAAAATAGACTGCAGGATATTTTTCCGAGCCTAAGCCGTGTTGATTCCCAAGGTACACTGTCAATTGTTTGCTGCTGTTAACATGTGTGTGTATGCGTTCGTCAGTTGGTGCTGTACAAATATTATAATCAATAAATAAAAGGGTAAAATCACTTCTTGCTCAGAAGTATGTTGGCTCAAAAAAAGCAGTGGTGCATTCTGAGGAGGTGCACCTCTAAGCCACCAGGGGGCGCTTTACAACTTTGGTTTTCCTGAGCTAGTCAAGAGACAAAGGGGGGGGGGGAAACACAATCTGATATTATTCACTTCTCTGTGTCTAACTCTTCACCCCCCCTTCCCCGGCCAACTTTTCTCTTCCACCAGCAAAGGCCGTATGATTACGGCATCCCCATGGAAGTTGAGGTCTCCTACGTCCAAGACGGCTTCCTCACCAACGACGTTCTCCACGAGATGGTAACTTTGGTTCATCTGAATTTCGCATCTGCTCGGGGAAAGAATCTCGGGTTGCGTCACCAAAGCGCCTTTTGTTCCAGATACACAGGGCTGGGATGATCTAAAGCGAGGCCTCTTGAAAAACAAAATTTGTAACTGATGGCGGAACAATCCTTACATTCAGAGAGCCCTGCGGGCATTCACAATGCAAGCGTTGTGCGTTAGCTTGAAAGTCAATCTTCAGAGTCCTTTTAGACCAGGCATAGGCAAAGTCCGGCCCTCCAGATGTTTGGGACTACAGTTCCCATCATCCCTGACCACTGGTCCTGCTAGCTAGGGATGGTGGGAGTTGTAGTCCCAAACATCTGGAGGGCTGGAGTTTGCCTATGCCTGTCTTAGACCCAAGGCTCCTTAGAATTCTTGCCAGATTCCCTTAAGAAGCCCCTGATCGCAGTGTTGTGGGAAGATTTGGGGTTGCCTTTTAGAGCCCAACTCTCCGTGTCCCCTAAGTCTGTTTATCAGTTGGAGAAAAATGAACCGTAGAATTGTAGAGTTGGAAGGGACGTCAAGGGTAGTCTATTGCAACACCCTGCAATGCAGAAAAAGGTAAAGGACCCTGGATGGTTAAGTCCAGCTAAAGGCGACTATGGGGTTGTGGCGCTCATCTCGCTTTCAGGCCGAGGGAGCCGGCGTTTGTCCGCAGACAGCTTTCCGGGTCATGTGGCCAGCAGGACTAAACTGCTTCTGGCGCAACGGGACACCGTGATGGAAACCAGAGCGCACAGAAACGCCGTTTACCTTCCCGCTGGAGCCATACCTATTTATCTACTTGCGCTGGTGTGCTTTCGAGCTGCTAGGTTGGCAGGAGCTGGGACCGAGCAACGGGAGTTCACCCCATCACGGGGATTCGAACCACTGACCTTCTGATCAGCAAGCCCAAGAGGCTCTGGGGTTTAGACCACAGCGCCACTCGCGGTTTTTTTATCTGCAGGAAAACCAGTACAGTGGTACCTCGAGTTAAAAAGGCTTTGGGTTCCAAACTCCGCTAACTCAGAAGTAGTACCTCAGGTTGAGAACTTTGACCCAGGATGGGAACGGAAATCATGCGGTGGCAGCGGGAGGCCCCATTAGTGAAAGTGCACCTCAGGTTAAGAATGGTTTCGGGTTAAGAACAGACCTCTGGAACGAATTAAGTTTGTAACCTGTGGTACGACAGTAGAAGGAAAGCAAGGGAGATCTTTTCTAGAGAAAGAGGTGCCAGAACTTGCCATGAACGCCTTCCGTTGTTCTCTTAGAATGGCAGTGGCAGCCACCGGAGAGCTGCCAAAACAGAATCCTGGCTGGGGAAAAAGCCCTGTGCACAACACTCCTGCGGTGTAGGCCGCCTGTGATTCCTGTTCTTTCTTTTCTTTTCTTTTCTTTAAATAATTTTTATTAAGTACAAATTAGAAAACATACATATTTACAACAAAAGAAAATACAAAGGAAAAAGAAAATACATATATTGCTTTTCAACATTTACAACATTTACATGCAGCCACTGGGAGAGATCATCAGGAGGTGTTTCCGTGCGTAAACGGCGTTTCCGTGTGCTGCTCTGGTTCGCCAGAAGCGGCTTAGTCCTGCTGGCCACATGACCCGGAAGCTGTACGCCGGCTCCCTCCGCCAGTAAAGCGAGATGAGCGCCGCAACCCCAGAGTCGGTCACGACTGGATCTAATGGTCAGGGGTCCCTTTACACCTCTATAAAATGCTATTCACAATAAAGGACTGAAATGAAAGATATCAGGAAAAAAGAAAAAAAAAAAAAGAAAAAATAAAGAAGTAAAAGAAAAGGATCATAGGTGACATTTTTTAAAAGTATATAACTATTCACTATACATAGCTGTTTCCCATCTATATTTATATTCAATTGTTCTTTCTTCCTCACAGATGCTGCTGGTGGAGTTTTACAAAGCGGCGCCCGACGTAGTGAAGTTTCAAGAGATGTGGAGCCAGGAGCAGACCTATTTGGATAAACTAAAGGTAATCTTGAGGAAGAGTTGCCCGGTAGTGGAGCGGACCTCCACGGAAGGTGGTAGAATCTCCTTCCTTGGGGGTTTTCAGGCAGGGGTTGGGTGGGCATTCGTTAAACTGGGATTCCTGTGTTGCAGGGGGTTGGACTGGATGACCTTCGGGGGTCCCTTCCGACTCCACAAGTCTCTAGTTATGCATGCTCTGGTTATCTGGACTACTGCAATGCGCTCTCCATGGGGCTGCCTTTGAAGGTGACCCGGAAACTGCAGCTAATCCAGATTGTGGCAGCTAGACTGGTGACTGGGAGCGGCCGCTGAGACCACATAACACTGGTCCTGAAAGACCTACATTGGCTCCCAGGATGTTTCCAAGCACAATTCAAAGTGCTGGTGCTGACCATGAAAGCTCTAAATGGCCCAGTATACCTGAAGGAGCGTCTCCACCCCCATCATTCTGCCCGGACACTGAGTTCCAGCTCCGAAGGCCTTCTGGCAATTCCCTTGCTGTGAGAAGCCAAGTTACAGGGAACCAGGCAGAGGGCCTTCTCGGTGGTGGCGCCCGCCCTGTGGAACGCCCTCCCACCAGATGTCAAAGAGAACAACTACCACCAGACTTTTAGAAGACATCTGAAGGCAGCCCTGTTCAGGGAAGCTTTTAATGTTTGATGGATTGCTGTATTTTAATATTTCGTTGGAAGCCGCCCAGAGTGGCTGGAGAAGCCCAGCCAGATGGGCGGGGTGTAAATAATAAATTATTATTTTAAAGTGTAAAACATAAAAATTTAGTAAGAATTAGAGAGGCAGAGAAAGTATCACACGGCGATTTGTGGGTGGGCCGTGCAAAGGAGAAGCCATTTTTCTTAAAAAGGTAAAGGCAAAGGTACCCCTGCCCGTACGGGCTAGTCTTGACAGACTCTGGGGTTGTGCGCCCATCTCACTCAAGAGGCCGGGGGCCAGCGCTGTCCGCAGACACTTCCGGGTCACGTGGCCAGCGTGACGAAGCTGCTCTGGCGAGCCAGAGCCGCACACGGAAACGCCGTTTACCTTCCCGCCAGTAAGCGGTCCCTATTTATCTACTTGCACCCGGGGGTGCTTTTGAACTGCTAGGTTGGCAGGCGCTGGGACCGAGCAGCGGGAGCGCACCCTGCCGCGGGGATTCGAACCGCCGACCTGATGATCGGCAAGTCCTAGGCACTGAGGTTTTACCCACAGCGCCACCCGCGTCCCTTCCATTTTTCTTGCCTACGTGCATTTAGCAAGCTCACTTTCGGTCCGAGTTCCCTGCCTGTTCGAATGACGAACGCTGTTATCCTCTCCTTGCAGGGCTCGTTGGCTTCCAGGACGCCCAAGGACCAAGGTTTCGGACACATCCTGGAGCAAGTCTACAGCATCCTCAAACAATACAGTTGAAACCAGGAGGAGGAACCATGTCTTCAAGCTTTCAGTCAGGGGTTAGGGAAAGAAGTTTGGTTGAGAAGCTTAACCCCTCCATTTTGAAACCCAGTTCTGCCCAATCTTGCTTGGCTGGTAGAGAGGGAAATGGAGACCCTTTGTGTTTGTGTGTTTAAGAAAGGTTTTTCACGAGTTTAAGAGGAAACACTGGACCAGCCAAGAACATGCTTTGATTTGCCTATGCGGAAGCTAGAGAAGCTATCTGTTCCCCTGTCCTGGGCTTGGCGTCACGGGACAAAACAAACCCATTTCATAGATGGTCAACTGAGGCAACCTGGCTTGCGAGGCCTCAAAAGGACCCCTTGGTAGATCTCAAATTCAATCCAGCAGAGTGTTGTGTGCTGGTCGACACAGCTGATCTCCTCTTGAGGTTTTCCGAGACGGAACGGAAGCCCGCAACTCTCCAATTTCGTCTTATGTTTCATGTTGTGAAGGGTGGGGAGAAACTAGCCTACGGCCTCCAATGTTTCGGGTGTGTGTGTCTGAGCTGGTAAGAGGGCAGATTTTAAAAAAGGGGGCAGTGTGGTGTTGCCTTTCTAAAAAATTTCACCGATGTGTAGAAGCAGCAAAAACTGAGTAAAAAGGATGGAAGCTTACTTTGCGTAAAAGCAGGGTTGTGGCAGGTTGGTGAAAATCTTGCTTTGTCCTAAAGGGACCCCTGACCATTAGGTCCAGTCGTGCCCGACTCTGGGGTTGCGGCGCTCATCTCGCTTTATTGGCCGAGGGAGCCGGTGTACAGCTTCTGGGTCATGTGGCCAGCCTGACTAAGCCGCTTCTGGCGAACCAGAGCAGCGCACAGAAACGCCGTTTACCTTCCCGCCGGAATGGTACCTATTTATCTACTTGCACTCTGACGTGCTTTTGAACTGCTAGGTTGACAGGAGCAGCGACCGAGCAATGAGAGCTCACCCCGTCGCGAGGATTCGAACCGCCGACCTTCTGATCGGCAAGCCCTAGGCTCTGTGGTTTAACCCACAGCGCCACCCACATCCCGTGCTTTGTCCTTTCTGTGTTCCCTAAAAGCAGCTGTGCATCGATCTGTTCCTGTGGCTCTCGGGTAGGGAAGCTGTGATGCTTCAGATGTTTCTGGACTCCTGGCAGGAATGACCGGATCCGGGAATCCCAGCAAAACGGTTCCAACGGTTCTGCAGAACAAGCCACCCCAGGAGGAGATCTGCCTGTCGCATCTCTTTCTGATGTACAGTCCTGCCCTGGCCTCCCTCTGGTCATCCTCTGCTGGGGATGGGGCTGTTCCGTCCTAGTTTTTGTTGTTGTTGAATGTACAGGCAACTCCCTGCTCACACGTGTTCTGTCTGCCAAGCTCCCGGAGTGGTACCCAGAAATGTGGAGCACCTGGTCAACCAGGCCTCCGCTGTCCCTCCGGCTCATGCGAGGGCTTGCTTGAGCAGCTCAGCTTCCCCGTACATCGGTAGGCCTTTGCCGAACAGCCTCAACAAGCCTCTGGCTCACGAGGAGACCCTTCCCAGAGCCTAGAGGATGTCCTCTTTGGGCTCCGGACAAGCTGGGCTTTGGCTTCCTTGACAACTGCTGCTGCGCTACCCCGCATGTCCAATGCTAAGTGGGGAGGCGAAGCAGCTCAACAAAGCTCCGCTGATCGTCTGGCTCATAAGCAGCCCTCTCCAGGATGGGGTGGGTCTCCTCCCGTGCCAGGACGGAGTGCTCCCCATTTTCTGCAATTTCCCTTACGCATGTGGGAGCCAGGAACGTAACCCCCGCGTAAACGGGGAGTCGCCAGTGATTGAATCCTTTAGAAACCCACGAAAAGCTAGACTACAACTCTTTCATTTGAAGCTGCTGGTTTGGGTCGTTGCCTTCCATGGCTTTTGGGGCTTTTTAGCTTAGGGGGAAAGCAAGCCAGAGGGTTGCAAAATGATGTGTGGTGCAGAGAATGTCGATGGGGGGGGGGAGATTTTTCTCTCTCCTCCCTCCTTCATAATCCTAGCACTTGGTGACAATGAATCATAGAATCATAGAGTTGGAAGAGACCACAAGGGCCATCGAGTCCAACCCCCTGCCAAGCAGGAAACACCATCAGAGCACTCCTGACATATGGTTGTCAAGCCTCTGCTTAAAGACCTCCAAAGAAGGAGACTCCACCACACTCCTTGGCAGCAAATTCCACTGTCGAACAGCTCTTACTGTCAGGAAGTTCTTCCTAATGTTTCGGTGGAATCTTCTTTCCTGCAGTTTCGATCCATTGCTCCGTGTCCGCTTCTCTGGAGCAGCAGAAAACAACCTTTCTCCCTCCTCTATGTGACATCCTTTTATATATTTGAACATGGCTATCATATCACCCCTTAACCTCCTCTTCTCCAGGCTAAACATGCCCAGCTCCCTTAGCCGTTCCTCATAAGGCATCGTTTCCAGGCCTTTGACCATTTTGGTTGCCCTCCTCTGGACACGTTCCAGTTTCTCAGTGTCCTTCTTGAACTGTGGCGCCCAGAACTGGACACAGTACTCCAGGTGAGGTCTGACCAGAGCAGAATACAGTGGCACTATTACTTCCCTTGATCTAGATGCTATACTCCTATTGATGCAGCCCAGAATTGCATTGGCTTTTTTAGCTGCCGCGTCATACTGTTGGCTCATGTCAAGTTTGTGGTCAACCAAGACTCCTAGATCCTTTTCACATGTACTGCTCTCAAGCCAGGTGTCACCCATCTTGTATTTGTGCCTCTCATTTTTTTTTGAAGATGAATACTGGAAGATTCAGGAGACACTAAGGAAAGTAGTTCAGTCAGCACATAGATTAGTGATGGCCACCAAGTTGCCAAACTTTGAAGGAGGATTTAGATAAATTCTTGGAGGAGGTTTCCTTCTCCCCCCAAGAGAAGTTGGCTACCAGGTGCAAAAAAACCAACCCTAAAGTTTTGAATGAATCTGCCGCCTGCAGTTTTCCAAATTCAGCTACCCACATTTCTACAGAAATGTGCAATTGAAATTTTTTAAAAAGGGGAAAAAATGACAAACCCACAAATGAGGCTTCGTGTACCAAGAGCAACCCCTTGAACCTTGCCCTCTTGGGACTACAAATCCCATTATGCCTGATGAATGGCTTTGCTGGCCAGCCGGGGAAGATGGGAGTCCGTCGACATCCCGCAGGATCCCCATTCCTCTTTTAAATGGTACAAAGGAACGGTGCCAAAATCAAAAGGAGAAACAAAAAAAAACAACAAGAACCCACTGCCTTCAAACATTTAATACTTTTTTATTTCAAGGATACAAGGTTTTTCGTGGTTTTTTTTTTATTCCAAAACAGAAGGGGAGAAATAAACCCATTAACAAGAACAAAATAAGATGCGTTTCCCATGCCCACCCACACATAAAATTGTCCAAAGTAAGTAAAGAGAGAGAGAGACTTGCTTCACTCCAACGGAACAAGGGCCAAGAGTTATGCCCTGGCGTGACAATGCTACGGATTAAAAAGCCAGTTATTTACAAAGCCCCTTCCCCAATATTTTTTTTGTTTGTTTGTTTCGCTTGTTCTTCCTGTGGTCCTGGTAAATATTTGGGGTGAGGAAGAAGGGGGGGAAAGGAGAGAACAGAAGCCTGGGGTGCAAAACAGCCTCACACACGTCACACAATTGGGTCTGGAACCCCAAAATAGCTTCTTAGTGAATTTAGGGAAGGGGGGAAGAGAGGTTCTGAAGACATGGACTACCAAACTTTTCACTCCAGCCAGACAATACCTTGGGAGTCACGTCAGAGGGGAAACGTATGACATTATCTTACTATATGAATGCGTAGAGGGGGGTGTGTGGATATTACAACGATATTTAAACGGGATATTGAAGTTAGGACAGTGAAGGTGTGTGTGTGTGGGGGAAACAACTAAAGCATCTTGTAGGAGAGGCGATCGTGGACGAAAGCCAGCTCTCTCCAAACCCCGACACTCGCTTGACAAGGAATGCGAAATTAACTATGAGTAAGTTGGCTGGGATATACCTATATAAATAGAATGTGCACGAGAAATGTCGGGGGAAGGAAAGAGAAAATGGACAATGACAAAAGGCTATTTCTGAGAGGGTGGGTGGAGGGTCAGGAAGTCCACCCCCCCACCCCCTGCAATTCATAGGTGCAGGCTGCATCCGTCCACCACCTTGTTGTGGTCCTCTGCCAACTTCTCAACCCCCCAGGGTCGGCACCACGGATCCTCGGGGCGCAATGGTCCTGGGTGCTTCCTGGTAGCACCAGCTGTGCCAGGGAGTTGGGTCCAGCCCCCTTTTGAATCCCAGCAGAGCCCTCCTTCCATCCCACCCCCCAAAATCATTTGCAATGTTGTTTTGGCGCACTGTGAAAAACAAGATGCTCCGTGCAAGGAAGCCTTGCCAGGGCCCCCTGGCAAAATAGAGAGGGTTCCCAAGAGAGAGTCCTTTTGCGCACTTGAACCCAGAGCCTTCCCCCCCCCCACAAAGGTGGAAAGCCAGAGCAATGGCCTTCTGTCCACCTGCCCGAAATGCCACGGGTGTGTGTGTGTGTGAAATCCCGAGAGCCCTTTGAGCGGCTAGGATTGGGAAGACAAAGGACATAGCTGCCTCTGCCGACCCACCCCGCCAGCGAAGAAACGAAGGGTTGTGGGGGAAGGAGCAGATTGCAGAACCGTAAACGCAGCCCGCCCCTCAAAGCTGTGTTTAGTCCCACTGCCCCGCAGTGGGAGAACATGAAGACATCGGGAAGAATTACGGAAGGGAGTTTGCAGAGCTGGGAGAAGTTGGCCCAACTATTGCTTTTCGCTGCAGAACTGGGGGGGGGCAGGGGAGTTTGGGGGCTGAGGAGCACAGAAACCATACGTCCTCTCTGTTGCTGAAGGGGAATGCCAAGTGGAACGTTATATATTTGGGAGGGGAGTGTAGGAAGACAATCACGATGGATGTCCTGTTTGGGGGCTGGGTGTGCCTGCCCCTTCCCCTGTAACCAGAAGTATAGGGATGGGGAGTGCCTGCACCCACCCACCCAAAGGAGGCTCAGGAAACACACCTGCGTCCTTTGCAAGGCCGTGGTCCAACGCCGTACCTCACACAACAAAACAAAAATTGAATTGCAGCAGCGTTGCCTGGTCTCATACCCCTGATATATTTTGGAGAATGTGCTTGCACCACCAAACTGCAGATTTATCGGCTGCTTATCGGGAGGGACGGGGTTTTTGAACGGTGTATAGAGAAAATCTCCCCGCATGTAGAAAGCTTGTGCGTCAGGGAGGGGAAAAAGGCAAGCATCTGGGAACTCTGCCCCAGTGTGCCCTTTTGTAAAGATGCTGCACCCCCCAATATCTCCCCTCTAAGTGAAGCCTCCTGGTCTTCTCTGCATCCACTTCTATGCTGGTTTCGACGTGGGTGATTCTCAGGGAAGACCCTTTGGCTTAGCCAAGGCGACGGCTCAGTTTTGGGATCGTGGACTCGCAGGAACACAAACCCTGGCACTATAAGCGATAACTGGGGGCCGTTTGAGGCGGTGGGCTGGCGTTTGGGCCTCACTTTCTCCCATTCTGACTCCCCCCGAAGGAATGCTTCTGTAAGACTGCCAAATCTTGCATGCAGGGGTAGCTAAACAGGGGTGTTTCTGAACTCCTGACTCATCACAGCCGGCCTGATGGGAGGTGGAGACCAGCAACATCTGCAAGGCACCTCCCTTGCCTTACAGTCCGGAAACTGAGGCAGTGCAGCTAAGGAGGCGCACTAGAAAACGCATTCTGGGACACCCGGACCCCACAACTCTTTGGCCAGACGGGCTAGAGGACTTCTGAAAAACTTCCTGGAGGGAATCGACGGAGCCTGGAAGCCAGAGGACTACAAAAGGGAGAGGCATATTTTGGAGACATCGGCTTAGAATAAAGGGACGGGGGTCTGGGAGAGTACAAATCGCCCCCCTCCTCTCTTTCTGAACTGGAACCCAGCGTTCGAGAGGAAGCAGGGGACAAGGCACATAGAGAGGGGACAGAAAGCGCACGGAGGGTCGTGTGCTTAGAAGGTCCTGCAACTGGGTCTGAGACAAGAGGAGGCCTGGTCCGTTGCTGCGGTAAGGCGAGGTTTTTCGCAGAAGACCTGCTGGCTTCCCCGGAGGCTGTTCCCACACTTTTGAAAGTGAGCCCACCTGGTCCCTTAAAAACATGTTGCCAGGGGGGGAACGGTGACCCCCTCCCCAGCAACGAACATGGGGAAAAACTGGTGCAATGTCAGGCAATCGGAGAACAGAGAGGGCAACGCTCAGCTGGCCAAGTTATTTGGGAAGGTGGAGAAAGGGCTATGCTTCTGGGACTTGCACACTCTTTTCAGAAAACCATGAAAGGGGGGAACGTGCCTTTAAACCGACACCATCCAGTGTTAGTGCACAGGTTACGTGCCCAATTTTTGCTCCAAACCGTGCTGGGGGTGGAGAAGAGACACCCTGAGATGACTTTAAAAGGGGTTTTAAATTTTGAAAGGGATGAGACGTGTTTTCGTTTCTAATGGTGCAAGTGCCCCGGGTACGAGGAGGAAAGGAGAAGATCTCTGGTAGTGTTTAACACAGCAAAAGGCTGTGACTTCTCATCTTGTTGAGCTGCTTTGTGCTTCCAAGACACACACACACACACAAAAACACACACACGCTGCTGCAGAGGGCTGTTCCCCAGGCCAGCCTGGTGACTTCTGCAATTGTGCAAGGAAGACAACTCGGACAATCGCAGCTGCCTGCCTCCCCCTACAATGGGGCTGCGGGCAGTGTGTGGAGAGACAAAAAAACCCGCAACCAAGGCAGGGCCGTTACGGAGAGCCCAGATCGCAAACCAAAATGGGAAGGCCACAGCGTGCAAAGCACAGGGCCCCCATTTGGGTCCAGGCCCAGGTAAAGAACGGGCAGGTGGGCAGGAGAGAGAGAGAGAGAGAGAGGAGGGTCAGTTTGTGCATTGCCCCAGTCAAACAACTTAGCTCCCACCACCTCCGCCAGGCTGGGCTACGGATAGGAGCACAGTTACCCCCCCAAAAAAAAACCACACACACGTTCCTGCTTGCTGGACGGGGGATTAGTGTTGGGTATATATACCACATGGAATGTAAGTTCGAAGGGTGGGGAGGAGGAGTAGACCCTTAGCCTCTCTCTTTTTCGCCCCCCTGTCGGTGTGCAAAGGGAGGCCGAGGAGAGAAGGGGCGGGACAGGAAGGAAGAGGAAGAACGGAAGCAGTCGGCTTGAGAGCGGAGGGGTGTGTTTGTGTGTGACCCCCTTCACTGAGGTAGCGGGACCAGAACTTCCACGTAGTTGAGGGGAAAGAAGCCCGACTGGCCGTTGATCATGCCCTCGTACCAGTTCTCGTCGATCTGGTTGGTCAGTGTGATGATGTCGCCCTCCTTGAAGCCCAGCTCGCCGTCGTTCTCCGGTTCGAAGTCGTACAGCGCCTTGCAACTCGGCTGGTCCAAATGTGGGGCTGCAGAATTCAAAGGGGAGCAGGGGGGGGAGGGTGTCAGTTAGGGCGGGGGCATCGCCTCTCCGCTGACCACCACCCAATGCACCATGCAAGTGTCACCACACCTCCTCCTTCCCTAAACCAGGAAATCCTACGGCTTCGGATGTCCAGATCTAGATTCAACCTGCACTTCTCCTACAGAGCTACCGTATTTTTCGCTCCATAGGACGCACTTTCCCCCTCTTAAAAACTAAGGGGGAAAGTCTGTGCGTCCTATGGAGCGAATGCAGGGGGGAGGCAGGCAGGAAAAGCCCCCAAGAGCCGCACACAAGCTTGGCACGGCTCTTGCGGGCTTTTCCCCAGGAGGGAGAAGGGACTGTCCGCTGCTCTTTGGGGCTGGGGGGGGGATAATATTTTTTTTCTTGATTTCCCCCGCTAAAAACTAGGTGCGTCTTGTGGTCCGGTGCGTCCTATGGAGCGAAAAATACGGTAAGCTAGTTCCCAGATATGGCTTTCCTCTTTGGCTTCCTATTGTTCGCCTAAGTGTTAAAGGAATAAAAATAAAGCCATCGCCACGGACCTTTAGGCAATTTGTGGGTAAAACGAACCAACGAGAGCTGGTGCCGGGGTGGGAATGCCGATGGAGAGCCAAAACACAGGAAGGCAGCACAGTTTGGCGCAGATGTGAACAGGACCATCGGAAGTGAGTCAGGCCACTGAGCCCATCGAGTTCGCAAGGAGTGACAGCTGCTCTCTCAAGAGATTCAGTCTTTCCCCAGCTCTGCATGGAGCAAGTGGGGATCAAACCTGCGACACTCTGCATGCAAGACACTGCATACAAGGCTCTAACCGTGGAGTCACAACAGCCCTTCCCCGTAACTTCTAGGGAAACACTGGGTTCAAAAACACTGGGCAGGCCTGCACCCTAGATTTTGACCCTGGTTAAAAAGTAACCCTGGCTCCACCCGAACCAGGGCTTGCTAACTGTTCCAGAATGAGGCGGGAACTTGGGGACGGAGGACTCCACCTTCCACCAGGGTTTCCTAAAGTCGGGTCTTCAGCTGTTTTTAGACTACAACTCCCATCACCCCTAGCTACCAGGACCAGTGGTCAGGGATGATGGGAATTGTAGTTCAAAAAACAGCCAACTTTGGGAAACACTGAGCTTGACTCAGCCCTTCTGACTCGCCTAATCTGGCTGGCAGCCTTTTCTCCAGGGTTTCATACGCCTCCCCATTGAACCTGCTACCTGATCCCTTTAGTTTGAAATTCTAGGGCTCTTTGCATGCAGGAAAAGCAAGCAGGTGATCTCAGACATAGGCTAGCCGCGCCGCCCTGGTTTCTGTTTTCTTTCACGACCATGAGGACTACGAACTTGGGTTTGCAAAACGAGCTTTGCAACGGGCACCGAAATCCCTGCATGCGGAGAGTGACTTGCGAAGACTCAAAAGTGCACAGCCCCAATTAAGAGAGCGTGTTTTTAGAGGCGGGGAATCGTATTAGCCTCGGGACAGGAACGCCAGCAACAGATTAGACAGAGGACGGAGGAAGGAAGCAGGAAGAAAGGATGGGGAAGAGGCCGTGCAAGGGATGCGGAGTGCGGGGGGCGGGGGGAGTGGAGGAAGAGGAGAGGAGCCGTGTCAAAGCAGGGGAGGGAACTCACAAAAAATCCTGCTGGGAGTCCGCGATGGTTTTTCGGATCGGAAAGAGGAGGAAGCTGCTCCCAGAAACGGAAACAAACAAAAACACAGACATGCTTACAAAACGTTTAATGCAAAACACCCAAAAATGTGAGGCGCGGGAAACAAATTGGGGGGGGGGGATGTTGCAGGCTGGTGGAAGGTCTGTTAGTGAGGAGGTGCTTGGGTCAGCAACGGGCAGCCATGGAAGCGAGAGGTAAGGGGACGTGCGGCCTGCTTTTGCTATCCCCCCCCCCAAAGCTGAGGACAGGATGCAGAAAGAGGGGGAACCCTTGCGGGGAGCTGTGGATGCACACATCCTGATACGGAAACTACAACTAATCCAGAATGCAGCAGCCAGACTGGGGACGGCCGCCGAGACCACATAACACCGGTCTTGAAAGACCTACATTGGCTCCCAGGACGTTTCTGAGCACAATTCAAAGTGTTGGTGTTGACCTTCAAAGCCCTAAATGGCCCAGTAGACCTGAAGGAGCCTCTCCACCCCCATCATTCACTGAGGTCCAGCGCCGAGGGCCTTTTGGCGGTTCCCTCATTGCGAGAAGTGAGGTTACAGGGAACCAGACAGAGGGCCTTCTCGGTGGTGGCGCCCGCCCTGTGGAACGCCCTCCCTTCAGATGTGAAGGAAATAAGCAGCTATCTTCTCTTTAAAAGACATCTGAAGGCAGCCCTGTTTAGGGAAGTTTTTAATATTTAATGCTGTATTGTTTTTAACACTCAATTGGGAGCCGCCCAGAGTGGCTGGGGAGGCTCAGCCAGTTGGGCAGGGTATAAATAATAAATTATTATTATTATTATTATTATTATTATTATTATTATTATTATGCCATCAAAATAATCCTGCACAAACCACACACCCTGCCCCCGAGCATTCAGAATGTTACAAGCTGCTGTGTTGAAATATAAAGTATACTGTACTTTTCTGTTATAAGACTAGGGTTTTTTAAACTTTGAAATAAGGTTAAAAATCTGGGGGGGGGGTGTCTTATACACGGATAGTGCATATGCCCATTTTCGAAATTTGGGGTCCCCAAAAGCAGGGAAGCATCTTATACATGGGGGTGTCTTATACACGGAAAAATACGGTACTTTAGAAGACTTAAGAAAACTTTTTAAAACACACACGGCTTAGTTTATTTCCCTCTGCCCCAATGATGATCTTTAACCCTCCAAGGCCCAAAGGGTCTTAAAAAGCAACAACAACGTGTAAGAGAATGAACTTGAAGGTGTGAACTAGAAACTGTTCAAAGTTCGACTCCCAAGGTGAACCTAGTTCACACACCACCCAGCAATTCTGGGAACTGTTTTTTAGGCGCAAGGAGGAGGTTTTTCTGAACCGGTTCCGTGGAAATTTTGGAACTAGCTCATTCCAAACACCGGTTGGTCAATGACTTGCCTTGACTACGCTGGACCATAGTGGCCGGGGCTGATGGGAGGGCTAGCTTCCATCGGAGTTGAAAAGGGGCCTCAAAGGGTCATCCAGTCCAACCCCCCTCCTTCTGCAATTCAGGAATCACAATCAAAGCACTCCATGCAACAGTGCGCCTTGACAGTGCAACCGCTGGAGAACTGATCTCACCTACTCTTCAGCCCCTCAGGTGAGATGCTGCCTTCTCTGCGCAGCAGAAAACTCAAGAGTAGACTTTAGAGTGGAATGCAACCCATTGTGTACTTAAACAGGGTTGCCAGATATCAGAAAGTGAAAATCCGGATGTTGAGCTTTTTTGGGCAAAACACAGAGACGGCTACTTTGGCCCCGCCCTTACCTGAGACTTTGGGGGCGGGGTTGCAGGAAAAGCCGCCGTTGGATTGGTCGCTCTCTCCAAACTCGGAGAACTCCCTCGGTTTCGGCTTGTATTCTCGCTTCGGGCGCGAGGAAGTGTCCCTCACTCTGGGCGCAGGAGGAAGAAGAAGATTTGCCATGAGGATAAAGATTAAAGCAAGTTTCAAATACAGCCGTACCTTGGAAGTCGAACGGAATCCGTTCCGGAAGTCCCTTCAACTTCCTTTTTTTTTTTGAAATATTTTTTATTAGTTTACAACAAAAACAAAAACACATTAATTTCACATCCAATTTTTCACAAATTGTTTCTTTTCTGGACTTCCTTCAGCTTTTCTGTAAATCATCCATAGTCATTATTTACCGTATTTTTCGCTCTATAAGACGCACCAGACCACAAGACGCACCTAGTTTTTGGAGGAGGAAAACAAGAAAAAAAATATTCTGAATCTCAGAAGCCAGAACAGCAAGAGGGATCGCTGCGCAGTGAAACCAGCGATCCCTCTCGCTGTTCTGGCTTCTGGGATAGCTGCGCAGCCTGCATTCGCTCCATAAGACGTGCACACATTTCCCCTTACTTTTTAGGAGGGAAAAAGTGAGTCTTATAGAGCAAAAAATATGGTAAGTTACGCATTCCTTAGGTTTGTATTGTCATTATTTATACCTTTCTTTTCTATTCCCTTTAAACAATACTTCTCAATTTTTCACAGTGCTTCTTTAAATCCCTCTAGCGTTATCTGTCCCTCACTTATACTGGAAGTCCGTTCAACTTCCAAAACGTCCGGAAACCAAAGCACGGCTTCCAATTGGCTGCAGGAAGTTCCTGCAGCCAATCAGAAGCCCTGTCGGATGTTCGGCTTCCAAAAATAGTTCGCAAACCGGGACAGTCACTTCCGGGTTTGCGACGTTTGGGAGCCAAAACGCTCGAGAACAAAGCTGTTTGAAAACCAAGGTACGATTGTATTGCAATCGATGAAAAAGACTCCTCCCACCCCAATTTTTTTAAAAAATACTCACTTGATTATTATTTTTAAAAACCAAATGATTATAAACACGACCAACAGCCAATACCACATTTAAACGCACGTTTTAAAAGTGTAAAGTCAAGGAAATATACAGCTGGTCAATGGGAGATGGTTTTATTCATTTCTATTTATTTATTGCCAACAAAGGTCCGTATAGTAAAAGCTATGGTTTTCCTAGTAGTGATGTATGGAAGTGAGAGAAGAAAGCTGATCACCAAAGAATGGATGCTTTTGAATTCTGGTGCTGGAGGAGACTCTTGAGAGTCCCATGGACTGCCAGAAGATCAAACCTCTCCATTCTGAAGGAAATCAGCCCTGAGTGCTCACTGGAAGGACAGATCCTGAAGCTGAGGCACCAAGACTTTGGCCACCTCATGAGAAGAGAAGACTCCCTGGAAAAGACCCTGATGTTGGGGAAGATGGAGGGCACAAGGAGAAGGGGAAGACAGAGGACGAGATGGTGGGACAGTGTTCTCGAAGCTCCCAGCATGAGTTTGACCAAACTGCGGGAGGCAGTGGAAGAAAAGAGTGCCTGGCGTGCTCTGGTCCAGGGGGTCACAAAGAGGCGGACATGACTAAGCGACTAAACAACAGCAACCCTTCCTTTTTCTCCATGGAGCTCACGGTGGCTTACATGGTTCCCCCCTCCTCATTTTATCCCCCAACAACAACCCTGTGAGGTAGGTTAGGCTAAGAGTGAGCGAGTGGCCCAAGGTCACCCAGTGAACTTCATGGCTGGGCGGGGATTCGAACCCTGGTCTCCCTGGTTAGAGTCCGGCACTCGGACCACTACCCTGGGACTGGCTAAGGAGGAAAGCAGTGGCCGTAAACTGGGGAGCGCTGATTCTAGGCAAGTTATAGGACATTAAGATCTGACCTGCTGGGCCAAAATGGCTCTCCACGCCATTTCTACACTTGAAGCGTGAAAGGAACGTCCGGTTGAAATATCTTAAACAGTTTGAGATAGAAACTGACTTGGGAGCCCTCAATAGAATAAAAAGTCCTTACTCAGCTGGAAGACTCCCCGGAGAGCAAGGGAATCTGTATGGCAGCGGGTGGGAGACTTTTTATTTAGATATTTTTATTAAGTACAAATTAGAAAACATACATATTTACAACAAAGGAAAATACAAAAGAAAAAGAAAATACATATAACCGAGGAAAAAAATTAGAGAATATTTTGTCTCTTTTCATATTTACAGTTATTTATACCTCTATAAAATGCTATTCACAATAAAGGAGTGAAATGAAAGATAAGATATCAGAAAAAAAGAACCAAGAAAAAATAAAGAAGTAAAAGAAAAAGACCATAGGTGAAAATTTTTAAAAGTAGATAAGTACTCACTATACATAGCCGTTTCCCATCTATATTTATATTCAATTGTATAACTTCATCTTGTCCTTATCTACCTTAAATAAAGTGTTTTTTTTTAAAAAAAAGACTTCCACCGTTTGCCTCACGCGTTTTTAATAATCCGTTCGTCAGATCCTCTGTTCTTCATATTTTCCCTTTGGATTCCTTAATGGGAGACCTTTCCTGGCCGGTGGGCAGGGCCTCTCACCTGATGTCAATATGGTATCGGGCAATGCTGCGCTTTGAAGCCCCAATGCTTGGGGCTTCAAAGCACAGCGCAGGGTCGTGAGACCTCTCTGCTGCTTGTAGCAATGACTTAAGTCTTTGTTTATCCGCCTGGTGTGTGATTTTTAAGGTACAGCCCGCCAGCTGATCAACAGAGGGGCGGGCCTGTCATGCTTTGCCGCCCGAGGCAAAATCCGGGTTGCGTGGCAGCAGGTTCCGGCAAGATTTCCCCAAGATCTCGCCGGAAGCCACCGCCACTTCTCCACTGGCAAGGGAGGTGACAGAGCACCCAGAGGGGCACTGACTCTTGGCGTTGCACCACCCGAGGCAGCTTCCTCAGCCTGCCTCATGTTCGCGCCGTCCCTGGATTAATTTCCCTTTAGCCACTTTGAGCAACATCCCGTTGGAAAAGTGGGATTAGATGACGCCCAAGATCTTTAAAGCCCTGTACGGCCTAGGACCCTCGTACCTATGGGACCGCCTCTCCTGGTATGTCCCACAGAGGAACCTACGATCTTCAAACAAAAACATCTTGGAGGTCCCAGGCCACAGAGAGGTTAGGCTGGCCTCAACCAGAGCCAGGGCTTTTTCGGCTGTGGCTCCGATCTGGTGGAACGCTCTGTCCCAAGAGACTAGGGCCCTGCGGGACTTGACATCTTTCTGCAGGGCCTGCAAGACAGAGCTGTTCCACCAGGCCTTTGGCCAGGGCACAGCCTGACTCCCTCCTTTGGCAATCTTCACAGAACTCTAGCCCAATGGTTGCCATCAATTTGATTTGAATTGATTTTATAATGAAATGATTTTAGAATGTATTATTATTTTATTGTTGTTAGCCGCCCTGAGCCCGGCTTTGGCTGGGGAGGGCGGGATATAAATAAAAATTTATTATTATTATTACAGTTCCACAGTGGTGGACTGCATGCCGAGTTGTGCATTCTGCAGCAAAAGGAGTGATTTGTGTGTATGTGTTTTTTATGGGGGGGGACCGGACCACACACAGTAGTGTTTACCTGCGTTTCAGTTTGTCTGCAAGCTCATCAAGGATCTGCACCGCTTGCCTGTGATAATCTAGCTGGGCGTCTACAAGGGCGGACAGCTGGCTGACTTGCTCAATCTGCAGTAAAATGGAAGAAGAGACTGGTTAGTCGCACCAACAGGGTAAAGAACAGCTTCTATCCATATGCTGTTAGGCTGCTGAATGAAAAGGTAACAACAGGGCAACCGACTTTCGGGTTTGGTGGGTGTGCGTCAGTAAGGTAAAGGTAAAGGGACCCCTGACCATTAGGTCCAGTTGTGGCCGACTCTGGGGTTGCGGCGCTCATCTCGCTTTATTGGCTGAGGGAGCCGGCATACAGCTTCCGGGTCATGTGGCCAAGCAGGACTAAGCCGCTTCTGGCGAACCAGAGCAGCGCGCGGAAACGCCGTTTACCTTCCCGCCGGAGTGGTACCTATTTATCTACTTGCACTTTGACGTGCTTTCAAACTGCTAGGTTGGCAGGAGCAGGGACCGAGCAACGGGAGCTCACCCAGTCATTGCGTGGATTCGAACGTGCGTCAGTAAACGAGGGGAATTAAGACTAAGAGAGCAGAGTGGGGGGTGCTCGTGTAATCTCACTGTATACAAGTTGTACAAGTGACAATAAAGTATTTCAAACGTTCAATGTTTTGTTTTATAATGAAATGATATTAGAATGCTGTATTATTTTGCTGTTGTTAGCCGCTCTGAGCCCGGCTTTGGCTGGGGAGGGTGGGATATAAATAAATTACCGTATTTTTCGCTCCATAAGGCGCACCTGACCATAAGACGCACCTAGTATTTAGAGGAGGAAAGGGGAAAACCCCCGTTTTTGGGGGGATCAGCTCACAGTTGTGCAGCTTCTTTTGCAAAGGGGAAAAGCCCCCTTTTTTGAGGATCAGCTCAAAGTTGTTGAGCTTACTTTGCAAAGGGGAAAAATCCTGTTTTTATGGGGTTCAACTCACAGTTCTGCAGCTTCTTTAGGAAAGGAAAGGGAGCAATTTCTACAGTTTCCAGACAGATAATCTAATCAGCCAGTCACATGTCGCTGGGGAAACAAACAACCTCCGTCTGCAGAACATTCAACAATGGAGGCCTGGGCAAGGGACCGGGGCCGGAAAGGGAGCCAGCGATTGACCACACATTCGCTCCATAAGATGCACAGACATTTCCCCTTACTTTTTAGGAGGAAAAAAGATGGAGCAAAAAATACGGTATTATTATTGTTGGTTTTTTTTAAAAAAAGAGAGCCTGGCTTTTGGCAGAGGCGCCCACGATTGGATCAGCGTGCGAACTAACTCGCAGAGAAGAGGGGCGTGGGTTCTGGGGAGCCTGGGTTCAGCCCATACTCACGTCCGTCTCCAGAAGGTTGTGCATGCTCGTCTCTGCCACTTCCTTTGACTCCTCGAACTTCTCCAGCGCTTGCCGCAGCTCCTCGTCCGGGATCTTCCCCTGCCGCTTCTTTTTGTAGTCAAAGTCTAAGCGCCGGCCTTCCAGTTTCTTCAGATGGTGCTGCGGAGAGGAGAAGTCGAGGGGGGGGGAGTGAATTCCTCTCCGTAAAAGCACAAATACAGTGGTACCTCTGGTTTCGAACGGGACCCATTCGCAACATGAGCAGAACGCAACCCGCGTCTGCGTGGGTCGCGATTTGCCGCTTCTGCGCATGATGTCATTTTGAGTGTCTGCGCAAGCGGCGAAACCCGGAAGTAACTTATGAGGAACGGCTAAGGGAGCTGGGCATGTTTAGCCTGGGGAAGAGGAGGTTAAGGGGTGATATGATAGCCATGTTCAAATATATAAAAGGATGTCACATAGAGGAGGGAGAAAGGTTGCTTTCTGCTGCTCCAGAGAAGCGGACATGAAGCAATGGATCCAAACGACAAGAAAGAAGATTCCACCTAAACATTAGGAAGAACTTCCTGACAGTAAGAGCTGTTTGACAGTGGAATTTGCTGCCAAGGAGTGTGGTGGAGTCTCCTTCTTTGGAGGTCTTTAAGCAGAGGCTTGACAACCATATGTCAGGAGTGCTCTGATGGTGTTTCCTGCTTGGCAGGGGGTTGGACTCGATGGCCCTTGTGGTCTCTTCCAACTCTATGATTCTATGATTCTAACTCTTTCTGGTACAGTGTTACCCCAGGTTAAGAACTTAATTCCTTAACCTGAAACTGGTCTTAACCTGAAGCACCACTTTAGCTAATGGGGCCTCCTGCTGCTGTCACGCCGCCGGAGCCCGATTTCTGTTCTCATCCTGAAGCAAAGTTCTTAACCTGAAGCACTATTTCTGCGTTAGCGGAGTCTGTAACCTGAAGCGTATGTAACCTGAGGTACCACTGTACTTCCGGGTCGCCGCGGGACGCAACCTGAAAACACTCAACCTGAAGCAAACGCAACAGGAGGTGTGACTGTAACAGCAAGTTTTTGGGTCTGGAACCTCGCCCCGATCCGGAAGCACGTTAGCAATCTTGCAGGACGTGTGCAAACCACGAATGAAGAAGAAGAAGAAGAAGAAGAAGAAGAGGAGGAGGAGGAGGAGGAGGAGGAGTTTGGATTTGATATCCCGTTTTATCACTACCCGAAGGAGTCTCAAAGCGGCTAACAATCTCCTTTCCCTTCCTCCCCCACAGCAAACACTCTGTGAGGTGAGTGGGGCTGAGAGACTTCAGAGAAGTGTGACTGGCCCAAGGTCACCCAGCAGCTGCAGGTGGAGGAGCGGGGAAGCGAACCCGGTTCCCCAGATTACGAGTCCACCGCGCTTAACCACTACACCACACTGGCTCAACCAGGAGGCACTTCCAGCACCAAGCCAAGTGGTCAAGGGACTAGGGGCCGGATCCAGTGTGCTAGCAGAAGCCAGTGCAAAACTCCCAACACCACAACAGGGGTCTCCCCCCCCCATTTCACCTGCGTCCCCCACGCCTCTCCCAAATCCCGGAGGGTTGGGAGAACTCCCAGCAATGGGGAGGAGAGGAGAGATTGTTCCGTCAAGCAAGCAGGAACACTGGCCCTAAAAGATCTACACTGGCTCCCAGGATGTTTCTGAGCACAATTTAAATTGCTTGTTTCAAAATGGGAGGTTTTCAAAGAACATCTGAAAAATAAATATAGTAGTTTAAATTCTGTTGCAGCATTCGAGGAACTTCAGTAATAGTTGCAAGGTAGATATAAGAAATTAGATTTATTAAGAATAAGTTTAATTATGATAAAAGTGTGTATTGGCAATAAGTAATATGAACTTGAAATATGGAATAGACGGGAGTTTGGGTCTTTAGTGTTAAGACCAATAGATGTTTTATTGTTTGCTAAGAAAATTATGTGTCTATGGTTATTCTTGTGTGTAATTTGGTATTTGTGTTTTCTTCCTTTTTTCTTGTTGTATCAATAAAAAACTTTATTAAAAAAATAAAAATAAATTGCTGGTGCTGAGCTTTAAAGCCTAAATGGCCTGGGTCCTGTAGACCTGAAGGAGCGTCTCCACCCTCATTGCTTAGCCTGGACATGGAGGTCCAGCTCCGAGGGCCTTCTGGCGGTTCCCTCATTGCGAGGAGTGAGGTTACAAGGAACCAGGCAGAGGGCCTTCTCAGTGGTGGCGCCCGCCCTGTGGAACACCCTTCCATCAGATGTCAAGGAAATAAACAACTATCTGACTTTTAGAAGACACCGGAAGGCAGTCTTGTTTACGGAAAGCATTGATGTCTGGTGTTATCTTTTATATTCAGTTGGAGCAGCTGGAGCAACCCAGTCAGATGGGCAGGGTGCAAGCGATAAATTATTATGATAACTATTTCGCTGACAGAACAATCGTATCAGCGCAAGGTTAAGTTCCACCTTAGGACTTGAGGCCCAAGGTTCAAAATCCCCGTTTGGGTATGAAATGACTCATTGCCTCTCACTCTATCAAAGCTCATGGGGTGAGGGTAAACAGGGAAGGGGATGGGGCAGGTGAGGAGCACCCAGCATTTCCTTATTTACAAAAGCATTTCTGCACTGCCCCATCACAGAATCATAGACTCTTAGAGCTGGAAGGGACCTTCAAAGGTCTTCTAGTCTAACCCCCTGCAATGCGGCGATCGTAAGTATCAGGGTGCAACTACAGAACATTAAACACTATTAAAAGCAACAGATAGAATCCTAAATAGTGACTGAATACAGGTAGGGAGCCGTGTTGGTCTGACGCAGTCAAAATAAATTAAAAAATTGTCCAGTAGCACCTTAGAGACCAACTAAGTCTGTTCTGGGTATAAGCTTTCGCGAGCATTCACACTTCCTCAGATACCAAATAGTTTTAAAAGTCACTATTCAGATACTGAACAGTCAGTTTAAAAAGTCACTTCTGGGTTTGCAGCGTTTGGGAGCCAAAACGTTCGAGAACTAAGCTGTTCAAAAACCAAGGTACGCCTGTAAAGGTAAAGGGACACCTGACCATTAGGTCCAGTCGTGGCTGACTGGGGTTGCGGTGCTCATCTCGCTTTGTTGGCCGAGGGAGCCGGCGTACAGCTTCCAGGTCATGTGGCCAGCAGGACTAAGCCACTTCTGGCGAACCAGAGCAGCGCACGGAAACGCCGTTTACCTTCCCGCCGGAGCGGTACCTATTTATCTACTTGCACTTTGACGTGCTTTCAAACTGCAAGGTTGGCAGGAGCTGGGACAGAGGAACGGGAGCTCACCCCATCGCGGGGATTCGAACAGCCAACCTTCTGATCGGCAAGCCCTAGGCTCTGTGGTTTAACCCACAGCACCACCAGCGTCCCAGGTACACCTGTACCACAATGAAAAATATAGGCGATCGTTTGGCAAAACAAATAGATGAAATGGCACAGCTGCATAAAAAGCCCTTTGAGAGATCCCCCAAAGCCAAAAGCCATAGCTAGGTGGCACAGCCTCTGTTCTGCACGCAGAAGGTCCCGGGTTCAAATTCTCGACATCGTCTGGGGGTGGGAAACCTGTTTAAACTCTGGAGAGCTGCTGACAGTCCGTGTAGACAATACTGAGCCGGGCAGACCAGCACAACTGTCAGGCTTCAGGGACTCTGTTTCCTCGCTGCCCTTTGGCAGTAGAAAAGCAGAACAAAGCGAAAGGAGTCTCTTACTGGATTATTGTAACTCGCTCTACGTGGGGCTGCCCTTGAGACCCAGAAACTCCAGCGGGTGCAGAATGCCGCGGCGAGACTCCTTACGGGGTCCTCGCTGCCAGATCACATTGACCCAGTTCTATACCAGCTGCACTGGCTCCCGGTGGAGTACAGGATCAGGTTTAAGGTGCTGGTTTTAACCTTCAAAGCCCTATACAGCCTAGGACCCTCGTACCTGCGGGACCGCCTCTCCAGGTATGCCCCACAGAGGAACTTACAGTCTTCAAACAAAAACATCTTGAAGGTCCCAGGCCACAGGGAGGTTAGGCTGGCCTCAACTAGAGCCAGGGCTTTTTCGGCTGCAACTCCGATCTGGTGGAACGCTCTGTCACAAGAGACTAGGGCCCTGCGGGACTTGACATCTTTCTGCAGGGCCTGCGAGACAGAGCTGTTCCACCAGGCCTTTGGCCAGGGCACAGCCTGACTCCCTCCTTTGGCAATCTTCACAGAACTTTAGCTTAATGCTTGCCACCAATTTGATTTTAATTAATTTTTATAATGAAATGTTTTCAGAATGTTGCACTATTTTATTGTTGTTAGCCACCCTGATGAATTGGAAGAGCCGCAAAAAGATTCCATTGAGCACATGGATTAATAATATGGACAGATTAGCTACATATGAACGAATTGCACATTGACCCAAATTAAGAATGGATAAATAGGAAGAAATCTGGAATGGATATTTAAGTGATAAGGTGGACAGTGGTGGGAGGAGAGATAGGTGGGGAAATAATGTTAAAAGGGTGCAGTCATAGATATATCAGTGTATTTAAATTTGAATGGTCAAATTGTGTTATTGTTATTATGGTTTTTGTTGTAGTGTCTTTTGCAGTGGTTGTTTGTATTGAAAAAACGATTAAATACCGTATTTTTTGCTCCATAAGACGCCCCAGACCACAAGATGCACCTAGTTTTGGGAGGAGGAAAACAAGGAAAAAAATATTCTGAATCCCAGAAGCCAGAACAGCAAGAGGGATCGCTGCGCAGTGAAAGCAGCAATCCCTCTTGCTGTTCTGGCTTCTGGGATAGCTGTGCAGCCTGCATTTGCTCCATAAGACGCACACACATTTCCCCTTACTTTTTAGGAGGGAAAAAGTGAGTCTTATAGAGCAAAAAATATGGTGTATTTTTTAAAAAAAACTCTCTTTCTCCCAGTTCTCCTCCTCCTAGCTGTTCACCCCCCAGTTCTTCCCAACTTCTGTCTTCTGAACTATGCCCCTCTGCAAACCACTGCTCCAAATCTATACTGTCCTCCTGCTTCTCAGCCTGGCCCCCGACGACAAGGCAGCTGCCTACGTTCTTATCCCATCAAGTGCAATTGTGGTTACCTGGATCTCTTTCAAGTCCTTGTCGCACAAGTTCTGAAGGGGGTCGATGAAGTTCTGCTTGACCTCAATGTCCAGAGAGTCCTTAACCTCGGCCAAGCGCTTCATGGACTCACCAGCGTCGAGAAGTGCGTCGCCTTCGTGCGGGGCGAAAGGGAAACAGCAGCGCCGGGAGAGCGGGGATGAAGAGAGAGACAAGATAGCTGGTTAAAAGGAAAGTATACCGAAGGAATGGAAAAGATTGTTTATGTATGCTACAACGGCTGCAAGGATGCTCCTTGCCCAGAGTTGGAAAGACAACAAGATACCTACTAGGGTGGATTTGCAGATGAAACTACAGTGGTACCTCGGGTTACATACGCTTCAGGTTGCAGACTCCGCTAACCCAGAAATAGTGCTTCAGGTTAAGAACTTTGCTTCAGGATGAGAACAGAAATCATGCTCTCGTGGCGCAGTGGCAGCAGGAGGCCCCATTAGCTAAAGTGGTGCTTCAGGTTAAGAACAGTTTCAGGTTAAGTACGGACCTCCGGAACGAATTAAGTACTTAACCCGAGGTACCACTGTATTGGATTACACAGAGATGGCAAGATTAACTGGGAAAATCAGAAATCAGGATGATCAAAAGAACGGGACAAATTTATATTGTATCTGAAAGACCGCTGTAAACATTCTTTGGCAGGTTTTAAATAACTCTTGCAATGAACCATAGACTTTGGATACAATAAGGGACCCCTGACTATTAGGTCCAGTTGCGGACGACTCTGGGGTTGCGGCGCTTTATTGGCCGAGGGAGCCGGCGTACAGCTTCCGGGTCATGTGGCCAGCATGACTAAGCTGCTTCTGGCGAACCAGAGCACTTTGATGTGTTTTTGAACTGCTAGGTTGGCAGGAGCAGGGACCGAGCAACGGGAGCTCACCCCGTCGTGGGGATGCGAACCGTTGACCTTCTGATCAGCAAGTCCTAGGCTCTGTGGTTTAACCCACAGCGCCACCCGCGTCCCATCCATTCATTTGCATCCCTGTAAATAAGGACTTATAATACACAGTTATAAAAGTTACTTAAAGAACCCACAGAGGGGAGGAGGGACGTTTTGAGATTTGAAAGAATCTTGTGCAATTTTGTCTGTGTGTGTGTGTGTGATTAGGAGTCTGAATGAATTTGTAAAATAAAATAAAAGCTATTCTAAAAAAACAAAATATCTTTGAAAGATAAAAGAAATAAAAGGAAAGCAAGAAAGCAATGCAGCCCTGCCGAGGCTGTGCAAAACCCACAAGGGTGAAACCGGACAGGCCACTGTTCAGCGACACAACGCCTGCTCTGCATGGGGAAAATCCCAGGTAGGGGACACCTCTCTCAGCCCCAGCTGCAACAAAACATGTCTCTCCTGTAGAGGTCTCTATGGCCACAGGAGGCGCTGTAACTCTCCAACGGTTAAAGTACCCTCTTCCATTGTCACCTGAGACCCAGACGGATGCCAACCAAGCAACCTAATAATAATAATAATATGGGTAGGGAGCCCTCACCGAAATTGGAGTCTTCGCCCAGCTCCTTGCCGTAACGGATCATGGTCTCTCCAAGAAGGCCTTCCGACTGCGGGTAGCCTGGATTCTTCACTTGCCCTCGGATTTTGGACACGGTGTTCAGCATGGTCAGCTTGGCCCGGGATGCTGGTGTAGAGAAGAGACGGCAGCATAGCTGTCAACTTGCAGATTTGAAAATAAGGGACCAGCAGCCTCGAAAATAAGGATTACACAGCCAAAATAAGGGATTTTAGTCAACCAGCTGAAATACGAAGTGAAAAGGGACCAGATAATTTGGGAGAGCAGCGCCGGTTTTTAGCCCTTCGTTTCCAGAGGTTGCTACTCAAGACACCAGCCGATGAAACACTGAAATCACCGTATTTTTCGCTCTATAGGACGCACCCGATCATAGGACCCACCTTGTTTTAGAGGGGGAGAACAAGAGAAAAAAATTCTCCCCCTCTCTGCTCCGCGCCCCTTCAGCAAAGCGGTAGGAGCAACGGAGCCCCTTCCATTTCTCCTCCCGCTTGGCTGAAGGTGCGCTGCGCAGCTCTCCCTCTCTGCTGAAGCCGGGAGAGTCTTGCTCTCCCGGCTTCAGCTAAAGGAACCCGAAGCCTTTGGAGCGCAGCGCGGCTATCCCTGAAGCCTGGAGAGCGAGAGGGGTCGGTGTGCTTCAGCGAAAGCAACGCATAGCCTCTGGAGGGAGCGCTCCCTCTGCGCTTTGCGTTGCTATTGCTGAAGCCAAGGAGCCTGCATGCGCTCCACAGGATGCACACATATTTCCCCTTAATTTTTGGAGGGGAAAAGGTGCATCCTATAGAGCAAAAATACGGTAAATAACTACAAGCAGCAACCACTTGCTGCGCAAAACAAAGTCCAAGCTACGAAGATGCTGCTGCAGTTCTGTATCTTTTCTCTCGTGCTCCATCTGCAGCTCTCAGTTCCATCAGGTGGGGCGGGAGGAGGGGGGGGAATAGCACCCAAAGTAAACCTGCAGATCAGACCATCTATGCTAGTCTACCACTACAAATCTATGGGAGAAGCGCTTGTGGTCCTTCCCTTGTAGCCCTTGGAACACCGGCCCGCTCCTCCGCCTCCTCCTCTTCCTCCTCTCTCTGAACTGCTTTCTCTATGGTTGCCCTCGCTCTCCTCTCAAGGCTCCTCAGCAATTCATAGGCCATGCCAGGCTGTCCATCTCATCCAGGTCCTTCGGTGGTGCAGCCGCAGTACGGCCTAGCGGGAGCAGGAGCGGCGGTGATGGGCAGAGGGGAGGCCCCAGGCAGAGACGCTCAGTTCGGCAGCTGCGAGGAGGATGGTGGCGGAAGGGCCCGAGGCTCCCGCCAGTCCCGGCAGGGAGGGGCTCCCAGGGGCCGAGGCTGGTGAGAAGAGGCCGGAGGGTGGCGGGCCGGGCAGCCAAACAACACAGTTGGAGCCTCCCTCCTCCCTGGCCGGCAGGGAGGGAGGGAGAGGAGCTGCTTCCTTTGAAACCCGGGAAATTTAAGGGACATCATCAATAAGGGACAGCAGCGGGACATGGCGCTGGGATAAGGGACTGTCCCTCCAAATAAGGGACAGTTGACAGCTATGGACGGCAGCCACACGAGAGTTTCCATCAGACCGTCTTGCCAGCAACTCAAGGCGATTGCCAATAATTAAGCAGGGGAGGGAAACAGGAGAGGCAGCCTTGCCGGCCAAGAAAAAAAAATCTATTGTCTTAGAACAACCCCAAAATATCAGGTAATGGTCGTTTTTCCAGGATCGCAGGCAGAAAATAGTTCAGCCCGGAACTTGCCAGAAGTGAGAGGGGGGGGGGTGTGCTCGAAAGCTACGGACTCCCTGATCTTCTGGCAAAGATCCCAATTAATCCCTGGAGTCCTCTTTGCAGAAGTGGTTACGGGAAGCCTGCTGGAATGCAACTCAAATGCCAAGAATTGGGAGCAGGTCGCACGGACCGCCTTGCCAGCTGGCTCAGCAACAGAAAACACAGTGCGTGTCGAAAGCCACCTTCAGCTCAAAGGGTCAGGTCAGCAAGCGGGGGGGTTGGGAAGACCCCTTCTCTTCCTGAAACCCTGGAATGCCACGTTCAGCGCAGGCGATATTGGGCTGGACAGGCCAGTGGCCTCGACTCAGTTCTCAAGCAACTTCCTGTGCTCCCAAAATCATGTGCTCAATCGGAACCACAAAGGCTTTATTTTGGGAAGAAGATCCACAGCTCAGTGGCAGAATATCTGCCCTGCGTGGTGCAGAAAGACCCAGGTTCAAGCCTATGTCAAAGAGCGGTTCAAAGTTGGGAGTTAACTCTTTATTAGCAAAAGAATGATATCCCTAGGCTTGGCTGGGTGTCAGGTCTAATGAGCACAGCAGCTCATCCCGGAAACTGTTCAGGGGCCAAGAAGGTAGAGAATGAATAATATTTTAAGCCCCATAAAATTTGAGAACAGAAGTTTGCTTGCTGTCAGCTCAGCTTAAAGTTTGTTTAAAATTTTTAAAAACTGATGGTGATCAGACACGATGCTAATCATAATGCAATTCTGGGCTGCATCAATAGGAGTATAGCATCTAGATCGAGGGAAGTAATAGTGCCACTGTATTCTGCTCTGGTCAGACCTCACCTGGAGTACTGTGTCCAGTTCTGGGCACCACAGTTCAAGGAGGACACTGACAAACTGGAACGTGTCCAGAGGAGGGCAACCAAAATGGTCAAAGGCCTGGAAACGATGCCTTATGAGGAACGGCTAAGGGAGCTGGGCATGTTTAGCCTGGAGAAGAGGAGGTTAAGGGGTGATATGATAGCCATGTTCAAATATATAAAAGGATGTCACATAGAGGAGGGAGAAAGGTTGTTTTCTGCTGCTCCAGAGAAGCAGACACGGAGCAATGGATCCAAACTACAAGAAAGAAGATTCCACCTAAACATTAGGAAGAACTTCCTGACAGTAAGAGCTGTTCGACAGTGGAATTTGCTGCCAAGGAGTGTGGTGGAGTCTCCTTCTTTGGAGGTCTTTAAGCAGAGGCTTGACAACCATATGTCAGGAGTGCTCTGATGGTGTTTCCTGCTTGGCAGGGGGTTGGACTCGATGGCCCTTGTGGTCTATTCCAACTCTATGATTCTATGATTCTATAATCCTCCAGTAAAAGGTGAACTCCAGCAAACTTCATTGAATGCAGTAAGACATTTAGTGCACATCTAGGAAAAGGAAAACTCTGATCCTAAACCTCCGCTGCCTCGCGGGAGAAGAAGGGCACAATAGACTAGGGCCCTGCAGGACTTGACATCTTTCCGCAGGGCCTGCAAGACAGAGCTGTTCCACCAGGCCTTTGGCCAAGCCACAGCCTGACCCCCTCCTTTGGTAATTCTTCACAGAACTCTAGCCCAACGGTTGCCATCAGTTTGATTTGAACTGATTTTATAATGAATTGATTTTAGAATGCTGTATTATTTTACTGTTGTTAGCCGCTCTGAGCCCGGATTCGGCTGGGGAGGGCGGGATATAAATAAATGTTGTTGTTGTTGTTGTTGTTGTTGTTGTTGTTGTTGTTGTTATTATTATTATTAGTAGTAGTAGTATTACCCCGTGAATCAGTTGCCACCTCCGCCCCACAGCCGTCTAAGTTAAGGTTACCAGATTTTTTTCAATGAATCTGGGGACACTTTTCAACTTCAATGGATTTTGTATGGGGACTGCTTTGTAAACCCAGGGACTGTCCCTGGGGACATCTGGTAAAGGTAAAGGTAAAGGGACCCCTGACCATTAGGTTCAGTCGTGGCCGACTCTGGGGTTGCGGCGCTCATCTCGCTTTACTGGCCGAGGGAGCCGGCATACAGCTTCCAGGTCATGTGGCCAGCAGGACTAAGCCGCTTCTGGCGAACCAGAGCAGTGCACGGAAATGCCGTTTACCTTCCCGCCGGAGTGGTACCTATTTATCTACTTGCACTTTGACGTGCTTTTGAACTGCTAGGTGGGCAGGAGCAGGGACCGAGCAACGGGAGCTCACCCCGTCGCGGGGATTCGAACCACTGACCTTCTGATCGGCAAGTCCTAGGCTCTGTGGTTTAACCCACAGCACCACCCGCGTCTGTTATGTCTGGTAACCTTAGTCTAAATCCCCTCCTCTCCAGGGCATTTGCCAGTGAGACGCAGGAGGGGGTAGCAGGGACGTGAATGAGACTCTTCCCTTTTGGTTACCGTACTTTCCCCCCCCCCCTTTAAAAATCATGCTAAAAAGTGCGGGTCATCTTATACATGGGTAGCGCATAGGGTGGATGTTTGATTGGCTGCTGCCGAGGCTGTCAGCTGCTATTGTGCGTGTTATTGGTTGCTGTGTCAATGGGCGGTGTTGATTGGCTGACGCCCTGGCACTGGCAGTTGGGTGGGCGATTGGCAGCTTCTGCAGCTGAGCTATTTTTGACAAACTCCCTTAAAAAAAGCTCCACAACCCTGGGTAAAGGTAAAGGGACCCCTGACCATTAGGTCCAGTCGTGGACGACTCTGGGGTTGCGGCGCTCATCTCGCTTCATTGGCCGAGGGAGCCGGCGTACAGCTTCTGGGTCATGTGGCCAGCAAGACTAAGCCCCTTCTGGTGAACCAGAGCAGCGCACAGAAACGCTGTTTACCTTCCTGCCAGAGTGATACCTCTTTATCTACTTGCACTTTTGTGCTTTTGAACTGCTACGTGGGCAGAAGCAAGGACCGAGCAACGGGAGCTCACCCCATCGCGGGGATTTGAACCGCTGACCTTCTGATTGGCAAGCCCTAGGCTCTGTGGTTTAACCCACAGTGCCACCCGCGTCCCTCAACAACCCTGGGCAAACCACAGCAAAAAAAACTCAACAACTCTGTGCTATCTCCCCCCATTTTCTTAAATTTGAGACTTCCCTGCAGGCAGAAGAGAGCCGCTGTGCCACATTGCTGGGCCATGAAGTTATCTGGCACCGGGCTACCCCTCGGGTCTTCAGACTCTGAAAAGGTGTGAGGGGGGAAGGTTTAAAGAGCCGGCTTGGTCAGATGTCTTAAGTCACGGGTGTCAAACACAAGGCCCGCGGGCCGAATGCGGCCCGCCAGACCTCGTCATGTGGCCTGTGTAGCGCCGGCCATTCTACACAGGAAACCTCCACTTTACATGCATTCAGGAAACCTCCACTTGCTTTTATATTGAGCGCATGCCATCCTGTGATGTGACAGATACAACCGGCCCTTTGAGGGTGACCAAACTGCTCATGCGGCCCCCCGATGAATTTGAGTTTGACACCCCTGTCTTAAGTGTTCTTTCCGCTACTCTAAAATGTGGATTTCCCCTCCCACTGCAGTTCTTGTATCTGGTTTTTTATTTCTGATATTTTTAGGATGTCGCAAGCCGCTTAAGAGATTTCCTTTGGAATGGGAGGCGATACAAGAGCCACCGACAGGAATAAATAAAATAGAGGCAGGGTGCGAGCGCACACAGCCCAAGCACATCCCGGCTGATTAAACCAGGATCTGATCACCGAAAAGCAGTCAAAGAAGTTGCCACAAAAACTCAACAAAAAACTACCGTATTTTTCGCTCTATAGGACGCACTTTTTCCCCTCCAAAAATGAAGGGGAAATGTGTGTGCGTCCTATGGAGCGAATGCAGGCTTTCGCTGAAGCCTGGAGAGCGAGAGGAGTCGGTGCGCACCAACCCCTCTCGCTCTCCAGGCTTCAGGAAGCTATCCGCAAGCCTTCGGAAAGCGGCGGGAGTGCCCGCCAGGCTCTGAAGGCTTGTGGATAGCAGCCTGCAGCCCAAAGCCCGGGGAGCGCAGTGCTGTGCATCCTGGGCTTCGGGCAGCTATCCACAAGCCTTTGGAGCCCGGCGGGAGCCTGGCCCCCGCTCCCGGACCCGTTCTGGGGGCTGGGGATGCTCGGGCTTCCCCCGCCTCAGCCCCGCGGCTAAAAATGAAGCCAAGACAGCGAGCAGGATCCATCCCGCTCGCTGTCTTGGCTTCTGCCAAAGCCGCGCGCAGCCTCTCCTGGCTGGAGAGGTTGCGCATGGCTAAAGAGGAAGCCAAGACAGCCAGCGGGATGATTTTTTTTTTCTTTATTTCCCCCCCTAAAAACTAGGTGCGCCCTATGGTCCAGTGCGCCCTATGGAGCAAAAAATACGGTATTCCCCCCGTGACCACAAAATACAGATCAAGTAAGAAAAAACACACACAGAGGTCGAAGCAAAAACAAAACAAGAGTCGGAGACCGTGGTATCGGTGTAGAAATGTGTGTGTGTGTGTGTGGATAGCACCAGCTACAGAATAAGATGCAGAATAAGACGACTCCATTACGCCAGATGATTTCACGTTGCATCGAGCAACGTTAAGCGAAACAAAACCACCCGTCCCTTTCTGGCTGCAGAAATGGGTTGCGCTGTTTTTTTCCACCCGAGCCGAGTGCCAAAATTCCCATGCAGATGTTCCACATCAAAATCACAGCTTTCTGCTGGAAGAGCACCGCCTCTCGTCTACCAACGAACAGCCACCGAGCTGTTTTACGTGCTGTCTTTTTTTTTTTTTTAACTCTGCGGTACTGGGGAATGGGGGCTGTGGATGTCGTTCAGGCACAGGCAAACTCGGCCCTCCAGATGTTTTTGTGACTACAACTCTCATCACCCCTGACCACTGGTCCTGCTAGCTAGGGATGATGGGAGTTGTAGTCCCAAAAATATCTGGAGGGCCGAGTTTGCCTCTGTTTGCTGTTGTCGGACTCCAACTCCCATCATTCCCTACTGCTGGCTGCACTGACTGCTGGGAGCTGGAGTCCAAGAAGGTCTTAAGGAAGGAAGTAGAATTCGTCTCGGAAAGCAAATGCTTTTTTTTAAATAAAGAAACAATTCTAGACAAAATTCGCAAAATGGGAAAAAAAGCTCAGCTGCCACTTAGCCATGGCAAAGGGCCTTACCAGGATTGGGTTGGAGGTATTCTGTAGTCCTAGCCAAGACTTCTGCAACAGCTTTGCTGGTGAGATCCACTTTCTGTAGAAAAGGAAGAAATGATTTGACAATACAAAAACAGCAGCAGCAGACCACAGTTTACTCCAATGGCTGGAGAAGATTAACCACTTTCAGTGGAAATGCAAATTCAGAACATTGTTATAAAAAAGGTAATGGTAAAAGGATCCCTGGAAACTTTTAATAAAGAGTACTGTCAGATCAGATGGGATATATATACCTATATATCTAGTAAAGGTAAAGGCCCCGTGGACGGTTAAGTCTAGTCAAAGCTGACGATGGGGTTGAGGCGCTCATGTTGCTTTCAGGCCGAGGGAGCCGGCGTTTGTCCATAGACAGCTTTCCGGGTCATGTGGCAAGCAGGACTAAACCGCTTCTGGTGCAACGGGACACCGTGACGGAAACCAGAGCGCACGGAAACGCCGTTTACCTTCCCGCTGGAGCAGTACCTATTTATCTACTTGCACTGGTGTGTTTTCGAACTGCTAGGTTGGCAGGAGCTGGGACAGGGCAATGGGAGCTCACCCTGTCGGGGGGATTCGAACCGCCGACCTTCCGATCAGCAAGCCCAAAAGGCTCAGTGGTTTAGTCCACAGTGCCACCCGCATATGTTATGGTGGTGGTGATGATGATGATTGAATTTATATAGTGCCCTATACCGGGAGGTCTCAGGGCAGTTCACATAAAAAGATCACAGTATATAAAATTAAAATACAGTGGTGCCTCGCAAGACGAAATTAATTCGTTCCGCAAGTTTTTTCTTCTTGCGAGTTTTTCGTCTTGCGAAGCACGGTTTCCCATAGGAAGACATTGAAAATCAATTAATGCGTTCCTATGGAAACCGCCTTCAGACCAGGTCCGGGGACAGTCTGTCCCCGGACCTCTTCTGAAGGCTGGCGGGGGGAGAAGGACTTTTCTCCCCACTGCCAGCCTTCAGAACAGCCTTCTGAAGGCTGGCGGGGGAAAGAAAAGCCCTTCTCCCGCCGCCAGCCTTCAGAAGAGTTCCCCAGGGCTGCCTAGGCTGAGGATAGCAGCCTGCTGCCCGGCGCGAGGGGCGCTCTTAAGCAGAGTGCCCCTTGCGCGGGGCAGACATTCGCAGCTTGGGGAGCCCTGCAGGACTTCCCCGCAGGGCTCTCCAAGCTGCGGATAGCAGCCTGCTACCCCGCACGAGGGGCGCTCTTAAGCAGAGCGCCCCTCATGCGGGGCAGACATTCGCAGCTTGTCCCCGGAGATTTCCCTATGGGCTTTCGTCTTGCGAAGCAAGCCCATAGGGAAATTCGTCTTGCGAAGCCGCTAAAAATCGGAAAACCCTTTCGTCTTGCGGGTTTTTCGTTTAGCGAGGCATTCGTCTTGCGGGGCACCACTGTAAAAGCAATAACCCAATAACACTCCCCCCCCAAAAAGAGCCACATTTTAAAAAGGTATAGGGTGTCCATCAGGTCAACCAAAGGCCTGATTAAAAAGGAACGTTTTTGCCTGGTACCTAAAGGTGTATAATGAAGATGCCAGGCGAACTTCCCTGGGGAGAGTGTTCCACAGATGGGGAGCCACTGCAGAGAAGGCCCCGTTCTCATGTTGCCACTCTCTGGACCTCTCAAGGAGGAGGCACCCGAAGGAGGGCCTCAGAAGATGATCTCAGGGTCTGGGTAGGTTCATATGGAAAGAGGTGGTCCTTGAGGTATTGAGGTCCTGAGCCATTTAAGGCTGTATAGGTCAGAACCAGCACTTTGAATTGGGCCTGGAAACTCATTGGTAGCCAGCGCAGTCAGACCAGGATCGGTGTAAGATGCTCGGACCGTCTTGCAACCTGGCCGCTGAATTCTGCACCAGGTGAAGTTTCTGAACCATCTTCAGAGGCAGCCCTACGTAGAACGCATTGCAGTAATCTTAACCTTGAGGTTACCAGAGCATACACATGAATGTGCCATCCCCACATTGCACCCATGTGCAATGTTGCATTTCCTCTACTCACCTTTTCCATTTCCTTGAAGTCTTCATCTAGCTTGGTGCCCTCGGCTCCTCCAACCTTCTCGCTGACCATCTTTAAAGAAAACAACAAACACAAAGCACGTTTAAACAGGCAGCTACTCAGCTAACACTCAATTTCAGAATTGTCAACTTTTCTTTTTGCAGGAGAAACAGATTGGGTACCTTTCAATTATCTTGCTCTTTTATTGAGGATTTTTTTCCTCCATAGGTAAAGGTAAAGGGACCCCTGACCATTAGGTCCAGTTGTGACCGACTCTGGGGTTGTGGCGCACATCTCGCTTTATTGTCCGAGGGAGCCGGCGTACAGCTTCCGGGTCATGTGGCCAGCAGGACTAAGCCGCTTCTGGCGAACCAGAGCAGCTCACGGAAACGCCGTTTACCTTCCCGCCAGAGCGGTACCTATTTATCTACTTGCACTTTGATGTGCTTTCGAACTGCTAGGTTGGCAGGAGCAGGGACAGAGCAACGGGAGCTCACCCCGTTGCGGGGATTCGAACCGCCGACCTTCTGATCGGCAAGTCCTAGGCTCTGTGGTTTAACCCACAGCGCCACCCGCGTCCATAACAACAACTGAAAACAGGTAGGTAGCTGTGTTGGTCTGACGCAGTCGAATTAAATTAAAAAATTGTCCGGTAGCACCTTAGAGACCAGCAAAGTTTGTTCTGGGTATAAGCTTTTGTATGCATGGTATCTGAAGAAGTGTGTATGCACACAAAAGCTTATACCTAGAACAAACTTAGTTGGTCTCTAAGGTGCTACCGGACAATTTTTTAAATTTATTTCAACAACTAAAAAGCAACACATTTAATGGATGGCCATCTCTCATGGATGCTTTAGTGGGACTAGACCCGGGGCCCCATCCAACTCCACGATTTTTTAATTCACACCCTTATTCCAAGCACAACCAAGTTTCACTTAGGAAAGAACATATTACAAATATGCTGGGTAAGTGTAAGCAAGGAAGCTTGCTAGGGACAGAGCCCAGAAAGCACATTTTTAAAGGAACTAGTTCAATTTCAAGATGTCCAAAATGGAAGTGATTCCAGTTCATGTTCATCTCTTTACAGAATCCACTAG
Organism: Podarcis raffonei; assembly: GCF_027172205.1. Lineage (NCBI taxonomy): Eukaryota > Metazoa > Chordata > Lepidosauria > Squamata > Lacertidae > Podarcis > Podarcis raffonei. Next base: position 6,712,031 of record NC_070619.1, on the reverse strand, counting down.
TTACGTTCAATGTTCAGTTCCAATTATTCCAAACGGTCCTTGGGATTTTTTTCTAGCATCCAGAACGTTCCAAGGTGCTGTACTGCAGGTATGAAATATACGTTTTGAAAAAATAAAATCACAGTGCACACCGAGTGGAACAGGAATGGTTTGGTTTATTGTTCTCTTATTATTATATTTGAGTTTCAAGGCCCAATGGGTCTCAAGAGGTGACACACACAAGAGAACAAACACAGGCAAATGCGTGGCAAAAAGCTGCCTGTTTTAACATGCATTTAATGAAGTGGGAAGTTGCCTTATGACTTAAAGTCAAAACAACAGGAGTTACGGTATTTTTTGCACCATAACACTCACTTTTTTCCTCCTAGAAAGTAAGGGGAAATGTCTGTGCGTGTTATGGAGCGAATGCCTACGGATGGCGGGGGGGATCTGCTGCAGTCGTGAGCAGAGGATCCATGGTTCCCCTTCCTTCCCTCCTCCGTGTCTCGCTTTGAAACAGCAAAGCGGGAGAAGAGCCGCTGAGTGGGGAGGAGAGAGGGACAGAGAGCCTGCTTCTTTAAAGGAGCAAAGCGGGAGAGGAGAGGAGCCTTCTCCCCTTATACCCCTCTTCTTCATTATTAGCAGCATCCTTCTCCACACATCCCACGCGTGCTCCTTGTCCCTTGAGTGCTTTTCCTTCCCTCCCCACTTAAAACGTGGTTACAAAGCACGGATCCACATGGATGCTCAGGATTTTTGCATTAGGTCACCCCAAATTCACCGTCAGATCACATGTCTGTGGCCACAGCATGAACCACAAAAATCATACATCCACTATTTCGTTTAGAATATTTTTTTTTCTTGTTTTCCTCCTCTAAAAACTATGTGCGTGTTATGGTCGGGTGCGAAAAATACGGCACTTCCTTGCTTACTGGTGGAAAGCCAGCTGCAGCCCCTTACTGCGGAGGTTTTCAAGCTTTTGGGGTCCACGGCTCCCTCGACCAACTGCATTCTTTCTGCAGCACCCCTGTGGGGCTCAGGAACCCAATTGTGCCACCCTATGCCTGCAGAACTGGCATCCCCTGGCCCCTTTTTGAACACCCTCCCTTATTTTCTCTCTCTGGATTGGACGGAGGTCTGTGAGCCTTGGCCTAGCATGTTGTGGGGAGACAGTGATGGAATGCAAATTGGAATGGGTTAAATCTTCACCAATGCAGGCATTACAGTGGTGCCTTGCAAGACGAAATTAATTCGTTCCGCAAGTTTTTTCTTCTTGCGAGTTTTTTGTCTTGCGAAGCACGGTTTCCCATAGGAATGCATTGAAAATCAATTAATGCATTCCTATGGAGACCGCTTGCCAGGCTGGCGGTGCGGAGAAGGGCTTTTCTCCCCACCGCAAGCCTTCAGGACAGGTACAGGAACAGAGGGGAAGGCGCGCAGCGCTTCTCCTCTGTTCCCGGGGCTTGCGGTGGGAGGAGGGTTTTTCCTCCCCACCGCCAACATTCAGAACAGCATTCTGAATGTTGGCGGTGGGAAGGAAAACCCTCCTCCCACCGCAAGTCTTCAGGACAGCCACCCGAAGGCTGGCGCGGGGAGAAGGTCTCTCCGCCCCACCGCCAGCCTTCGGAGCAGCCTTCCGAAGGCTGGCGGCGTGAGGAGGTCTCTCCGCCCCACCGCCAGCCTTCGGAGGAGGTCCGAGGACAGTGGGGAAGAGGCGCTGCGCTTCCCCGCTGTCCCGGAGATTTCCCCATGGGCTTTCGTCTTGTGAAGGAAGCCCATAGGGAAATTCGTTTTGCGAAGCACCTCCAAAACGGAAAACCCTTTCGTCTAGCGGGTTTTCCATCTTGCGAGGCGTTCGTCTTGCGGGGCACCACTGTAAAAGTCTGTGCAAAAAAGGTAAAGGTAAAGGGACCGCCTGACAGTTAAGTCCAGTCGCGGATGACTCTGGGGTTGCAGCGCTCATCTCACTCTTTAGGCAGAGGGAGCTGGCATTTGTCCACTTCGCAGACAGTTTGTCGGGTCATGTGGCCAGCATGACTAAGCCGCTTCTGGCAAACCAGAGCAGTGCACGGAAATGCCGTTTACCTTCCTGCTGGAGCAGTACCTATTTATCTACTTGCACTGTGTGCTTTCGAACTGCTAAGTTGGCAGGAGCAGGGACCGAGCAACAGGAGCTCACTCGGTCGCGGGGATTCGAACTGCCAACCTTCCGATCGGCAAGCCCAAGAGGCTCAGTGGTTCAAACCACAGCGCCACCCGCGTCCTTCTGTGCAACAAAGACATTTTCAAATGTGACATGAAGGCTGGCAGGATCAACCCCGCCATGTGGGACTCCTTTGCAAATGACAGCGGTGCTTGGAGAGAGAAAGTCAATTCCTGTATCTGTAGCAGCGACTGGAGGAGCACAGACAGAAGAAACACCACGGTGCTGCATACCTGGACACAGTCATCTGCCCCAGCCAGTGTTGGAAACGTGGGTATATAAGCTAGAAGCCAAGTGGGCACCTTAAATCTAGTTCACCGCAATGTCCATTCACTGGGGGGGTTGGACTAGATGATCCTCGAGGTCCTTTCTGATGCGACGATCCTACAATCTCAACTGCATCGCTCGACTGCAGCTTTCTCTTACAACAATTCACTTGTCCCAGTACGCAAGAAGAAGAAGAAGAAGAGTTTGGATTTGATATCCCGCTTTATCACTACCCGAAGGAGTCTCAAAGCGGCTCACATTCTCCTTTCCCTTCCTCCCCCACAACAAACACTCTGTGAGTGACTGGGGCTGAGAGACTTCAGAGAAGTGTGACTGGCCCAAGGTCACCCAGCAGCTGCATGTGGAGGAGCGGGGAATCGAACCCGGTTCACCAGATTATGAGTCCACCGCTCTTAACCACTACACTACACTGGCTCCCACACCACACTGGCTCCCACAGAAGGATAGAAGCACCCGGCGGAAAAGGAAATGGCATTAGCTATGGACTAAGGCAGGGGTTTTTAAACTGTGGTCGCCAACCTGGTGCCCAGTAATCTCCACGGAGTCCCAACTGGACCCACGCCAGGAGCAAAAGGCGCCTGGCTAATTTCTAACGCTGGTCCCGGCGCCAAGAAGACATATCTCTCTCCCACAACAGTTTCTATAGCCACAGCAGGAGCGGCGACCATCCTACAGTTTGACTTCACTCCCAAAAGAGCATTCCTTCCCTGTCTTCCAAGACAGAAGGATGCCAACCTAACCTAGAGTTTTCTTTCTTTCATCCTCCATTCCTCCCTTCGAAAAAGGGTGGGGATCTGCGAAGACACAAGATTTACCCACCGTGGAAGAGTGGCAGATGCAAGTGATCGACTATATGGAGATGGCAGAAATGACCGGCAGAATCCATGACCAGGGAGAAGAATTGATGGAAGAGGATTGGAAAAAGTTTAAGGACTATCTACAAAAATATTGTAAAATGTTTGAGTGTTAATATGATGTGGGAAGTGAAGGTAACATGGCATTTGGGATATGGTTAAATGAGTTATGAAAAGAAGAATCTTAAAAATGAGAAGGGGGGTATGACTAGAATAATATTATGTCAAAGTATACAAGGTGGAGTAAAGGACCAAGATAAGGGAAATTTGAGACATAATAAGTGGAAATATATAATTATAAATGAGGTTTGAAAGAGGGTTAGAATTTGCTGAATTTGACGGAATAAAGAGGAACACAAAAAAGAGAGATGTGAGGAGGTCAGGACAGAGGGATATGGAATTTTGAAACTTAAAAGTGGATTTTTCTTTTTTCTTCTTTTTTTCTTTGCTAAGTGTGTATTTTTTGTTTTTCTGTTTTTTGTTTTGTTATATCTGATTGTTTGATTTATGTGATTTGATGACTTCTATGTTTTGTAAAACCTTAATAAATATTTATTATAAAAAAAAAGAAAGAAAAAGGGTGGGGATCTGATCAGAAGAATGTTGAAACTTGGTAAGGACAAAAAAGAATGGGGAGGGGGGAATTAGCATCTACCTAGGGGACCACTGCAGGGACGCGGGTGGCGCTGTGGGTTAAACCACAGAGCCTAGGACTTGCCGATCAGAAGGTCGGCGGTTCGAATCCCCACAACGGGGTGAGCTCCCATTGCTCGGTCCCTGCTCCTGCCAACCTAGCAGTTCAAAAGCACGTCAAAGTGCAAGTAGATAAATAGGTACCACTCCAGCGGGAAGGTAAACGGCGTTTACAAACGTTATGGGCAATATGGATTGATATGGAATACAGGCTACGGAATAATATGCAGTTTTAAATGTTAACAACAGGACCCACAGAGGGGATGGGGCGGGGGAGTCTCAAGATTCAGAGAAATCTCTATATGTGGATATGGATATGTATTTGGCAAAATCAAATAAAAACCATTTCAAAAAAGGAAAATGTTGTAGCTTGGTAGGTGTCTTCCCCTTTTCCCTTTCCGTCTCTGCACCTTCCTCTCTGCCGCGCTCCTGCAACAAGACGTCCATCATTGCAACGAACACAGAACAAACATTGCTCTAACAGGGCCTATAAAAACAAGAGGATAAAGGCCGCTGGAGTTTTAAAGCTCAGTTAAAGAAAGGTCTGGGCAAAGTGCCGAAAACGCGAGCCTCCGCGGGGAGGTGATTCCATGGATGGGACGGTACCACTGTAGAGGTCCTTCTCTACGGTTGAAACTCTTCTCTGCAAGATGGCATCTGTTTGTTCCAGTGCACAAGAAGGTCAATGGGAGGGCAGGTGTTCCTTCGGATGTAGTCTCCACCAGGATGACAATTCCCCTCCTTCCTTCCTTCCTGCCTTCCACCACCACTGGCAAGGTCATCTCTGGAGGGTCACCTGCTTCTATGGGGAAAACATTGCACTTGGAGGGGAGGTGGGAGGCTGCCTGCAGAGCCTCAGTCTGCGGAGAACGAGACTCTTCATCTCAGGGCCACGTGTTCAAGCCCAAACTGAGCAGAAGATTCCTCTGTTTCCGGGGGCTGAAGTAGATGACCCTCGCGGTCCCTTTCCAACTCTGCAATTTCTAAGATGAAGCATTCAGCCCCAATACAGTCATTGTTGTTGTTGTCGTTTAGTGGTGTCCGACTCTTCGTGACCCCCTGGAGCAGAGCACGCCAGGCCCTCCTGTCTTCCACTGCCGCCCGCAGTTTGGTCAAACTCATGTTGGTCACTTCGAGAACACTGTCCCACCATCTTGTCCTCTGTCGTCCCCTTCTCCTTGCGCCCTCCATCTTTCCCAACATCAGGGTCTTTTCCAGGGAGTCTTCTCTTCTCATGAGGTGGCCAAAGTCTTGGAGCCTCAGCTTCACGATCTGTCCTTCCAGTGAGCACTCAGGGCTGATTTCCTTCAGAATGAAAACAAAAAATTTTTTCCCTTCCAGTAGCACCTTAAAGACCAACTAAGTTAGTTCTTGGTATGAGCTTTCGTGTGCATGCACACTTCTGTGTATCTGAAGAAGTGTGCATGCACACGAAAGCTCATACCAAGAACTAACTTAGTTGGTCTTTAAGGTGCTACTGGAAGGAAAAAAAAATTTTGTTTTGACTATGGCAGACCAACACGGCTACCTTTCTGTTCCTTCAGAATGGATCAGTTTGATCTTCTTGCAGTCCATGGGACTCTCAAGAGTCTCCTCCAGCACCAGAATTCAAAAGCATCCATTCTCCGGCGATCAGCCTTCTTTATGGTCCAGCTCTTACTTCCATACATCACTAGATACAGTCATACTTCGGGTTAAATATGCTTCAGGTTGAGCGTTTTCAGGTTACGCTCCACAGCGACCCGGAAATAATGGAACACGTTACGTCTGGGTTTCGCCGCTCGCGCATGCGCAGACGCTCAAAATGACATCCTGCGCATGCGCAGACACGGCGAATCGCGACCCATGCAGACGCGGGTTGTGTTCGCCTCAGAATGCGAACGGGGCTCCGGAACGGATCCCATTCGCATCCAGAGGTGCCACTGTACTGAGTGGCAAGGCCCTTCCTGAGAAGGGATCCCGTAAAGAGGAGGGACGGCAACTTCCATCCATGCACACATCGGCGACAGAAATTCTCCAGGCGCCAGGTGCGTGCCCAACTGCAGCCACATGGAGATCTCTGGAAGCCAGGTTAGCGACAGACATCTCCACCTGGCTGGCCCCTCCAGCTCCCTTAAGCAGGTGGCAGAAGAGCAGTAATTTATCTCCCACCTTTTTCTCCAGGGAGCGCATGGTTCAGCCCCCATCTCAGTTAATCCCTACAGTGACCCTGTGAGGTAGGCGAAGAGCTTCATGACGGATCGGGGATTCGAACCCTGATCTCCCAGGTCCTGGTCCGACACTCTAACCCAGCCTTTCTCAACCTGTGGGTCCCCAGATGTTGTTGAACTACAACTCCCATCACCCCTAGCTAGCAAGGCCAGAGCTCAGGGATGATGGGAGTTGTAGTCCAACAACATCTGGGGACTCACAGGTTGAGAACCACTGCTAGCCACAACACCACCACTCTAGGGAGTCCTCCTGCTATGGGGCATCTTTATAAATTAAGTAGGTATACAAATATGTGGAAAGCCAAATGCCACTTAGAGAAGGATCTGAAATATATTCCTTCAAGCTAGAATTTGTTTTATTCTCGATTGTTTTATTTGAAGTTTTAAGGTATTGTAAACCGCCTTGAGGCTTTTTCTTTAAAACATACAGTTCTATAGAAAAGTAATTAATTATAAAGGTAAAGGTACCCCTGCCCGTACGGGCCAGTCTTGACAGACTCTGGGGTTGTGCGCCCATCTCACTTAAGAGGCCATGGGCCAGCGCTGTCCGGAGACACTTCCGGGTCACGTGGCCAGCGTGACAAAGCTGCATCTGGCGAGCCAGCGCAGCACACGGAAACGCCGTTTACCTTCCCGCCGGTAAGCGGTCCCTATTTATCTACTTGCACCCGGGGGTGCTTTCGAACTGCTAGGTTGGCAGGCACTGGGACCGAGCAGCGGGAGCGCACCCCGCCACAGGGATTCGAACCATCGACCTTTTGATCGGCAAGCCCTAGGCGCTGAGGCTTTTACCCACAGCGCCACCCGCGTCCCAATTAATTATAACTAAAATAATAATGAAAGGGGAAAAGATGGCGCCCAGACATTCTGTTGTGCGTGACTCTGATCCAGGTTCAAGGTGGCATTTGGTGATTAGCCGATATATCTGAGTTCCTAACTGTGGCATACATGCCTTACCTAAAAAACCCACCACACAAACATCCTGCTATCATGAAGTTTCAACAAATGACTCACTTGGGCACACAGCGCGCTGCGGACTGCAGATAAATATTAGGCTGATCTGCACGTTTGTGTGCAACTTTCTCTCTTTGGCACTTTCGCTTTGAACTAGTTACGCCCGGTGCAAAGTGCTCTAGCTATTTTTCTGGAGCCTAGAGCTCAGGGTGTAGCGCGATCCCTGGAGACCCACTACAGATAGGACCGAGCTAGACACTGTGGTCTAAACCACTGAGCCTCTTGGGCTCGCTGTTCAAAAGGTTGGCGGTTCGAATCTGCACAAGAGGTGAGCTCCTGTTGCTCTGTCCCAGCTGCTGCCAACCTAGCAGTTCGAAAGCACACCAGTGTAAGTAGATAAATAGGTACCACTGTGGCGGGAAGGTAAACGGCGTTTCCGTGCACTCTGGTTTCCGCCACGGTGTCCCATTGTGCCAGAAGCGATTTAGTCCTGCTGGCCAGATGACCCGGAAAGCTGTCTGTGGACAAACGCCGGCTCCCTCGGCCTGAAAGCGAGATGAACTCCACAACCCCATAGTTGCCTTTGGCTGGACTTAACCATCCAAGAGTCCTTTACCTTTTTTTACCTTTACCTAGACGGACCTATAGACTAATTTAATGTCAAGGCAGCTTTCTGCGCTCCAAAGAAGCCTTAATAGGCCAGAGATTGGAATCTTTGCCGCACATCAGCAATTGACGCTGCTGAACAAGGAACCATATTGCTTTCAGTGCTGCAAGGGGGAGCAGGCCTGCTCAGAGCTTTCTGTGAACCCTCGGGTCCTTCTAGCTCCAAGCCTGCTCTCCAGAGATGTGCAAAAGAGATGCCCGCAGCTTTGAGAATGTAAAGAAAGAAAAAACCCTTACCATGGTTCATTGTGATCATTTATTTACTCAGTGCCATCTATGCGCATAAGGGACGTGGGTGGTGCTGTGGGTTAAACCACAGAGCCTAGGACTTGCCGATCAGAAGGTCGGCGGTTCGAATCCCCGCGACGGGGTGAGCTCCCATTGCTCGGTCCCTGCTCCTGCCAACCTAGCAGTTCGAAAGCACCTCAAAGTGCAAGTAGATAAATAGGTACCGCTCTGGCGGGAAGGTAAACGGCATTTCCGTGCGCTGCTCTGGTTCGCCAGAAGTGGCTTAGTCCTGCTGGCCACATGACCCAGAAGCTGTACGCCAGCTCCCTCGGCCAATAAAGCGAGATGAGCGCCGCAACCCCAGAGTCGGTCACGACTGGACCTAATGGTCAGGGTCCCTTTACCTTTTTATCTATGTGCATGGCACACTGAAAATACAGGTGCGAGGGCTCAGGGAAGAGGGAGGAAAAATGAAGGGGGGGTATTTTTTTCTGGGGGATTTCCAAGTTTTCACATCTCTATATACAAGTGAAGCAACATGGGCAAAAGGTACCTATAACATGAGCAATGGCAGCCCAGCCTGTTTCTCCACCTGAGGCAAAACAACAAGAACAGCAACCGTTTGTTACTTGTACCCTGCCCCTTTGACAGTGTTGCCCCAGCCACTCTAGGCGGCTTCCAACAGAACATAAAAAGTATAATGAAACAACATTAAAAGCTTCCCAGAACAGCGCTGCCTTCAGAAAGTTTGGACAACTTGGCTGGGCTCTAAAGAAAGGTGCTGCCCTGTTGTGGATTTTGGAGTTTAGGTAAAGGTAAAAAGGTAAAGGACCCGTGGACGGTTAAGTCCAGTCAAAGATGACTATGAGGTTGTGGTGCTCATCTTACTTTCAGGCCAGCATTTGTCCACAGACAGCTTTCTGGGTCATGTGGCCAGCAGGACTAAACCGCTTCTGGAGCCAGTGTGGTGTAGTGGTTAAGAGCGGTGGATTTGTAATCTGGTGAACCGGGTTCGATTCCCCGCTCCTCCACATGCAGCTGCTGGGTGACCTTGGGCCAGTCACACTTCTCTGAAGTCTCTCAGCCCCACTCACCTCACAGAGTGTTTGTTGTGGGGGAGGAAGGGAAAGGAGAATGTTAGCCGCTTTGAGACTCCTTCGGGTAGTGATAAAGCGGGATATCAAATCCAAACTCTTCTTCTTCTTCTGGTGCAACAGGACACAATGATGGAAACCAGAGCGCACGGAAACGCCGTTTACCTTCCCGCCGCAGTGGTACCTATTTATCTACTTGTGCTGGCGTGCTTTCGAACTGCTAGCTTGGCAGGAGCTGGGACGGAGCAACGGGAGCTCACCCCGTCGCGGGGATTCAAACCGCCGACCTGCTGATCAGGAAGCCTAAAACAGGCTCAGTTTATTACGTTATTAGACCACAGTTTATAACGTACCAGCATGGCTGCTTTCGCTTTTTTTGCTTTTGCTTTTCAGTCGGACTATGCATTGGCAGAACCCAGACTGCATTCCACAGGCATGGCTTCCACTCCTTCTTGGCCGGCCTAGTGAGCCCCCTTCTTTCCTGCCTCCTGCAACCAGAGTACAGTCCAAGTGTGTCAAGGGGGGGGGGAATCGCCCCCGCCCACCCCTGCATTCCAGGCGGTTGGACGGCTTGGCTCAGTCTCCTCCCGAGCGCTTGGCTGCAGTCTCAATTGTACTGCACGTCTCAACTCTCAAGCATAAAAACGCTGTTTCTAAACTCCTTTGGGGGAAGCCAGGAGTCGTGGAACGCCTCGCATGCCAAATTTTAGCATTCCGCCTGCTGCAGCAGTTAAATAGGCGAACTCGGCCCTCCAGATGTTTTGGGGACTACAAATCCCATGATCCCTAGCTAAGAGGCCCAGTGGTCAGGGATGATGGGAGTTGTAGTCCCAAAACAGCTGGAGGGCCGAGTTTGCCTATGCCTGAGTTAAATGGAATTGGATAACCCCACCCGCTCCCTTCGATGAGCAATGCAGTTTTTACGTGTGAAAGTTTTACATGGAAAAGTTTGCTGACCCCTGCTTTAGACTGAGCATGAGTAGGCAAACTAAGGCCCGGGGGTCAGACCATAGCTGCCTACTTTCAGATTTGAAAATAAGGGATCAGCAGCCTCGAAAATACAGTGGTACCTCAGGTTACATACGCTTCAGGTTACATACGCTTCAGGTTACAGACTCTGCTAACCCAGAAATAGTGCTTCAGGTTAAGAACTTTGCTTCAGGATGAGAACAGAAATCGTGCTCCGGCGGCGTGGCAGCAGCGGGAGGCCCCATTGGCTAAAGTGGTGCTTCAGGTTAAGAACAGTTTCAGGTTAAGAACGGACCTCCGGAACGAATTAAGTATTTAACCTGAGGTACTGTAAGGGATCAGCTGCCTGGCTTGTCCCGGGGACAGTCTACGGGATATCTAACAATCCAGATAGCAGCAAGAAACGGTGCTGGGATAAGGGAATTTCCTGCAAAAAAAGGGAAGGTTGACAGCTATGGGTCAGACCCGGCCCCAAATGTTTTACATGTAAAACCCCTGCAGGGTTTCAGAGGCAGGGTTTGTCCCCAGGGCTACCAGCAGATGCCAAACAAGAGACCTCCTCCTCCGTTCTCCAAAGCGCTGCTCCGGACCCAGGGAAACAAGATTTGCTTTATTCCTTTTGCAACCTGGGCATCTTGGCTGCAGCCAACTCAGCCTGGGATGGTGGACCTGCCCTCTTCCTGTCAACAGCCGCCAACTTCAGAAAGTGATGGGCTTGCAGTTTGATGGGATGCGGCGGAGGAAACCGCATGTGAAAAGGAGGATGTACTTCCCACCCACCCCCCGAAAAAATAAACCAAAGTGCTGAAAGAGAAGCCACGCCAAGGCCGGTAACAAGCAAAAACATTTTCAAACAGCTTCCTCTTGCAGGCCACGTGGAACCGACCGATGAACTTTTTGAAGGGCATTTGATTTTTTGATCAAGCTGCCTGCTTCTCGGGGAGCAGCTGAGATTATTCGGCAGCCAACAAAGGTCTGTATAGTTAAAGCTATGGTTTTCCCAGTAGTGATGTATGGAAGTGAGAGCTGGATCATAAAGAAGGCTGATCGCCGAAGAATGGATGCTTTTGAATTCTGGTGCTGGAGGAGACTCTTGAGAGTCCCATGGACTGCAAGAAGATCCAACCTCTCCATTCTGAAGGAAATCAGCCCTGAGTGCTCACTGGAAGGACAGATCCTGAAGCTCAGGCTCCAATACTTTGGCCACCTCATGAGAAGAGAAGACTCCCTGGAAAAGACCCTGATGTTGGGAAAGATGGAGGGCACAAGGAGAAGGGGACGACAGAGGACAAGATGGTGGGACAGTGTTCTTGAAGCTACCAACATGAGTTTGACCAAACTGAGGGAGGCAGTGGAAGACAGGAGTGCCTGGCATGCTCTGGTCCAGGGGGTCACAAAGAGTCGGACACGACTAAACGACTCAACAACAACAACACCTGCTGCAGATTTAGTATTTCAGGGCTTTTAAGAGGCTGCCCTGAACGAACTGCGCCTGGCCCCAGCAAACTCTCTGCCAGGAGAATCAGGGGAAATTATTTCCACTTTACGTTGCTCCAAACTTGAGCTCTCTGTGCTGTGTGTACTCCTAGAACCATGCTTGCCGATTTGTTCTTTTTCCTAAATAACTCGCTGGTTTCTGGTCCTCGTGACGGAGCAACAATTCTTAGCAAGTGTTTACCCAGCTTAAAGCCTTTACCCCACACGGCCGGTTTGATCTGCGGAACTGGCATTATGTAAGGAGCCGAGATCTTTCCACGTGGCAGCTCCTACAATCTGGGGCTCCCTGCTCACTGACGCTAGGCGTTGGGCTTTGGCAAACGCCCAAAACGTTTCTGTCTGTGCAAGCCTACCTAGACATGCGAAGTCGATCTGCGCTTGAATCCACTTTTAGTTCAGAATGCACACAGAAACGTCGGCCGTAGTCATTTTGCTTTTTATAAACTTGTTCCTTGACGTCGATTTTACCGTGTTTTTATATTCTCGGTAAGCTGCTTGTGGGTTTTATCTACGGTACAAATCTTGCTAAGTAAGTCGTGGGGTTTTCAAACGTTCACAGCACCTCGTCTGCCCTGTCCCATAAAATCACGGTATCATAAGAGTTTGAAAGGAACCCCAGAGTCATCTAGTCCAACCCCCCCACAAAGCAGGAATCTAATCTAGACCGATAGCCGTCCAACCTCTGCTTAAAAACCTCCAAGGAAGGAGAGTCCACAACCTCCTGAGTAAAACCATTCCACTGTTGAAGGGTCCAATTGCGCCCAAGGTACAAGACCCCCCCAAATAAATGGAGATCTGATTTAGCATACTTATTTAGCAAACAAATTATGCCATGCAACTAAGTGGCACGATATAAGGAAAAAGGTAAAGGTAAAGGAAGGGACGCGGGTGGCGCTGTGGGTTATTGTAGGTTATTGTATTGAACTTTATTACGGCCATTGGCCCATCACACGACAGTTTCCCATACCAACATAATGTACTTAAACCTCCAAATTTAATACCACCAAGACTTACAAAAAACAGACAAGAACCAAAGCAAAACAAAAACAAAAGACCAACATCATACATTACAATAAATTTGTAACATAAACATCGCTCTCTACTCATAAATTAGTAGAAGACATCAATGGTGATATCACCTAATTACATCCTAAAACATAGATCATAGTTTAAAGGGATTATCCGAGCCGCACAGGAGTCCGTTTCTCTTCTTTAGGGATAGGACGCTGATCAAGAATCTGGCAACCATGAGTGATCTTAGGGGGTCATCATCATTTAATAGATATCTCAGTTTGGCTTCATTCGTATCATCAGCAATTCCCTTTAGATATTGAGCAAGAAACTTGCTCCTGGCCAATGAGTGAAATGCACAATCAAAAATTATGTGATGCAACGATTCCGGTTAAACCACAGAGCCTAGGGCTTGCCGATCAGAAGGTCGGTGGTTCGAATCCCTGCGACGGGGTGAGCTCCCGTTGCTCGGTCCCTGCTCCTGCCAACCTAGCAGTTTGAAAGCACGTCAAAGTGCAAGTAGATAAATAGGTATTGCTCCGGTGGGAAGGTAAACGGCATTTCCGTGTGCTGCTCTGGTTCACCAGAAGCGGCTTAGTCATGCTGGCTACATGACCCAGAAAAACTGTCTGAGGACAAACATCGGCTCCCTCGGCCAATAAAGCGAGATGAGCGCCGCAACCCCAGAGTCGGCCATGACTGGACCTAATGGTCAGGGGTCCCTTTACCTTTAAAGGTAAAGGACCCCTGGACGGTTAAGTCCATGACCGGTTGTGCATTGCTGTAATAATGAAACATTTCACAGAAAACCTCCCGTTTTGGAAAATATTCCGTCCCACAGCAGCATAGTTACAAAAGGTTGTAGTCAATGTTCGCTATCGTCAGAGTAGATCCTCTGAAATTAAAAGGGGATCCCTTACTTGAATCATAGAATTATAGAGGCGGAAGGGACCGTAAGGTTCAACTCCCTGCAATGCAGGAATATTTTGCCCAACACGGAGCTCAAACCCACAACCCTGAGATTAAGAGTCTCACGTTCTACTGATTCAGGTTCATCAATTGCACTGGATTTAGTCCTAGCAAAATTTGCAACCAGGGATGGATGGGATGGGAGGGCTTCAATGCAATTCACATTTAAGGGCAAACCTCCCTAATTCACACTTCCTGAAACAACATGGGGGAATGGAACTTCAAAGTGTGCACTTCTCAGAATTCTGCAGTGAGGTTCTCCAAACAAGTAGCATGTGCAAAACATGCATATACAGTACTAGGGTAAAGCGTGCATACAAGTGTATATACTTGTGAAAACATGTTGTGTTGTATTGGGGCAACTGCTTTGCAAACGTGTTTTAGGCAAATCTGGGTGTGTGTTAGGAGAGACCTGCGCCTTTTCAGGAGGGCTTAAAAACAATAAATCACAAACCCATGTGGAAATGTGAACTTAAAGGTAAAGGTAAAGGTACCCCTGCCTGTACGGGCCAGTCTTGACAGACTCTGGGGTTGTGCGCCCATCTCACTCAAGAGGCCAGGGGCCAGCGCTGTCCGAAGACACTTCCGGGTCACGTGGCCAGCGTGACAAGCTGCATCTGGCGAGCCAGCGCAGCACACGGAACGCCGTTTACCTTCCCGCTGGTAAGCGGTCCCTATTTATCTACTTGCACCTGGGGGTGCTTTCGAACTGCTAGGTTGGCAGGCGCTGGGACCGAGCAGCGGGAGCGCACCCCGCTGCGGGGATTCGAACCGCCGACCTTTCGATCGGCAAGCCCTAGGCGCTGAGGCTTTTACCCACAGCGCCACCCGCGTCCCTATGTGAACTTAAGACTAGAATAAAAAGAACAACCGAGAGAAAGTGAAACCGACAGATCAATCCAGCCCTAGATACAAGCCCAAATTTCCTCCCGCTGCTTGTACACTTGGAAGACAACAACAGGCCAGAGCCACAGCTCTCGCCCGCACGACCCTCCTTTCTCGGTGTTTGTTCATGTAGCCATGTTTGCCTACCTGAACACTAAGATCTTCCTTCAAAGACCCTGTTCTAGAAAGCGAAGCGATAAGCTACTAGAGAACGGGGCCTTCTTGGTGGTGGGCCCAGTAATGCAATAGCTTCCTGAGAGAAGCTTGCCTTGTTCCTTATCTATGGCCTTTTTGACACCAGAGGAGAACATCCTTGCTTAGACAAGCCTACTGAGGTCGGTGCAATTTTCATCTGTTTTGGCATTTTAACTCTTGCATTGAAATAGGGAAATTTCAGGGAGAATTCTAGCCAATGCAAATTCTCCCCACGTTCGAAAGTCACATGTGGATCTCAGCTGGCGAGGGAATCAAAGAGAGCCTGGGACCAAGAAAAACGGACAGTAGGCCTGATTTTTACTGCGATACCGTTGCATGCTTTCAAGTATGGTTGCAATTTATTTACTTATTTATTCTCTTGGGCTTTTTAATTGCATTAGAGCTGTTGAGGGCTTAGTGTGGTTTTAACCTGAGCTGCAAAGTGTTGTGGTTGTAAGGAGTTTTTTAGGGCATCTTAGGGCAGGATCTAAACAGGGTGTTCCGTCAGTGGAAGGATTTTCTGAACAGAAACTCCACCTCCCCGAATCTACGGCAGAGGATTGAGGGAATACCTAGAGAGTTAGCCTTTGCAACTGAGATGGGTGGGCGTTAATCTCATTGCACCAAGAAAAATCCTTGCAAGGAGTGGCCTGTGTCTTGGTGTTGTTTTGGATGCAACCCTTAGGCTCTTATGTCTGTTGTTTGTTTTTAATTAATAGTAATTAAATACTGCTTGGTAAGCCACGTGGGGAACGTTGTTAAATTAATACAGCACACACACATACCACAAGTCCATAAGGAAAGACAAAGACTGCGTACGAGGTGCCAAAGTGTGCATTCTGCAGAACACAAAACAGCAACGACCCACCACGGTGCACCGTATTTTTTGCTCTATAAGACGCACTTTCCCCCTCCTAAAAAGGGGAAATGTGTGTGCGTCTTATGGAGCGAATGCAGGCGGGAGGCTCTGCTCAGCGCTCCCTTCAAAGAGCCGCGTGGAGTGTGTGTGTGGCTCTTGGGGGCTTTTCCCTGAGGGGGCTTTTCTCCCTCCTCGTGGAAAAGCCGCCAAGAGCCACACACACACTCTGCATGCTCTTTAAAGGGAGCGCGGCTCTTGGGGGAGAGGCTGTGCGCGGCCAAGCAAGAAGCCAGGACAGCCAGCGGGATTGCAGCGCTGCGATCCCACTGGCTGCCTTGGCTTAAGCCTGCGGAGGCTTCGCGGGCTATCCCAGAAGCCACAACAGCGGCTCCATCCCTTCCCCCACCTCCCAGAGAAGCCCCCAAGAGCCGCGCTCCCTTTAAAGAGTGTGCGGCTCTTGCGGGAGGTGGGGTGAAAGCCAGGAGGCTTGCTTTCGCTGAAGCCAGGAGGGCAAGCGGGATCGGTGCGCACCGATCCCGCTTGCTCTCCTGGCTTCAGAGATAGACCCGCAAAGCCTCCTGAGTGAAGATGGAGGAGCGCTCCCTCTTAGCTCAGGAGGCTTTGCGTTCCTTTCTTATTTCTTGTTTTCCTCCCCTAAAAACTAGGTGCGCCTCATGGTCTGGTGCGTCTAATAGAGCGAAAAATACGGCACCTATTTACAAAGAAGTTTCGAGGGGAAACGTAGTTCTGTGGACAGAATTTCTTAGGACGGAAGAGACGGCATAAGCATCTGGAAAAAGGTTATTTGCATGGCTTGCAAGAAAAGATCTCTGGGGGAAAGAGGGCGGCAACGTACAGCCGCCCACGTCCGTATTCCACTTTAGATGACATTTTCCAGGCCTGGACCCTGGCCCAGATAAAGCCACTTTTCGCTGCAGTGCTGGGATCTCCTGCCGAATTCCTTCCCACCCCGTACAAGCTGCTGACTCACGTTTTTTGAGAGAAATTTAAATGGGATGCAGGGGGTGGCTACTGACGCATGCAAGCAAGAGCCAGGAAAAGAATATAACACCGAGGGAGTAAGGTTAATTAGGCATAGTTATTCGTCTCCCTCAAAGGGGGGCTAATCATTAACAGCAAGAGCTCTGGAGACACAGCTACAGAATAGCTACACACACAACTCCCCCCTCTCCTCCACGCTCAAACTAAACAGGAGCCTGGTTAGCATAAAGCAACTTTGCATGGTCACCTATGGCGAGCAAATCACGTTTCCGGGCGAGTAGAGGCAACAACAAAACTAGAGGAAGTGTAGCTGTGATTGGAACGGTCAAAGATGCTGGGAATTGTCATTCGATCAATGCTTGCAGAGTTTGGCTTAACGTTTGCTGAATTAGTGCAAAAACCTCCGAACCGCAGTTGAAAGAAGTTCTCCAAACTGCTGGCCTTAATTTTAATCCTTAATCCTTAATTTTGTTTTTAAGTCGTATTCATTCAACTTGTTTTCATTACTGCTTGTTAGCCGCCCTGAGCCCGGCCTTGGCTGGGGAGAGTGGGGTATAAATAAAAGTTATTATTATTATTATCCTAAATGCTGGGGGATATAAACTGAACCGTTCACATTTATGTGCACATATGGGTTTGATGTTTTCTCCCGAAGCGTATTTTTACACATCAGTACATGAGCCTGCAACATTCTGAAGGCTGGGGGAGAAAATCGTTGTTTAGGTCATGGATAGGCAAACTAAGGCCCAGGGGCCAGATCCAGCCCAATCGCCCCCTGCTGAAAAAGTTTGCTGACCCCTGGCTTAGGTGAACTGAAGGCGAACCGAATTAGTTCGTTTTGCAAAGGGGCAAACCTGGATCAGAATTAGTTCCTTTGGGGTGCAGGCTGGACGCGAACTGGAAATACTTCCATTAAGAAGTGAATACAGTGGTACCTTGGGTTAAGTACTTAATTCGTTCCGGAGGTCCGTACTTAACCTGAAACTGTTCTTAACCTGAAGCTCAACTTTAGCTAATGGGGCCTCCTGCTGCCGCCGTGCCGCCGGAGCCCGATTTCTGTTTTTGTCCTGAAGCAAAGTTCTTAACCTGAAGCACTATTTCTGGGTTAGTGGAGTCTGTAACTTGAAGCATCTGTAACCCGAGGTACCACTGTATCTCCAAGCCCTGTGTGTCGAAAACCACATTGTGGGGGGGGGGGGCATGTTGGCTACCCCTGTATCAAACTGCTGCTCACCAGATCTTAAGCCACACACTTTCAGCCGACGAAACCTTCTATCCAGCTGAGAGGATAAAGTGTGTGCTTGTTTGTGAAGAACAGGAGGAAATCATGTACCAGCTTGATCTCTCTGGAGGGCAAGGCCAAAAAGAAATGAGACAAAAATAAACCTCTGGTTAAAGGATCTAAACTGGCAGAGCTAAGATGTGGCTCTGGCCCGGACTGTGAAGAGATGCTGCCGGTCAGAATTGTAAATATCAGGCGATGGTGAAGAGCACTCTCTGCCCAAGACCTGACAGAGCTGCTGGCAGTCAGAGTAGAGAATTCTGGGCTAGATGGACAAATAGACAGAAAATTCGCTCTGGAAAGAGGGCACTTTGGGGCAGGAAACTTGAAGAACCACCACACAAAAGCAGCACATTAATTGCTGCGGATGTTCACAGCAAGAGGGATGAAAGTGCGCTCTTGAGGAAGAAGGGGGTGTGGCCCCCCCATCTCTGCGGTTATCTAGGGGAGCGTCCGGCAAAGCTCAGGAAAGGGAGACCTGGCTTCACAACCACAGCAAGCAGATTTAATGCTTGCTACACCTGTTTGTGGAAAAGAACAAGCTCTGCAAGGTCCGGCCGGGTCATCGCGATTCAGGCCAAATCAAGCTCAGCCAGTTTGGAGCACATTTGATATGCCTCCTGTTTGAATAGTTCCCTGTTGCTTCCCGGCACCAGATCCTGGTCTCTTCTGCCTGTCCACACACACACAAACTGTTGACCTCCCCTCTCTATTCATTCCTCGAGTTCCCCTGCTCCATCCGTGGCCAATTTTGATTCTGTCAGCTCTGGAAACCCAGTCCTCTTGCTAAAACATTCCTGGCCTCTCCCTTCCCTCTCGACGGAGATTCTGTCATTCAATGTTCTTCTGCAGTGCTCACAAACATTTCATGAAATGTGAGCTCAGCCTATGACTTACTGCACACATGGGGTAGGCAAACATAAGGCCCAGGGGCCGGATCCGGCCCAATCGCCTTCTCAATCCGGCCCGCGGACGGTCTGGGAATCAGCGTGTTTTTACATGAGTAGAACGTGTCCTTTTATTTAAAATGCATCTCTGGGTCATTTGTGGGGCCTGCCTGGTGTCTTTAGATGAGTAGAATGTGTCCTTTTACAGTGGTACCTCTAGATGCGAACGGGATCCGTTCCGGAGCCCCGTTCGCATCTAGAAGCAAACGTAACGGGGCTCCGGAAAGGATCCCGTTCGCATCTAGAAGCAAACGTAACCAGCCACGGCACATCCGTGCACGCACACGTCGCTTCCCGCCGCTTCTGTGCATGCTCGTGATGTCATTTTGAGCGCCTCCGCATGCGCAAGCGGTGAAACCCAGAAGTAACGCTCTCCTTTGCTTCCGGGTTGCCGCAGAGCGCAACTCGAATGCGCCCAAAGCACATTCAACCCGAGGTATGACTATATTTAAAATGCATCTCTGGGTTATTTGTGGGGCATAGGAATTCGTTCATCCCCCCCCCAAAAAAATATAGTCCGGCCCCCCACAAGGTGGACTGGCCCCTTGCTGAAAAAGTTTGCTGACCCCTGGGTTGGGGGGCTGGATGACAGGTAGCAGCTTAAAAAAAAATTCAGTACCAAGGACCTAGATTGCTTACTGGGAGAAGAGAAACGTTTCTACCTGGTGTCTAAAGATATGCAACGAAGGGGACAGGCGAGCCTCCCTGGGAAGAGCATCTGCAAATGGGGAGCCGCTGCAGAGAAGGCCCCGTTCTTGTGTTGCCGACCTCTTGCGGAAGGGACACCTGAAGAAGGGCCTCGGGTGAGGATTGCAGGGTCTGGGTTGGTTCATACGGGGAGAGGTCTTGAGCCGTTTAAGGCTTTATCGGTCAAAACCAGCCTGTTGAATTGGGCCTGGGAGCTAGCTGGCAGCCAGTGCAGTCGGGCCAGGCTTGGGGCTACGTGCTCACGCCATTTTGCCCTGGTGAGGAGCCTGGCCGTTGAATTTTGCAGCTGCTGAAGCTTCCAGGCCGCCTTTGGAGGCAGCCCCACGGAGAAGAACACCTCATGTAGCTCACGATAACGTGCAGATTCCTGCAAATGTAAACACTGGATTTAAAAACCCTGGGGTTCCAGCGGGGATCAGGTGGCGGTGTGAATCAGCCTCTTAAGACTTCCAGGAATCTGGTGCACCGAGTATTTCCTGAGTGGCTGCCTGCAGCTTCCATGCCGAGCTAAGCCGATACTGGAGGCGAGAGCCCTAAGTTGAAGAGCAGCTCCACCCAGGCGGGACCAGGTCTACATCTTTTCCATCTCTCCTCGCCAAGGGAATTGCAGCATCCAGCACCTAGCTGGGAGGATGTGTTCGCCTTTAGCCTAGTTCATTTCCCATGCCATGTTTAGAACAGGAAACAGGCCGAGTGAACGGAAGCTTCCCCACTTTCTCAATTCCATCCTTGACACCAAGGGCATGTTTGGCCAGGAGAAAGGACAGGGTCAGCGATGGAAAGACCAGGTCAGACTCTTTCCCCAAAGTAATGAAGAGCTGAGTCAAGGTCTGCAGGAGAGAAACTGTCCCCCTACTCTTTTAAAAAGGTAAAGGGACCCCTGACCATTAGGTCCAGTCGTGGCCGACTCTGGGGTTGTGGTGCTCATCTCGCTTTACTGGCCGAGGGAGCCGGCGTACAGTGGCCAGCATGACTAAGCCGCTTCTGGCGAACCAGAGCAGCGCATGGAAATGCCGTTTACCTTCCCGCCGGAGTGGTACCTATTTATCTACTTGCATTTTGACGTGCTTTCGAACTGCTAGGTTGGCAGGAGCAGGGACCGAGCAACAGTCGCGGGGATTTGAACCGCCGACCTTCTGATCAGCAATTCCTAGGCTCTGTGGTTTAACCCACAGCGCCACCCGTGTCCCGTCTCAAAGCATTTGCAACACATTAAAACATCCATTCAAACAATCTAGAATGAAACAAACTCAAGCTTCAAGGAAAACGTTTCAGCTTCTTATCTAAGCACCCAGAGATCTCCAGGTGGTCGCAACTGGACCCGCACCAATCGCAAAACGCGCCTGGCTAATTTCTAACACCGATTCCCTGCCGGTTCTGCAGGTGTGGAAGGAGTTGAGAGGGCTTTGTTCAATATAAATGACTTCTCCCCCCCCACACGGTTTTTTTTTGTCAACGCTCCACACAAGAGAGCAGGGAAGGAAGAGTATCTGTTGAGTAACTGCTTCAAAAGTCAACGAAGGCCTCATCTAATTGTTTAGGACTTAAGCAGCGGGGAGAGGAGTTCTGAACTCGATAAAGAGCTCTAACAAGTTGGGTGAGAAGACGCAATCGTTGCCAAAGCAGTAATGTGGTTCTGTGCAGGCCATGCGTTACCCTCCTTGACCCCATCAGCCGACATCTCCCTGCTGTGTCCGTCCTTTGCTGAATGGTACAGCCAGCCTTGCCCCCCAGATATCCCCCCTTCCCACCACCAAACAGTGTTAGAAATTAGCCAGGCGCGTTTTGTGACCGGCGCAGGTCCAATTGCAAACATGTGCAGATGTCAGGACTGACATTTCCATCTGGCTGGCCCCTCCAACTTCCTTAACAGGTGAGCAGAAGAGCTCATTTATTGCATTTTATCTCCCACCTTTTTCTGCAAGGAGCACATGGTCCACCCCCTCTCCACAGGTAATCCCAACGCCCCTGCGAGGTAGCTTAAGAGGCTGCGACTAGCTCTAAGGTCACCCAGTGAACTTTCTGGTGGAGTGGGGATTTGAACCCTGATCTCCCAGGTCCTGGTCCGACACTCTAACCACTACATAGTCCTCCTGCTATGGGGCAGCTCTATAAATTAAGTTGTTGTGCTTTAGTCGTTTAGTCGTGTCCGCCTCTTCGTGACCCCCTGGACCAGAGCACGCCAGGCCCTCCTGTCTTCCACTGCCTCCCGCAGTTTGGTCAAACTCATGCTGGTAGCTTCGAGAACACTGTCCCACCATCTCGTCCTCTGTCGTCCCCTTCTCCTTGTGCCCTCCATCTTTCCCAACATCAGGGTCTTTTCCAGGGAGTCTTCTCTTCTCATGAGGTGGCCAAAGTCTTGGAGCCTCAGCTTCAGGATCTGTCCTTCCAGTGAGCACTCAGGGCTGATTTCCTTAAGAATGGATACGTTTGATCTTCTTGCAGTCCATGGGACTCTCAAGAGTCTCCTCCAGCACCAGAATTGGTACCAGTCGTTTAGTCGTGTCCGCCTCTTCGTGACCCCCTGGACCAGAGCACGCCAGGCCCTCCTATCTTCCACTGCCTCCCGCAGTTTGGTCAGACTCATCTTTGTAGCTTCGCGAACACTATCCAACCATCTCATCCTCTGTCGTCCCCTTCTCCTTGTGCCCTCCATCTTTCCCAACATCAGGGTCTTTTCCAGGGAGTCTTCTCTTCTCATGAGGTGGCCAAAGTCTTGGAGCCTCAGCTTCAGGATCTGTCCTTCCAGTGAGCACTCAGGGCTGATTTCCTTCAGAATGGAGAGGTTTGATCTTCTTGCAGTCCATGGGACTCTCTATTAAATTAAGTAGGTAAATAAATAGGGGGGGAGCTAAATGTCCCTTAGAGAAGGATCTGAAATATACCCCTTGAAGCTGGCATTTCTTTCATTCTGGATGGTTTTATTGTAGGTTTCGTAAACCGCTTTGAGATGTTTTCTTTAAAATGTAAAGCCAGGCATAAGCAAACTAGGCCTTCTGGATGTTTTGGGACTACAACTCCCATCATCCTTAGCTAGCAGGACCAGTGGTCAGGGATGATGGGAATTGTAGTCCCAAAACATCTGGAGGGCTGAGCTTGCCTGTGCCTGTGTAAAGCAGTAAAGAAATGAAACAAACAGTAATAAAACCGACGGCGACAAATTTCACTGCCAAAAAAGAAAGAAAGAAAAGGGGAATAAGAGAAAGATGGCGCAAAGACATAATAATAATATTATAATAATTTATTATTTATACCCCGCCCATCTGGCTGAGTTTCCCCAGCCACTCTGGGCGGCTCCCAATCAAGTGTTAAAAACAATACAGCGTTACATATTAAAAACTTCCCTGAGCAGGGCTGCCTTAAGATGTCTTCTGAATGTCAGATAGTTGTTTATCTCTTTGACATCTGATGGGAGGGCGTTCCACAGGGCGGGTGCCACTACCAAGAAGGCCCTCTGTCTGGTTCCCTGTAGCCTCACTTCTCGCAATGAGGGAACCACCAGAAGGCCCTCGGTGCTGGACCTCAGCGTCCGGGCAGAACGATGGGGGTGGAGACGCTCCTTCAGGTATACAGGACCAGGCCGTTTAGGGCTTTCAAGGTTAGCACCAACACTTTGAATCGTGCTCGGAAACGTATTGGGAGCCAATGCAGATCTCTCAGAACCGGTGTTATGTGGTCCCGGCGGCCACTCCCAGTCACCAGTCTAGCTGCCGCATTCTGGATTAGTTGTAGTTTCCGGGTCACCTTCAAAGGTAGCCCCACGTAGAGCGCATTGCAGTAGTCCAAGCGGGAGATAACTAGAGCATGCACCACTCTGGCGAGACAGTCTGCGGGCAGGGAGGGTCTCAGCCTGCGTACCAGGTGGAGCTGGTAGACAGCCGTCCTGGACACAGAATTGACCTGTGCCTCCATGGACAGCTGTGAGTCCAAAATGACTCCCAGGCTGCACACCTGGTCCTTTAGGGGCACAGTTACCCCATTCAGGACCAGGGAATCCCCCACACCCACCCGCTCCCTGTCTCCCAAAAACAGTACTTCTGTCTTGTCAGGATTCAACCTCAATCTGCTAGCCGCCATCCACCCTCCAACATTTCGTTGTGGCGACTGCACCCTAGGTTCAAGGTGCCATTTGGAGAGCAGCTTTTATATCTGAGTTTTTACCTGTGCTTTTATGGCAACGCGACTCTTTAATCAGACAACTTGCTGACTGAAAATGAGAAGCACCTCTTCGCCCCTGCCTTGCCTGAGTCTTCTCTGAACCATGATTCTCAGCGCAGCGATGTCACCACTTCCTCTGTTTTCCAAGCCGCAAATATCTGCAAGTTCTTCCCCCAGGAAACTGCCCAAGAAAGTCTCACACTGAAGCAACGAGGCTTGCAAGCTGGGCCTCCAGAAGAATCTCCCCCCGCCCCCCAAAAAAACCCTGATGCAAGCACACAGATACTCTCAGAGCGCTTGCCAGTATAAATGCACCGAGACAAATGGAACGGATAAAAAGTTCCCGGCGCCGAGAGAAAGGGACAGATGGTTTTAAGATATGCACAACCGGCAGCAAATTGCAACGGAGGAGGAAGATGGCAGGATAACAATGAGCAGCCATCTGTTCGCTCTCTCCACCCCATACAGAGAGAGAAGGAAAGGTGAACTAGATACAGGACAGGGCAGGGGTCCGAGAGCAATAGCTGGGTGTCAAGACATCTGCTTTGCAGGCAGAAGACCTCAAGTCCAAGTCAGGAAACCCTGAGGTGCTGCTTCCAGTCAGTACAGCGTCAGTAACCAACTCTCCAGCTCAGAATAAATAATAATAATAATAATAATAATAATAATAATAATAATAATTTTTATTTATATCCCGCCCTCCCCAGCCGAAGCCGGGCTCAGAGCGGCAAACATCAAATGTATAACACATTAACATAAAATCAGACGATCAGTTAAAATACATCCTCAAATCAGATCAGGATCAGATTAGGGTTGGGGACCTTAAATGCTCACCAAGCCCAACTGTTTGTGCTGAACTTATATGGGCCTGTGAGAAAAATTGGGAGGCCACTTTCTTGCAAGTTCTTATGAAAGGGGAGAGGGAGTCAGACTGTGCCTTGGCCAAAGGCCTGGAGGAAAAGCTCCGTCCTGCAGGCCCTGCGGAAAGATGTCAAGTCCCGCAGGGCCCTAGTCTCTTGTGACAGAGCGTTCCACCAGATCGGGGCCACAGCCGAGAAGGCCCTGGCTCTAGTTGATGCCAGCCTAACCTCTCTGTGGCCTGGGACCTTCAAGATGTTTTTGTCTGAAGACCGTAAGTTCCTCTGTGGGACATACCAGGAGAGGCGGTCCCGTAGGTACGAGGGTCCTAGGCCGTATAGGGCTTTAAAGCTTAAAACCAGCCGCTCCTTATGGGTATAGCGGTTAACAACACAGAAAGCTGATTTATTCTCAGCCGGCGGCCACAACAAGACCCCGAAACGAATCTTGAAGCGAGTTTTGCAGCAAGGCGTCAACAAAGCGCTTCAGACTCCTAGGCTGTGTTCGAACGGCCATGTTTCCAATTTGTCTGTGCGTGACGCTATCCAATAATAATAATAATAATAATAATAATAATAATAATAATAATAATAATATTTTTTATACTCCACCCTCAGGGGGGCTAACAACCAATAATAAAAACAAGTTGATTAAATTACAATTTAAATGATTAAGATACAACATTAAAACATATGGGTGCAATCTCTTCATAGGAGAAGAAAGGAGAAAGAAAGAGAGGGAGGGAATCAAATTGATTCCAAGCCAAAGGCCAGGTGGAACAACTCTGTCTTACAGGCCCTGTGGAAAGAGATCAGATCCTGCAGGGCCCTGGTCTCATGAGACAGAGCGTTCCACCAGGCCGGGGCCAGTGTTGAAAAGGCCATGGCTCTGGTTGAGGCTAATCTAACTTCCTTAGGGCCCGGGACCTCTAGGGTGTTGCTATATATGGACCTTAAGGTCCTCCGTGGGGCATACCAGGAGAAGCGGTCCCGTAGGTACAAGGGTCCTAGGCTGTGAAGGGCTTTAAAGGTCAAAAGCAGCACCTTAAATCTGACCCTTTATTCTACCGGGAGCCAGTGCAGCTTGAAAAGCACTGGGTGAATATGCTCCCATGGCAGGGACCCCGTGAGGAGCCTCGCTGCAGCATTCTGCACCCGCTGGAGTTTCTGGGACAGCTTCAAGGGCAGCCCCGCGTAGAGCGAATTACAGTAGTCAAGCCTGGAGGTGACCGTCGTATGGATCACTGTGGCCAGGTCGGGGCGGGAAAGGTAAGGGAACAACTGATTGATGCGGCGAAGGTGGAAAAATGTCGCCTTGGCTGTTGCTGTAACTTGCGCCTCCATGGAAAGGGAGATCTATCCAAGATCTATGTGTTCTGTAATTTCTCGTGCGATGCAACTGTTTGACGCATTGATGGGTATAAATAGTTCAGTCCGATATTGAACACAAGGCTCTTTAATCTCAGGGTCATTGGGGAAAAGGTTCCCACAGGACTTGATGAACCTTATGGTCCCACTCAATACTGAAGTTCTGGGATTCAAACCAGCCGCACACCAACAGTGGTCTTTAAGATGCTCAGAATTTGTCTCAAGCCAGGGTGAGAACATCTTTGCAGCGGGTGAAGACATGCCCCCCCGCATGTATAGCACCAACAAAGCAACAATAAACAAACCCATGGTCACGTAACGCATACTCAGTAAACACATGAGACGTAACCGGCTCTGTTCTTAGATAAATAAGATATACTAACAAATTGTAAATTTCAACAGAAGTAACTCATAAAGTTCAACAAACTCTTCTGCTTTGTTCGTTTGTTGAACTTTATGAGTTACTTCTGTTGAAATTTACAATTTGGTACTATGAATAGTATGGGACGCGGGTGGCACTGTGCTCACAGAGCCTAGGACTTGCCGATCAGAAGGTCGGAGGTTCGAATCCCCAAACGGGGTGGGCTCCCATTGCTCGGTCTCTGCTCCTGCCAACCTAGCAGTTCGAACGCACATCAAAGTGCAAGTAGATAAATAGGTACCGCTCCGGCGGGAAGGTAAATGGTGTTTCCGTGCGCTGCTCTGGTTCGCCAGAAGCGGCTTAGTCCTGCTTGGCCACATGACCCGGAAGCTGTACGCCGGCTTCCTCGGCCAATAAAGCGAGATGAGCGCCACAACCCCAGAGTTGGTCACGACTGGGCCTAATGGTCAGGGGTCCCTTTACCTTTACCTTACTATGAATAGCATACAGTGGTACCTCTGCTTGCGAATGGGATCCGTTCCGGAGCCCTGTTCGCAACATGAGCAAAATGCAACCCATGCCTGCGTGTGCGCGGGTCGTGATTCGCCGCTTCTGCGCATGCGCGTGATGTCATTTTGAGCGTCTGCGCATGCGCGAGCAGCGAAACCCGGAAGTAACCCTTTCCGGCACACTTTTTGACTGTATCTGCTAGGGACTGACCTTCGCATTCATCGAAAGGGCTTATCCGCAGAGGTACCGGATCCCCCTGATTGTACAACCGATTGCCTCAACTGCTGGCTGCAATGGCCCCCTGAGCAACAGCCCCCATGCCCAATTCTTAGACACTATACAAATATTATGGGACGCGGGTGGCGCTGTGGGTTAAACCACAGAGCCTAGGACTTGCCGATCAGAAGGTTGGCGGTTCGAATCCCCGCGACGGGGTGAGCTCCCATTGCTCGGTCCCAGCTCCTGCCAACCTAGCAGTTCGAAAGCACACCAGCGCAAGTAGATAAATAGGTACCGCTCCGGCGGGAAGGTAAACGGCGTTTCCGTGCGCTGCTCTGGTTCGCCAGAAGCGGCTTAGTCCTGCTGGCCACACGACCCGGAAGCTGGACGCCAGCTCCCTTGGCCAGTAAAGCGAGATGAGCACCGCAACCCCAGAGTCGGTCACGACTGGACCTAATGGACAGGGGTCCCTTTATCTTTATACAAATATTAAGGGCCTGATCCATCCAAGTATTGTTGGATGGTTCCTGGGGATTTGACTCGAGAGTCGGTGAAAGGGGGAAGCCAGCCGCAAACAAACTCCATCTCTGCAATTAAAACAGTGCTCAATTTATGGTGGGAGAGAATGAATCAACTTTGTTATGAATCAGATCCGAGACCAAAATAGCTGGTGACTTCATTTGTTGTGGGTCTATTTTTATGTTTTTCAGCGACTGTAGGGTGCGGTATATATGTCACGCATGCATGTATATTTCTATACATATATTCATTACGCATTTGAACACCTCTTTAAGGTAAAGGTAAAGGGACCCCTGACCATTAGGTCCAGTCGTGACCGACTCTG
This sequence comes from Podarcis raffonei, assembly GCF_027172205.1. Taxonomy (NCBI): domain Eukaryota; kingdom Metazoa; phylum Chordata; class Lepidosauria; order Squamata; family Lacertidae; genus Podarcis; species Podarcis raffonei. The sequence continues at coordinate 6,684,221 of NC_070619.1, read as the reverse complement.
GGGTTGCAGCGCTCATCTCGCTTTATTGGCCGAGGGAGCCAGCGTACAGCTTCCAGGTCATGTGGCCAGCAGGACTAAGCCGCTTCTGGCGAACCAGAGCAGCGCACGGAAACACCGTTTACCTTCCCGCCGGAGCGGTACCTATTTATCTACTTGCACTTGGACGTGCTTTCGAACTGCTAGGTTGTCAGGAGCAGGGACCGAGCAACGGGAGCTCACCCCCTTGCGGGGATTCGAACCGCCGACCTTCTGATCGGCAAGTCTTAGGCTCTGTGGTTTAACCCACAGTGCCACCTGCGTCCCTCTCTTTAAGGTACCATAGCCAAATCAAGGAACAAGTTTCTCCTATGTTCGGAGACAACTGGATGCTATTTTGAATCAATAGCGCAGGCTGAATTTTTCTCAAATACTGCACTGGTTTTTATTTCTGTTCTCTTAGAAATCAGAATTACCAAGTGATGGGTACAAGGCTACCAATTTCTTTGGCCACTGCACAAATGTGACAAAGCTTCTAATTGCAACTGTGCAGTGTTAGAAAGTCAGGTATATAAGCTAGGTGCCAAATGGCTCCTTAAACCAAGGTTAAGATAAAGGTAAAGGGACCCCTGACCATTAGGTCCAGTCATGGCCAACTCTGGCGTTGCGGTGCTCATCTCGCTTTATTGGCTGAGGGTGCCGGCGTACAGCTTCTGGGTCATGTGGCCAGCATGACTAAGCCACTTCTGGTGAACCAGAGCAGCGCACGGAAACACCGTTTACCTTCCCGCCGGAGCGGTACCTATTTATCTACTTGCACTTTGACGTGCTTTCGAACTGCTAGGTTGGCAGGAGCAGGGACCGAGCAACGGGAGCTCACCCCGTTGCGGGGATTTGAACTGCCGGCCTTCTGATCGGCAAGTCCTAGGCTCTGTGGCTTAACCCACAGCACCACCAGTGTCCCAAGGTTACAGTCGCCAAAATGGAACGCCCAGAGTTGACATTTTGGGGCAAGGCGGTTCTGAAATCTTTATTTTTCAAGCGACGGACTGACTGTGATTGATTATCAATTAAACATCTGGCTAGCTGGCGAAACTTGAGCTAGGTTAAGAATTCTGAGAACTTAAGGAAGATCTAGGGACAGTCCACAGACATATATTGGGCCATTCCGACCTATTTTTTCTTAATGGTGACTCGGACCATTCATAACATAGGAATATTCACAACTGTGAGCAGGGCAGGAGTAAGTGAAGACAAGCAACAAGAGTTAGCTATACAGTGGTACCTCGTGTTACATACGCTTCAGGTTACATACGCTTCAGGTTACAGAGTCCGCTAACCCAGAAATAGTACCTCGGGTTAAGAACTTTGCTTCAGGATGAGAACAGAAATCGTGCTCCGGCGGCGTGGTGGCAGCGGGAGGCCCCATTAGCTAAAATGGTGTTTCAGGTTAAGAACAGTTTCAGGTTAAGTACGGACCTCTGGAACGAATTGAGTACTTAACCTGAGGTACCACTGTAATCATAATGTTGTCTACTGCTCTTGCTCAGGCTGCACAGAAAAAGCATTTTGGTTCCTGAAATTCGTTCTGATTGTGCAGATAAAAACAGAACGGATAGAATTCTACAGGATGTGTCTGAAAACTGCCAGGATCCAGTGATTCCCCCAAGCATTCACCTCCAGATGGTGGAGACGTCAAGACGATATCTCGCAAGGGTTGGGGATATTTTCTAGGCCCTGGACAGAATAATACATTCCCCATCCTGCGGTAGCTCGGGAGGAGGGCTGCAAACTTGCAAATTGGCATGTTGTAAGAGCGCTGCATTTCTCAGCTCAGTTGGGTTTCACAGATGTGTGCTCTGAAAAGGGCTTTTGATTCCAGAGTGGTTCGCTCAAAATGTGCTATCGTATCATCATCGTCCCCACCCCACCCAGTACAGATAATGCATCCAAGTTTACAATTCTTCTATGGCCAGAAGGGACTGTACTTTGTGGCTGGAGTGAAAGTGGGGAGCCCGATCCTGCCACACCTTAAAGAAAATACGGATTTTGAACTATGACCACCCTGCACATTTCAATATAGTTTATATTAATAAGTGTAGGCATGGTGCCAGCACAAGACAAATGGACATTATCCCCCCCCCTCCGCCCCACACAAATGCACACAGATGTAGCACACAGGCCCATTCAGTTACTTATAACAATAGCTACCCAGAACCCATGAGCGGGGGCGGGCAATACAGTGGTAACTCGGGTTAAGTACTTAATTCATGCTGGCCACATGACCCTGAAGCTGTACGCCGGCTCCCTCGGCCAATAAAGCGAGATGAGCGCCACAACCCCAGAGTCGGTCACGACTGGACCTAATGTTCAGGGGTCCCTTTACCTTTACTAAGATTTACATACCAGCCTTCATCATAAGATCTCAGGGCGGTTCATAGAGCAAACTACAGTGGTACCTTGGTTGTCAAACGGCTTGGCTCCCGAAGAAATCGGCTCCCATACGCCGCAAAGCCGGAAGGGAGTGTTCCGGTTTGCGAACATTTTTCAGAAGGCAAATGTCCAGTGAGGCGTCCGCAGCTTCCGATTGAGTGCTGGAAGCTCTTGCAGCCAATTGGAAGCCACGCTTTGGTTTCCGAACTGTTCCTGGAGTCGAACAGACTCCAGAATGGATTAAGTTTGACAACCAAGGTGCCACTGTACAGGATAAAAGCATGAAAATAAGCGAAACAAAGCAATAAGGCCCCCGCTTCCCACAGACACATTTACAAGTAGAGCAAGGTTTCCCAAGCTTGGGTCTCCAGCTGTTTTTGGACTACAATTCACACTATCCCTGACCACTGGTCCTGCTAGCTAGGGATGATGGGAGTTGTAGTTCCCAAAACAGCTGGGGACCCAACTTGCAGGGAAACCCTGCTGTAGAATATTAATCATCCAAATGCCTGGTTGAAGAGGAACGTTTTCGCCTGGTGCCTAAAATATACAATGAAGGTGCCAGTTGAACCTCCCCGGGGAGAGCATTCCACAAAAGGGTAGCCACCGAAGAAGAGGCCCTGTTCTCGTGTTGCCACCCTCCAGACCACATGTGGAGGAGGCACAGAAAGAAGGGCCTCAGACGACAAATGCAGAGTCCGGGTTGGTTTATATAGGGAGAGGCGGTGCTTCAGATACTGCAGGCAAATACAGGCATTGTTTAGCGATATTGTGTGTTCTGCTCCAGATAACCACAATTAACCGAACAAAGCAAGTTGCACCATTTTTTGGGTTTCTCACGGCATATAAAAGTTACGCTTACTCTATATTGCAGTCTATTAAGCCAGGGGCACCTGGCTGCAGGGGCAGGAGGGAAATCCAGCTCCAGCCTGCTCTACTCCTGTGGTCAGAAGAGGGGTGGTGGCAGCAACAGGTGTGGGTGTGTGTGTGTGTGTGTGTGTGTGTGTTCCTTCACCTGGAATCTACCAGGCTGCCAGCAGCTGCCCCCACGCCCTTGCAAGGAGAAATATCTGCGAAGCGCAACCTGTTTCTAGTCGCCTACAGGTGATGGTTCCTTGCCACGCCAGCCAAGCCAAGCTGTTACAAAGAGGGACTCTGAGCAATCTACCCAACTTAACCCCAAACCAGTGCCACACAAGAACATAATAAGGACACATCGAGTGGACACCTAGATATGGCATAAGGGAGCCCCACAAGCAAGACCTGGGCACAACAGCACTCTGCCCGCCTTTCATTCCAAGCAACTGAAGCTTTCATTCCACCTCATGAAGCCATGAATAACAAAACCCTTTTCTGCCACGAAGCAACAAGCCAACCAGAAACGCTGCCCTTGGGCTCAGGGTTTTCGGCATTTTGTTCAAATGCGCTTTCCGGCCAATGCTGGTTCAGTGGTGCTGACCCAACAGTGGAAGTCCTGGAATTGGGCAGTTGCCGACCCACTCCATTTCCGACCACTGAGAGGGCACCGTACCAGTGTAGCTGCTATGGTGATGCAATGCTTGCTCACAACAACCAGGGCCGACACACCTTCCTCAGTCCACCTGTCCGGTTCCAGAGAAGACCTGTCAGATTTCCACTGTTCCAAGCGGCCTCAAAACTCGGTACCCAACCGTTTTCAACCAGCAATAATAATAATAATAACCATCATAATGGGGGCGGGGGAGAGAGGGAGGGAGGCTGACATTAAAAGGGAAGATGGATCAAGAATTAGCCCGGAGGTTGCCACACACAGGAAGGACAAGGATATAGTTTGAGTGCCTCACTTGCAGCTCTATAAATCATTTAACGTGCCAACACGAAGTTATTAACACCGCAGTTGTTGTAGAAGGGGTTATTATTTTGACCGGAATGCAATTGACATCAATAAGATCCTGGAACACAGAAATAAAGCAAAGCATCCATTCTAGCACACTCGGGGGGGCGGCCACCTAAATTATAGAATTCGGTATATGAATGACATATATTAGTAATTGTATTATAATTTGGTATTGTTATGATGAGGCTGTTAGTGGGTTTAAAATTAATTTAAAAGGTTATATTAAAATAAATTAGATCAGAGGCAATCAGAACCCAAGGGTATCTCATCTGTGCAACCCTTCCCCATTCTTTTTCCCCAAACAGATAAGACAGACATGTTCTCGTCTCACCTGGCTAGCTTTGTAGAACTGCTTCTTTAACCCGGCCACAGACATGGTGCCTCCTTCTAGTTACGGAAAAATGGCTCACGGCGGTGGGGAAAACGAACAAGAGGCAGAGGGAAAGGGGGAGCAGGCAGGTGCCCCCGGGGGCTATATGATTTGAGGCACAGAGGTTGGTGGAAGGGTGGGGGGCCAGACCCCAGCCCCTGAAAGGAAGGAGGCCACTGGATAAGTTAGCAGGCGGAGGCGAAGAGAAGACTAAGCCCGTCCCAAGAGGTAGAGAGGTTGCCAGAAAAAAGGGGGACACACAGAATCTGTGCCTGACACAAAGAGAGACACCCCCAAAATGACACAGAAAAAGACCAAAGTGTCAGATGAAAGGAGCTCCCCCTAATAAAAATGAAAATTGAAAAGGCAAGAGAGGCTTCTGAGAGACAAGTGAGTGTAAGGAGACAGAAAGGAAGGCAGACAGGCAGAGACAGTTGACACAGCTGCTCCTGGGCAGTTTGGGAGGTTCAAGAGGCTAGTCCTCAGTGAGGCAAAGGAAGGGAGGAAAAGTAGTCCCTGAGGAAGAGGGAGGGAAAGGGAGGAGAGGCCAGGCTTGGCTGAAGGGGAATGTTTTTTTTCTTTTTGGTTCTTGTTGTTTTAAAAAAGAAGGCTTCAAGAGAGGGAGGGGAGAGGAATGAGACAGAAAGGAGGACAAGGACTGACAGGTTCAGACCGCGGACGGACACACAAAGTAATCCCCGCGCCCACCCCCGAAAGGCGCAGAGGAGGCAGGTCGGAGGAACAGCCGGGGAAGAGGAACGGGGAGGACACGGGGTGGGGGGGAAAACATCCAGGCTCGGGCTGAGCTCGCTCTCTGGCTCCCCTCGGCGCTTCACTTCCGCCACCCCACCTAACGCGCAGGCGCGCAGGCGGGCGGAGGGATACGCGCTCCTCCGCCGGAAAGAAAAGTGTGGCAATGAGGAGGAGAGAGTGAGATCCGGACTCCACGCTTCCAACCATAGACGCGGGCGGGATAGAGCGCCGGGAACGAAACCGCGTCACGCCGCGGCCACGCCCATCCCGCGCTTCGAAGAGCGGGGCCAGAGCGCCCCCTGTCTTCCTTTGCTGGAAGATTCGGATCGAGATGTATTACAGGAGTAGCCGGACGCCGCGGCTGCCTCCCGCGCCTGGCCGTTCTGAACTACAACTCCCATCATCCCTTGCCGAGAACGTGCACCAGTTAGATACGAGTTATATTTATTTGCGGGTGGACGGCGCCATAATATAATATAATATAATATAATATAATATAATATAATATAATATAATAATTTTATTTTGTTATCAGTATTTATATATATTAGTAGTAGTAGTAGTAGTAGTTATTTATTATTATTAATAATAAAAATAAAATTTTATTTATATCCCGCCCTCCCCAGCCAAAGCCGGGCTCACAGCGGCTAACATCAGTAAAAATAGCAATTTACATAAAATCAGTCAATTAATTGAAATACATTCAATTAATTGAAATACACAGTCAATTAATTGAAATACATTCTAAAATCACTTCCGAATCAAATTATTATTAGTAGTAGTAGTAACAGTTGTTGTTATTTTAAAAACCATAGAAAAACAGAATGAAATGCATTACATGGCTTAAAATCATTATAAAAATCAAGGCAGTCTGAGAGATGTGAGCCTCCCTTGTTGTCGAATTATTGTTTTACTTATTCTTATTTTCTCTTTAAGCCGCGTTGAGCACATGCCAGGGAAAACGGCGGGATAAAACAATAATTAACAACTAATATTAATAATAATTATATAATAATTAATGGTGAAATGGTGATAATTATGGGGGTAAAAATAATAATTTTATATATATATATATAAATACTGATAACAAAATAAAATAGTTATATAGTAATGCTACTATTACTACTACTACAGCTTTTGCACTAGACCCGAGAGTTGAGCCACTAATCTAGCTGTTTTATCTTTATAGGCGGGCGAATGAACCAGGGGCGCATGCGTCACGTTTCCCGTCAGTTATCGCGAGAACTATCCCTGTTTTTCCCACGCTGCCTCTACGCAGGGGGGCCCACGCGAGAAGACGTTGGGCCAGGCGGGCGGGGAGGCGTGGCCAGGGGCGTGGCTAAGCGGAGCGACCCGCGCGTGCGCGTTCGGGACCTTCCCCGTTCCTCTTGTCGCGAGAGTTCGCTTACATTACTCCGCGAGCCTAATGAAGGCGGGGGAAGAAAAGAGAAAGGAAACCCGAGTCACGTGGGGCGCGGCGTCCCGCCCAATCAGGGCGCCGGAGCGCGAAGTCCTCCCGAGATCCCGCCAAATACGAGCGGGCGCGAGGGAAGCGGGAGCCGGACGGGGTGCCGGAGGGGACAAAAAGCCGCCGTCGCGGGTAACGGGCGGCTTTGTGTGGTGGTTTTTTCAGCCCCCTCTGTGAGGGTTGTTAAGAGGGGGCAGGCGCGGGAGCGTGCCTCGGGGACGCGCGCGCGCCCCCCGCCCCCGGTTCTCGTGAGGGGGAGCCCGGCTCGGCCTCTCTCTCCCGCGCGCGAGAGGCCTTTCCCTCTTCTTCTCCCCTCAGCGCCTCAGTCCTGAGGGAAAACTTTGTAGCAGGTGAGAGAGAGGGAGAAAGAAGATAGGAAGTATCGCCCCGCGACCCTTCGTGGGGGGGGGAGGGAGGGCTCGAGGGGAGGGGAAACTGAGGCAGGTCGGGGAAGGAGGGTCGTGGGTTTGTGGGGAGGGGGGGAGATAAGAAAACTGAAGCGGGAAAAGGGGTGGGGGGTTGTGTGTGTGTGTCACGCTGCGGGTATTAAGGTGGTTCCTGAGGGGGAACTGAGGCATGTCGTGGCTGCTGAGGTGGATATATTGGAGGGGGGGAAATAATTGTTGTCCTGAGGGGGGAAAGGGGTGGGTAGGGCGGCTCTGCAGAGCGGGAGGGAGGGAATGTCTTATGGGGGTTGGGCTGGATGACCCCTGGGGTTCCCTTCCAACTCTACACACAGTTCTACGATAATTGGGGGGGGACTTTTGGGGGGGAGATATTGTCTTGAGGGGAAACTGAAGCGGGAAAAGGGGTGGGGGGGTTGTGTGTGTGTGTCACGCTGCGGGTATTAAGGTGCTGATGGTGGGGGGGTTCCTGAGGGGGAACTGAGGCATGTCGTGGCTGCTGAGGTGGATATATTGGGGGGGGGATAATTGTCGTCCTGAGGGGGGAAAGGGGTGGGTAGGGCGGCTCTGCAGAGCGGGAGGGAGGGAATGGCTTATGGGCTGCTGGGGGTTGGGCTGGATGACCCCTGGGGTTCCCTTCCAACTCTATACAGTTCTACACCCATGTTCTCTAACCACTGGCTGCAGGCTTTCAGAGGAGGAACTGAGGCGCTGCAGCAGAGAGGGAGAGAGGGGGGATATTTTATGGGCTGCTGGGGAGGGAAACTGAGGCAGGGCCAAGGAAGCTCTTGGGGGGGGGGAAGCGAAGTACAGTGGTACCTCAGGTTACATACGCTTCAGGTTACAGACTCCGCTAACCCAGAAGTAGTACCTCGGGTTAAGAACTTTGCTTCAGAATGAGAACAGAAATCGCGCTCTGGCGGCGTGGCAGCAGCGGGAGGCCCCATTAGCTAAAGTGGTGCTTCAGGTTAAGAACAGTTTCAGGTTAAGGACGGACCTCCGGAACGAATTAAGTACTCAACCCGAGGTACCACTGTAGAGATATGTTTTTGTCTGAGGTTTCCAAGCAGAGGTTGGATGGGGTCATCTGCCAGGGGTGCTTTGGCTGAGACTCCTGCATTTCAGGGGGTTGGACTGGATGACCTCTGGGGGTCCCTTCCAACTCTACACACAATTCTACGATAATTGGGAATTTTTTTGATGGGGGGAGAAGCGAAGCAGAGATATGCTTATGTCTGAGGTTTCCAAGCAGAGGTTGGATGGGGTCATCTGTCAGGGATGCTTTGGCTGAGACTCCTGCATTGCAGGGGGTTGGACTGGATGACCCCTGGGGATCCCTTCCAACTCTATACAGTTCTATGGTAATTGCACACCCATGTTCTCTAACCAATGGCTGCAGGCTTTCAGAGGGGGAACTGAGGCGCTGGCAGCAGAGAGGGAGGGAGGGGGGATATCTTATGGGCTGCTGGGGAGGGAAACTGAGGCAGGGCCAAGGGAGCTGTTGTGGGGGGCAGACATGAGTTGGTGTGGGTGTCAGAGTCCCTGTAAGTAGAAACACTTTTTTGGGGGGGGTGGAGAAGGGAGGCAGGGATATGTCTATGTTGCAGGTTTTCAAGCAGAGGTTGGACGGAGCCCTCTGTCAGGGATGCTTTAGCTGAGATTTTTGCACTGCAAGGGGGGCTGGATTAGATGACCCCCCAGGGTCCCTTCCAACTATACAGTTCTGTGGCTCTCGAAATGGAGCTTTTGGAGGGGGGTCCCAAGGGAGGGAAACGGGAAATGGAGAACATATTGCCGCCTGAGAGAAACTGAGGCAGGGAGGAAATTGAGGCAGGTTTAAGGAAGGAGAGCCTGGGTCCAGCAAGTGTTGGATGGGCCATGGCAGGTGACTCCCAGAGCTTGAATTATGAAGGGAGGGGAGTCCCCTGATGAAAGCCCCCTGCTATACTCACCTTGAATCATCACAGCTATAGGGGGGTGGGGCTGTCACAAGGCATAAGGTGAAACTCTTTCATTTGAGCGTTCCTTCGTTTGGCAACCAATGTTGTTGCTGAGGAAGCAGGGTTAATGTTTGGTGGTGATCACGCACGAATATGACCATATATGTTAATGTAAAGCGCCCGTGTGTTGGTATATTGTTCTAGCACCACAAGCCATTACGCAACGCAGTCTTAAAACTGGCACGTGGGCTGCGTTTTTTGTTAACTTGGCAATGGGGTGCAAGTAAACATCCGGCCAAAATATCAAGAAGGGCATGTTGGCATCTAGATGACTGCTGTAGGAATGAGGGTGATGGATTGGAAAGACATTATGTTTGGACTTGCAAGGAAGTCAGTGATATGCAGGCTTAAAGGTAAAGGGACACGCTTGGAGAACTGACGCTGTCAAAAATATTGAAAAGGTTAGTGTTGGCATTGGGTGCCTTTGTCCCTCCAGATGTTGCCGAATCGCACCTCTCATAATCTGAGGCTGTGTTTTCTGCGTCTGATGGGAGGTGTGGTTCGGCCGTGACTGGGGGCAAAGGTTCCCCACACCTGGGTGTTAGTGGAGAAGGTGTAATAGTGATAGAGTAGGACTTGTGGTTTGAGGAGTGATTGGGTCTGCGTGAGATCTAGGGAAGGAGGCAGGGAGGGAAGACAGGGAACAACTGGTAACTTGCAATGAGAGTTGGGTGTGGGAAAGGGGTACTGCTCCCCTAGGGAATCAGTGGGGTACAGTGGCAATGGGGAGCTTCTGGCTATCAGCCTAATTAGACCCGCCAAGCCTCTCCAGTTCTGTGGGAAGTTAAATAGAAGTGACGAACGTAGTCCTATTAATATCAGTGGGTCTGCTCTGAATTGCATGTAATTGGATGCAACCCTAGATGCCTAATAATTAGGGAAGCTTTCAGTTCATGCGCATGTTTGATGTTTCCAATGAAATGTTGAATTATTCGTTGCAACACTACGTTTTTCAATATTTTAAGACTATTGTGTTTATAGACTGTTTTCATAAACCTTTTCCGTAAACGCATTCATCAAATGCAGTTTATAATTAAATTGATTGTCTTCCATTGACAGCTATGGAGTGTCAAGATAAATCAGCGGTTCCAGCCCGGAAACTGATACAAGGTAACCCGTTTCATGCAAAAACAAAAAACCCTGACTCATTTTCAGCCCAGGCTATTTTTTCTGCATAGCACAGACTTGCTAAACTCTTTTCCTTCAGGCTTGTTAGAGTTCTTTATAATTAAGTGTGATACTATGCATAAACCTTTGAACTCAGAATGCTACATTTCCAGGAATACAATATTGATTTAATTTGAGGAAAAGCAATGGTGTTTTGCTACAATCTTTGCAAAGCAGAAGTTATTCAGTGCCCTGTCGTACATATATATGGAGTATGATTCTACTTGTTGTATTTGTGAATGGTTACGATTTTTGCAAGAGGAAAAATTTTTCTGTCATTTCAGGACCATCTTGATATGTCGCCACCTTTTTTTTTTCCTGTTTAAAAGATGAGAGTTGCATTTTTATTCAGTTTTGGGCTGCGTGTTTTATCCCATCCATGAGCTCAGGGTGGGGTATATGGCTGCATTTGCTCTTATCCACACAGCAACTTTATGGGTTGGGTTAGGCTGAAAGTTGCCCAGTGATCTACTTGTGATCTTTGAACCTGGTTCTTCCCAGTCCTAACCTATCGCCTGCATCTGGGATGAGGAACTTGTGTCCCTCTGGATATTCCCTTCATCCCTCACCATTGGCCATGCTGGTTGTTGGGCTGATAGAAGCTGAGAGCCCAACAGCGTCTGAAGGGACACATGGTGTAGTATCTTTTAACTACACCATGCTGTTGCATGTACGGAGCAGGCTTGTTCCCTGTGGCTCTACAGTCTACAGCATGGGTAGACAAACTAAGGCCCAGGGGCCAGATCCAGCCCAATCACCTTCTAAATCCAGCCTGCGGACGGTCTGGGAATCAGCATGTTTTTACATGAGTAGAATGTGTGCTTTTATTTAAAATGCATCTGTGGGTTATTTGTGGGGCATAGGAATTTGTTCTCCCCCCCAAAAAAAAAGTCTGGCCCCCCACAAGGTCTGAGGGACAGTGGACTGGCCCCCTGCAGGAAAAGTTTGCTGACCCCTGGTCTTCAGGGTAGGGCTAGAGTTAACGAATGAAAATTGCAACAACGTAGAATTTGGCTAAACATCAGGAGGAAATTATTGTTCGTAGTATTAAACATTTGTTGCTTGTTACCAAAGAGGTCTGCAGACAGTTTTGATTTAAAAACATAAACTTCCTAACGGTAAGAGATGATTGATACAGGAATAGTCTGGCTTGGGAGATGTGGGCTGTTCTTCACTGCAACTATTTAAGCAGAAGTTCAGCATCTATCAGGGATGCTGTAATTTCATAGGGGGATGAGCTAGGTTATCTCCAAGGCCTCTTCCTTCTCACCCCCCCTTGCAAATGGGTGTTATTTAGTAAGCGTGGGTGCACAGATCCAGCATTCTAAAATCTGTACTTTTATTGGGAAAAATACATTCATATGTTAGATCATTTGCCTCTTTTTTATCTTGCCAAAAATTGTAAGCTACCATTCTTCAGCTTCTTCTTTTTCTCTTCCAGCACGATTGCCTTTCAAGCGTTTGAATCCCATACCAAAGGAGAAACTTGATGGAAACCCAGGAGTCAAAAGAGGCAGGAACTCTCAAAACGTCTTTGATCAAAACACGCCCTGTCCTGGTTTGTCACATCCGTTACCGGACAATGTGGAGAACAGCTGCCATGAGGAAACCGAGACACAATTTGTTCCAAAACTCATTAACGGCAAGGGCCCGTTAGATAACTTTGTGCAGAAAAGCACAAAAAATAGCACAAGTCAGTTGCCCTTCATAGACTTGACAGAGGATTCCAACCACAGACTGAGTGATACTGACACAGACCACTGCAAATCGAACAAAGTAGCGGCACCTGTAGAGAAAACTCACGAGGAAACGGAAGCCCAATCTGGTCCACAAAAGCCTGTTTGTAATACCCCTGTGGATGTTCTGATGGCAACTTGCCCAGTTACACCAGATGAGGATGAATTATCAGATATGGTGTTGACCAAAACAGAAACCAATAGTACTACAGAGAGCAAACACAGTAATGTCATATTTGAAAGGAAAATGCCCGTCATTGTCCTGGAGGATATCATGACGGCCAGATCTCCACAAGCTTCACCTTTGGAAAGGAGCCTGTCTTCTGGAAATGAGACAATTGAGTCTTGTCCTGGAGAGAGCAAGGATTATACAAATTCCTCGTTAAGTTCCACCTCCCTTACCAGTTCACCTGAATCCCTGCGTGTACAAGGATGCAAGGACAATATTAGTCCGATGGCTGCTTCAACACCTGTTGGAAAGGTATAGTATGTGTTGAGATAGAAGCAATAAAGATGGTAAATGTTCCTTAGCAAGATCTTCTCTTTCCCAGCTTCCTGTTGCTGCCTTATCCACACGCTCATCTCTCAAGTGTCCTCTCTCTGCCCATTTAATTTACTCCAGCTTTGGTGCCTTTACAGTCCTCGTCTGTCGTATCTTCTACGTCAGACATGTCCAACCGGTTGACAGCAATTGACAGGTAGATCCCCGGGGTGCTCCTGGTAGATCATGGGCAAAGAATGATTCCGCCCCCGGTGCTAGGTTCCTCCATCGGCGCTGCAGCAGCATTGAAAGCCAGGCAAGGTGGAAAGCGAAAGTATCGTATTTTTCGCTCTATAAGACGCACCAGGCCACAAGACCTGGAGGTCTTTTGGAGGAGGAAAACAAGAAAAAAAAATATTCTGAATCTCAGAAGCCAGAACAGCAAGAGGGATCGCTGCGCAGTGAAAGCAGCAATCCCTCTTGCTGTTCTGGCTTCTGGGATAGCTGCGCAGCCTGCATTCGCTCCATAAGATGCACACACATTTCCCCTTACTTTTTAGGAGGGAAAAGTGAGTCTTAAAAAAATACGGTAATATTTTCTTTAGTGCTGCGTGCGATTGTGAGTCCTGGAGTTTTGGCTGAGCGTCTCCCCCCCCCCAAAAAAAGCTAAAAGAGTCGGGTCAAAGGCCCCCCACAATCAACAACTCTTGACAATCCTCCCCCCCAAAACCGCACGCTTCTCGCTCCAGTGACAATGGATAGATCACTGCCTGTTTCTTTTATACTGGGAGTAGATCACAGTCTCTTGGGAGTTGGACGTGCCTGTCCTAGGTCTTTCCCTATCAGGTTCTCCCTCAGGATTTCAGCTTCAAACACAGGTTTCCACATTGTACAGTGACTTCTAAAAGCTATGTTACATATTTCTCTTTTCTGTCAGTGGGTTAGGGGTTTTTTTTTGTTTTTTTTTTGGATACTTGCATCCTGAGCAGTTAGGGACACGGGTGGTGTTGTGGTTTAAACCACAGAGCCTAGGGCTTGCCGATCGGAAGGTCGGCGGTTCGAATCCCCTGTTTTTTATCCTGAGCAGTTACAATCTTCTATGTATATTTTGCTCTAGGAGGCTTAAAAGGTAAAGGGACTCCTGACCATTAGGTCCAGTCGTGGCCAACTCTGGGGTTGTGGTGCTCATCTCGCTTTATTGGCCAAGGGAGACGGCGTACAGCTTCCGGGTCATGTGGCTAGCATGACTAAGCCGCTTCTGGCGAAACAGAGCAGCACACGGAAATGCCGTTTACCTTCCCGCCGGAGCAGTACCTGTTTATCTACTTGCACTTGATGTGCTTTCGAACTGCTAGGTTGGCAGGAGCAGGAACCGAGCAACGGGTGCTCACCCCATCACGGGCTTCGAACTGCCGACCTTCCAATCGGCAAGTCCTAGGCTCTGTGGTTTAACCCATAGCGCCACCCGCTTCCCTCTAGGAGGCTTAGGTTTGGCCAGAATCAAGTATATACACTTCCAGAGTTAACACTAAGTACATTACTTCTGGTAAATGAGCCACCATCGCTGCCAGAGGGCCATGGACAGTTGTTTCCCGGGCCTTTAAGATTCATAATTATAGGGTCCTGGATTCAAGCCCCAGGTTGGATGAAAGATTCCTGCATTCCCTCGTAGTCCCTTCCGGCTCTACAGTTCTATGATGTTGTAAAGTCATGTCTACTAAGTACCTGACTTAGGGAGCAAGCGTGTGAATGCCCAGCTCACTACTAAGCATAAAAAAGCAAGAAAGACATCGCACCAAAGCATGAAATATGCCATGCTCTAAACGTAGGGACACGGGTGGCGCTGTGGGTTAAACCACAGAGCCTAGGACTTGCTGATCAGAAGGTCGGCGGTTCGAATCCCCGTGACGGGGTGAGCTCCCATTGCTCCGTCCCTACTAGCAGTTCGAAAGCACATCAAAGTGCAAGTAGATAAATAGGTACCACTCCAGCGGGAAGGTAAAGGAGTTTCCGTGCGCTGCTCTGGATCACCAGAGGCGGCTTAGTCCTGCTGGCCACATGACCCGGAAGCTGTACGCCGGATCCCTCGGCCAGTAAAGCGAGATGAGCGCTGCAACCCCAGAGTCGGTCACGACTGGACCTAATGGCCAGGGGTCCCTTTACCCTTTAAACTTTTCATTGCTATCTTCCTCTCCTTAAAAGTGAAACTTGTGGGCAGACTTCTTACTTTAGCTGCCAGTTGTCAAATACAGTGGTACCTTGGTTTAAGAACAGCTTAGTTTATGAACAACTTGGATTAAGAACGCTGCAAACCCGGAAGCAGGTGTTTTGGTTTGTGAACTTTGCCTTGGAAGCAGAACCTGTTGAGTGTGTTCCATTTGTAAATTGAGTCCCCCGCAGCTATGGGAAAGCACGCCTTGGTTTAAGAACGAACCTCTGGAACAGATTAAGTTCGTAAACCAAGGTAACACTGTACTGTACAGTTGCTCCATGGGACTGGTAGCTGGCTAACCTTAGCTTTGCTTGAAGTTACTGTATCCTTGATTCTGAACAAGAACATACAATGTTTCTGATTTTGCATGGTGGTGCAGCCTGATCAGAATCAGGGAAGGTCTGGTTAAAGAAAGTAAAAAAAAGGAGGTGTCTCTCCTCACCCCAGCACACTTTTTAAAAAGGTACAACTTCACATGATTAGGTAAAATTCACCTGCAGGCTCTCAGAACTAAAGATCACTAGAACAGGGAAATATTTGGGTTTTAAGTTGCTATTAGAATGTGGCTTAAGTGATTGATTGGTAGCATAGGTTGGGAATTAGAGTCTGCTGGCTGAGATACAACGTGGAAATCTAAGTCTTGCAAGGAGTGGCATGTTCTAAATATATTTAACACTCACTCTATTGGATCTTCTTTTTGACTGGTTGGAATTTTGGCCACCACGTGTTATAGGCTGGAAATAGTCATCTGAGTGCCAAACCCTTCAGAAATAACTGTGTTGGTGTGACAGGAACTGTCTCCTCTCGGGCACAGTAGCAATGAAATGGGATGGAGGGGGTGGTCTCCTATGCATAGTCAGCTAATTTGCACTGGAAAAAGTTCAGCTTTTATTGGAAAGCTTTCTGGCGCCCAACAGAGTGATCTAATTTAGCATGCTTATTTGTGCCTAATAAAGTTACGCTAAAAACTTAGAAACTGCCAGGCATACCCAAGGTGGATAAAAATTAATGATTAAAAAAAAAGCAGATTTTTTTATTTAATTTGGATTTTTTGATTTAATACAGTTTTTTTAATTTAAATTGGATTTTTAAAATAAAATGATTTTGGAGGGGAAATCTCTCTAAATATAGTTTTCTATTTAAGTTACATTATAGTCCACAGGCTATTCATCAGGAAATAAGAATTTGTTTTCAGTTTTTCATGTCTGCTCAGTTTTTGTTTTTTGTTTTTTAAAAACTGTTTAACCACATCTGTTAACAAACATGGATACATATGCTATAATGTTATTGTTTTAGTTAAATAAATTGATATTAAGGGGGGGGAATTCCCCTTCCATTAAAGTACATCAGAAAATTGTCCAAATATAACTTGCTGATGTTAACTTATTAAACCACACAATAATTTCATAATTGTCTGCCTATGTATTTATAATAGTATAACCAAATCAGAAATTTTTGATAGAATTGTAAAAACTACTCCGAATATTTATTATTCCAAAAATGAAACCTTCACCTGGTTGTAAATATTAAGATTATACTAGCAAGATTGAGTCTTTCGGTAAAAAAAAAAATGATTTAAATCAAGTCTTACTGACTAGTGATTTAAATCGTGATTTAAATCAAATCCACCCTGGGCGTACCTAACGCTGTATTTGTGATTGGCATCCATTCGTTGTTACTAAAGATCCTGTAAAATAGAAAAAAATGCTGTGGAAAAAGAAAGCCCTGGAAAATGTTTCACCCCACATGAAACGTGGATGTTTGCTGTGACATATATGGGGGGGGGGCGGCCCTTCAGCAGACTGTTTTGGCCTACACAGAGCAGTGGAAATGTGGTTAATCTCCCATGTAGAGAGATGTAAAGGCCTGAAAAAAGAAACCAACCCAAGAAAAGTGAAGTGGAGGAGATACAGCAATTCAAATATAATCTAGTGGCTCCAGAATACCCCCCCCCCCGTATTGCTTAATTTTAGGTCAGGGACACGGGACATGGGTGGCGCTGTGGGTAAAAGCCTCAGCGCCTAGGGCTTGCTGATCGAAAGGTCGGCGGTTCGAATCCCCGCAACGGGGTGCGCTCCCGTTGCTCGGTCCCAGCGCCTGCCAACCTAGCAGTTCGAAAGCACATCAAAGTGCAAGTAGATAAATAGGGACCGCTTACCGGCGGGAAGGTAAACGGCGTTTCCGTGTGCAGCTCTGGCTCGCCAGAGCAGCGATGTCACGCTGGCCACGTGACCCAGAAGTGTCTCCGGACAGCGCTGGCCCCTGGCCTCTTGAGTGAGATGGGCGCACAACCCTAGAGTCTGTCAAGACTGGCCCATACGGGCAGGGGTACCTTTACCTTAGGTCAGGGAAGGATGGCATTCTAGAGAAACACCGGATAATGTTTAAACAGAAGAATCTGGGGCACACTTTTATTTTGATCACCTTTTATTGTTCTGGGGAAATACGTGTGCAGCGCAAGGTGTGTGGCGTGAGCTGTGCTGCTGCTGCTGCTGCTGCTGCTTGGATGGGGCATAGTTTCTTCCCAGGCCCTACTGAAATTTAATGGGAGGCATTGACGTTTTTGGGGGGGTGCCGGCATTTTGTATTGATGAAAGTGCTGGGGGTGCCAGCACACAATGGCTTTCATATGCAGCAAAAAAGAGGAGTGTGTATGCTAGTGCTCTATTCCAGTGAGTGCTGTCGCAGAAGTCCTGATTCTAATATATTGGGAGCTGGAGAGTTTTTAGCTGAACTGCAGCCGTCTGACATTCCGTAACCTATAAGGCTTGTCTGCTGAAGTGGCTTTAACTGTTAAATTCCACAATCCTTGCATATGCCTGTTCTTTCAGTGCCCCCCAGGAAAGGGCCATAACTCATTGGTAGAACATCTTGCTTTATGTGCAGAAGGTCCCATGTTCAATCCCTGGTGCTTCCGGGTAGGGCTGGGAGATGTTCCCCTGCAGCTCGTTTCTCCCTTTCACCCCAAGTTCGTTCTTCTTCAAAGTCCATGACGCCTTTGGTAGAGGCTCTGAGTATTATCATGCAAAAAGAGGGTAAACCTCTCCCAAAAAGCCATATACATGCATTTGAAGCACATGGCTTTCCCCAAAGAATCCTGGGAGTGATAGTTTGTTGAGGGTGCTGGGAATTGTAGCTCTGTGGGGGTAAACAATGGTTCCCAGGATTCTTTGGGGAAAGCAATGCTCTTTAAATGTGTGGTGCGTACGCAGCCTAAGATGCAATTCAGTAGGTCTATCAGCTGTGCTTTCTCAGTACTGAAACACTCAGAGTAACATAATCATACAGTGGTGCCCCGCAAGACGAATGCCTCGCTAAACGAAAAACCCGCAAGACGAAAGGGTTTTCCGATTTTTAGCGGCTTCGCAAGACGAATTTCCCTATGGGCTTGCTTCGCAAGACGAAAGCCCATAGGGAAATCTCCGGGGACAAGCTGCGAATGTCTGCTTAAGAGCGCCCCTCGTGCGGGGCAGCAGGCTGCTATCCGCAGCTTGGAGAGCCCTGCGGGGAAGTCCTGCAGGGCTCCCCAAGCTGCGAATGTCTGCCCCGCGCGAGGGGCACTCTTAAGCAGAGTGCCCCTCGCGCCGGGCAGCAGGCTGCTATCCTCAGCCTAGGCAGCCCTGGGGAACTCTTCTGAAGGCTGGCGGCGGGAGAAGGGCTTTTCTTCCCCCCGCCAGCCTTCAGAAGGCTGTTCTGAAGGCTGGCGGTGGGGAGAAAAGTCCTTCTCCCCCCGCCAGCCTTCAGAAGAGGTCCGGGGACAGACTGTCCCCGGACCTGGTCTGAAGGCGGTCTCCATAGGAACGCATTAATTGATTTTCAATGCATTCCTATGGGAAACCGTGCTTCGCAAGACGAAAAACTCGCAAGAAGAAAAAGCTTGCGGAACAAATTAATTTCGTCTTGCGAGGCACCACTGTACACAATAAATATCATAGTAAATTAGGTGGGCAAGATTGGCCATCTTTTGTATCTTACTCCATCCCACCTTGAAAGTATATTTTGGAAGATCATTTGAGTGAGTTTGTGTGTGTTTCATAATCAATTTATGCAAGAGCTGCTTCTCAGCTTTTACTTTCAGCTTCATGGCTTCTGGAAAGTGCAATAGGTTGTGTCCAACGAAGGTTTCATGTACATATGTTATTCATGCCCATTAATTTGAACGGATCTCTTCTGAGTAGGACTATTGCTGAATACAACCCAAGGTTTGTCTGTATTGAAGAGAGCTCTTTAGCTCGCATTAGATGGTTGCTCTCTGTGTGTGATTTCACACAATGGAGGAGTCCACGGCAAGCAGGAACCAAGAGGAGTTTGGAAGGGAGACCATGTAGCACAAATGTCTTCCATTACAGGATGTTTACTCCAACTATGGCTCCTGGGTCAAAAGCCTGAAGACGTTCTGTGCAACATTTTGGAAACTGCTGTATCCAGTGTTAGCCATAATTGGAGTACAATCGTACCTTGGAAGTCGAATGGAATCCGTTCCGGAAGTCCGTTCGACTTCCAAAATGTTCAGAAACCAAAGTGTGGCTTCTGATTGGCTGCAGGAAGTTCCTGCAGCCAATCGGAAGCCGTGCCAGATGTTCGACTTCCAAAAATCATTCGAAAACTGGAACACTCACTTCCAGTTTTAGATCGTTCGGGAGCCGAAATGTACGAGTTCCAGGGCGTTCAGCAACCAAGGTACGGCTATACGTTCCTAAATTAGCAATGTCAATTTCAGTGTTGTACTCTAGTCTCGACAAACATTGGATACTCCCTGGATATCTAACATCCAATACTCCAGTCAAATGTAGTAGCAATGCTCAACTGCTTCCTTTTTCAGTCTTGGGCCAAGGATGAGGTATCAGCAGGCTTGAAGATCAAGGGAAGTAATAGTGCCACTGTATTCTGCTCTGGTCAGACCTCACCTGGAGTACTGTGTCCAGTTCTGGGCACCACAGTTCAAGAAGGACACTGACAAACTGGAACGTGTCCAGAGGAGGGCAACCAAAATGGTCAAAGGCCTGGAAACGATGCCTTATGAGGAACGGCTAAGGGAGCTGGGCATGTTTAGCCTGGAGAAGAGGAGGTTAAGGGGTGATATGATAGCCATGTTCAAATATATAAAAGGATGTCACATAGAGGAGGGAGAAAGGTTGTTTTCTGCTGCTCCAGAGAAGCGGACACGGAGCAATGGATCCAAACTACAAGAAAGAAGATTCCACCTAAACATTAGGAAGAACTTCCTGACAGTCAGAGCTGTTCGACAGTGGAATTTGCTGCCAAGGAGTGTGGTGGAGTCTCCTTCTCTGGAGGTCTTTAAGCAGAGGCTTGACAACCATATGTCAGGAGTGCTCTGATGGTGTTTCCTGCTTGGCAGGGGGTTGGACTCGATGGCCCTTGTGGTCTATTCCAATTCTATGATTCTATGAAGAAACTCCCAAGTTTTACAGAAGTACAAATTGGGGGGGGGGCGAAGAACTTAGTGAGGACTGAAGATGCTCGTGAGGGTGGGATAGTAGTAATAGAGTATTCTGGAAAAGTGCCTTGTAGGTATTCCGCACTGCTAACCTGAACTCCTTTGGCTGAAAAGTCAGGATATAAATTCTATAAATAAATACTGGATGATTACATAGTGCAGCATTTTATTGCAGGTTCCACCTGTGAAACCTTTTCGATTTTTTTAAAAAAATCCTGGCTTAGAGCTGCACCCTTCTTCCGGCACCCAAAGCTTCCCCAAGTTTTATTAAAGGATGCTTGAGGAATTCAGATTTTTACGTAATAAGAAAACATATCTGTTGACCGCTAGCCCCATGGGACTCTTCGTTTCTGTTGCTTTAAAGGGGTGTAAATAACGCATGCTCGTCTCTGTCCCCTCAATTTCAGGCACCGCAGAAAATTCACCGGAGTTCTGAGGAGAAGGAGAAACTAAAGCTGCAGAGGGTAAAGTGGTGTTTCCCCCCCCCATTGACCTAGAAACCTTATTTGTTCACTTTTGGTAATGAGCGGAGAGCACATCCCTTTTCCGGTATCCTGACCTCTGCTGAAGGTCCAAGCCACCACTGGCATGTGGACCCCGAAGGTTGCCCTCTGGCTGAAAAAGTTCCCCCACCCCTATTCAGATTGACTTGCTGCTTTTTAAAGTTTCGGGCTGTGGGCCTTTTTGTTTTCTGTGGCCTTGCTTCAAGCGTTATTCTTTTCTCTCTACAAGCAATGCCAGGATTCAAGAAGCTATAGATGAATTGAGCAGGAGGGTGCGGGAACTTTAGCTCAAGTACAGAAAGGAGGTGCAGCTTTGTCTGTTTGTTTTGAAGCATTTTTACCCTACCCTTCAGGCTTCCAGAGCAGCTTAGGTACCAGTAACATGGCAGACCTGTCCTTAGGCTTAGGCAAAGGTAAAGGGACCCCTGACCATTAGGTCCAGTCATGACCGACTCTGGGGTTCCGGCACTCATCTCGCTTTATTGGCTGAGGGAGCCGGCGTTTGTCCGCAGACAGCTTCCGGGTCATGTGACCAGCATGACTAAGCGGCTTCTGGCGAACCAGAGCAGCGCACGGAAACACCGTTTACCTTCCTGCTGGAGCGGTACCTATTTATCTACTTGCACTTTGACGTGCTTTCGAACTGCTAGGTTGGCAGGAGCAGGGACCGAACAACGGAAGCTCACCCTGTCGCGGGGATTCAAACCGCCGACCTTCTGATCGGCGAGTCCTAAGCTCTGTGGTTTAACCCACAGCGCCACCCGTGTCCCACCCTCAGGCTTAGACACAAGGAAAAGGGGATCAGGAGGGAGAAGGGGCAGGAGAAGCAAACTTTGGTGTTACTGCTTGGTTGCAATGGTCAATCGGAATGGTAACAGGGAGAGGAAGAGGTTAACGTTGCTGGTCCCTCAGCAGCACTGGTGAAGTCTGCCTGCTTCCCTTCTCCCTTTGTTCTGCCATCTGGTGGACTGGATGCTGCCTGATACCAGTGGATGAAGGTGAGGAGCCTGATGGAACGAATGGCTTCTCACCAGAAATGGAGCCTGATTGAGCAGCTTCTTGGCACCTGCGATTAGGCAGTGCTTTACTTTCGTGGGGCGTTGGTGGATCGTTGCCTAAAGAGCTCTTCTGTTTGGGGGTGTCTGTTGTTGTTTCTCGCAACCCAGGATCAGGAACGTGCAGAGAAGCTTCAAAAGCAGCAAGCTGAGCGGGAGGAGAAGGGGAGGCTGAAAGAGGAGGCGAAGGCCGCAAAAGAACGCGCCCGGGAGGAGGCGAAGAGGAAGAAGGAAGAAGAAAAAGAGTTGAAGGATAAGGAAAGGAGGGAGAAAAGGGAGAAAGATGAGAAAGAGAAGGCTGAGAAGCTGCGGGCGAAAGAGGAAAAACGGAAAGAGAAGCAGGAAGCTCTGGAGTAAGTTGCCCTCTCTGGTGGGGGTTTTTTATGTGTGACTCATGCTTGAACATGTGTGCATGGTTGCTTGGTTTCCCCCCACATTCCCTGAAATTAAGCTTTTTTTTAAAAGGGCAAAGCAAGAAGAGAAAAGGAAGAGAGAAGAGGAGAAACGGTTGAAAGAGGAAGAAAAGGTAACTGGAGTTTTGTCTCGCTCAGCCTTCACATGCCCTCCAGTTGGACTCCAGTTCCCATCAGCCCCAGCCAGCGTACAGTGGGACTGGTAGTTCACTATACAGTGGTGCCTCGCAAGACGAAATTAATTCGTTCCGCAAGTTTTTTCTTCTTGCGAGTTTTTCGTCTTGCGAAGCACGGTTTCCCATAGGAATGCATTGAAAATCAATTAATGCGTTCCTATGGAGACCGCTTGCCAGGCTGGCGGTGCAGAGAAGGGCTTTTCTCCCCACCGCAAGCCTTCAGGACAGGTACGGGAACAGAGGGGAAGGCGCGCAGTGCTTCTCCTCTGTTCCCGGGGCTTGCGGTGGGAGGAGGGTTTTTCCTCCCCACCGCCAACATTCAGAACAGCATTCTGAATGTTGGCGGTGGGAAGGAAAACCCTCCTCCCACCGCAAGTCTTCAGGACTGCCTTCCGAAGGCTGGCGGCGGGAGAAGGTCTCTCCGCCCCACCGCCAGCCTTCGGAGGAGGTCCGAGGACAGTGGGGAAGACGCGCTGCGCTTCACCGCTGTCCCGGAGATTTCCCTATGGGCTTTCGTCTTGCGAAGGAAGCCCATAGGGAAATTCGTTTTGCGAAGTGCCTCCAAAACGGAAAACCCTTTCGTCTAGCGGGTTTTCCGTCTTGCGAGGCGTTCATCTTGCGGGGCACCACTGTAATCTGGAGAGGACCTAGTTGGGAAAGTCTGGTCTAGCTGAAGGGAAGCACACTGGCCTCTGCCATTGGCTGGATGCTGAGGACTTGGAGAAGGCTGCCTTCCTTGCTTTCCTTCCTTCCTTGCCTGGCGTGCTCTGGTCCAGGGGGTCACGAAGAGTCGGACACGACTAAATGACTCAACAACAACAAAGCCTTCCTTGCTTCCCAGCAAAAACTTCCTGGTGAGGGGAAGGCTAGCCTAGCCCATCTGTTAGTAAATCCTGGGCTGCTTCTGCCAGTCTGTGTAGACAATACTGAGCCTGGTGGACTACAAGGGTCTGGCTTATTCAGCTTCTTACGTTTTTATGAATTACGTTGTTATCAGTAGGTGGCTGGGGCCGGAATTCACAGTGGTGTTTTTAATTATTGAGAGCGAGGGGGATGCTTTCGCAGAAATGCTTTTAAATAATCCAAATCGTTTGCGTTTCATTTTGTCCATATTTCCATCTCTAGCGTATCAAAGCAGAGAAGGCAGAGATCACCAGGTTCTTCCAAAAGCCCAAAACCCAGCCTGCTCCAAAGGTGAGTTTTGTTTTGATGTTTGTCTGCCTTTGTCTGGCTTTCCTGCAATGCCATTTAAATCCATGCAAGATTTCCAGGGCAATGGAAATTGCCTTCAAGGTGGCCAACACACTTCACATTTTAAACGCTGTGTTGTACATGCACAGAACCCTCTGAACTATGTATGTCTTTTTTATTTAAAATATGTTTACTTCACCTTTCTATCAGATCAAAAGTGGAATACAAGCACAAAACCCTGATTTTTAGATCTATTGCTCTACTCACCCTCAAGGAATATAACCCAAGTGTGCTACAAACAAATATGAAGTGCTGCTAGTAAATTTTTAAAATGCGTAATTTAAAAACTCTTACCCAACACTCTGCCACCTCAGTGCCCATCACCAAATGCCAGCCAATAAAGATGCCTCCATGTGTTGATTCTAAAATAAGCAGGTGGCATGGCTCCAGAAGTAGTGGGCTTCTTATATTGTTGAAGAAGCTACTGGGAGTACCTTCTCCGCTTGCCTTCCTGAGAGTTTTTTTGGCCCGGGGATGGGGAATCTCTGGTTCTAAGGACATTGCTGGACTCTGCTCCCATCATCTTTTATGCTGGAATAAGGCTACAGGTTCCCCAGCCCTGCTTTAGCTAGTTGTGGAGATCAAAAAAGGTCAGAAAGCATAGCTGACCCATGGCTTGCAGCAGCCTGAAGAGAATTTCAAGTGGCACCAGGAAGGGAGGGAATAAAGGTAAAGGGACACCTGACCATTAGGTCCAGTCGTGACCGACTCTGGGGTTGCGGCGCTCATCTCGCTTTATTGGCCGAGGGAGCCGGCGTACAGCTTCCGGGTCATGTGGCCAGCAGGACTAAGCCGCTTCTGGCGAACAAGAGCAGCGCACGGAAATGCCGTTTACCTTCCCGCTGCAGCGGTACCTATTTCTCTACTTGCACTTTGATGTGCTTTCGAACTGCTAGGTGGGCAGGAGCAGGGACCAAACAACGGCAGCTCACCCTGTCGTGGGGATTCGAACTGCCAACCTTCTGATTGGCAAGTCCTAGGCTCTGTGGTTTAACCCACAGCACCACCCGCGTCCCTTAGCGCCACCCGCTAAGATGGTGGCACGAATTGGTTTCTGGATTAAGAAGCAAATAGCACTAACCAGAGAGGAAGCATCATTTTTTATCTTCTTTAGGCAGCAAAAGGGACCATTGCATCAAAGTAGCCAGATGTATCCAGTATCCACATGTTTTTCAGGCTTTATTGGTCAGAATATGAATTATGCCCAGGAGAGAATAGGAAGCTGGTGCTGGTAGTGAGGTAGTGGGGGGGGGGGATAGAGAGAGACCAAGAGCTTGTGTAAAACATTTTCCTCCTGATTTCAGATTCTAGCTGGCTGGTGTGGCAGATTTGCTCCGTTTGAGATCAAGGAGAACATGGTCCTCGCACCAATCTGCCGAGTTGCAGTCGATCAGGACCTCATGGACCAGTTAGACTGGCTGCTGCAAGCTCAGAGCTACAGTGCTTCTTTCTTGGAAGAACTGAAAAGCAGAGATCCCTGTAAAACTGGACCCACCCTCGTCAGCAGCCCAAATGCTGATGCATTCAACAGGTTAGTTTTCTTGGTATTGTGAGCTTTTGAGCTACGCTACTTGTAGAAGGCCGCTCACTGCTACTGCCTTAATCTGCGGCACTTCCTCTCAAACCCTCCTCAGCAGGGCACATTGCATTCTGCAACGTTGGCTCATTGCCTCCCACCATGTTCTCCACCCCGGCATCATCAGATAGAGGGAATTATGAGAGTTAGAAACCTAAAAGAAGGAAAAGTTTTCCTTCATTTCTTTCATTTGGTTTAACTTGGTTTAGTTTAAAGGTAAAGGGACCCCTGACCGTTAGGTCCAGTCACGGATGACTCAGGGGTTGTGGTGCTCATCTCGCTTTACTGGCCAAGGGAGCCGTCGTACAATTTTCAGGTCAGGTAATCAGCATGACTAAGCCGTTTTTGGCGAACCAGAGCAGCGCATGGAAATGCTGTTTACCTTCCCGCCAGAGCGGTACCTATTTATCTACTTGCACTTTGACGTGCTTTCGAACTGCTAGGTTGGCAGGAGCAGGGACCGAGCAACGGGAGCTCACCCCGTCGCGGGGATTCGAACCGCCGACCTTCTGATTAGCAAGTCCAAGAGCTCAGTGGTTTAAGTAAAGACCTTTATTGGGGGGCAGTAGCCCCTTTTCTTGTTAGTCCAGTGTTGCCGTCTTAGCATTCCTTCTATATAAAAAAAATCCTTTTCAGTGGAAAGCAGGGATAAAGGAGTCTTTCACGCCGTCAGTCAACTGCCGGTGGTCTTTCTCTCACTGGCTTGGAACCCCGGTGACTGATTACAGCATTTTCCTTTCAACAGCGATGTGGTCATTGTGAGCAGCAGCCAAGCAGGAGATGTGCCGGAGAGGAAGAAGTTTGGCAGGATGAAGCTCCTGCAGTTCTGTGAGAATCACCGCCCTGCCTACTGGGGCACGTGGAACAAGAAATCCTCAGCCATACGCCCAAGAAACCCTTGGTCAAAAGAGGAGGTCAGCATGCGATACTGCATCCACCTCTTGTTTCAGCTGAAGTAACTCAGTGGCAAGTTCTTATGCAATAAGGGGCTGCAGCTAAGTCCAGGTTTAAATTGCCAATATATAAGGCTGTGGTTGCCACTGTTGATTTTCAAGCTAAAAGTCAGAGGAATTGGCCACCCTCCAGGTGCCCGGCTTGAAACCTTGTTGACCTCCCTGTCAGCGACTCCCGGCAAGACCAGGCAAGGTCTCAATCGGTGATCCTTCTCAACGTGAGAAGAACACACCTCCCCTCTCATCCCCAGGGAGGGGAAAGAGAGACAGACAGAAATGTATTTACATGCCTTTATTCCTGTCCTTCCAGCAGTACAGAGAAACGTGACTGCTCTCTCTCATCACCAACAGCAGAGAGAGAAAAACTCCTCCCATGTACTTCCAGTACAGGGTCATGTGACACTCTGAGCTAACATCCGGTGCTCAGTGCACTGAATAGACTGTCCCTTGTTCCCACGGTACAGTCCCAAAACATCAACATCCTGTTTGGCTTTCCAGCCATCTGGAGCTCTCAGCTGCATTGCTCCTTTTTCGTAACAGCCACCAGGCCCACAGCTGTGGAGTATAAAATTGCATCCGATTATAATCTCTGGACTATCCGGTTTATTGGCTCTTGGGAGTTGGGGCTGGGAGAAAAACCTCTCTGTCTGAGACCATGGGTAAGGGCCGTAGCTCAGCCATAAGAGCACCTTTTCTGTACGCAGAGGGCTGTGCAATCCTCAGCACCTCCGGGTACAGAATCATAGACTTGTAGGGCCAGAAGGGAGCCCAAGGGTTGGCATCTACTCTGGCCACCTGCAAGGGAGGACTTGCCGCTAAAGAATCCCTGATCCATAGAAAGTAGGACTGGGGAAATCCTGGCAAGCTGCTGCCAGGCAGTTCTGATGTTATTGACATAGATGAATCCAATGGCCTGACATGGTATAAGGCAGCTTTCTGTGTGGTTTAGTGCAGCTCGGTGGCTTTTATTTTCTGTCTGCTTGGCAATGGGCTTTGTAAGTTCCCTTCTCCCTCCATTAAGACTATGAGCTGCAAGTGAGGTTTCCGGTGCTGCAGTGTGAAGGGAAATCACCCTCTCTGCTCTTGAAATTGTTCCTTGGGGAGCAAAGAGGAAGGTTCCCTCAGTCCCTGTC
Organism: Podarcis raffonei; assembly: GCF_027172205.1. Taxonomy (NCBI): domain Eukaryota; kingdom Metazoa; phylum Chordata; class Lepidosauria; order Squamata; family Lacertidae; genus Podarcis; species Podarcis raffonei. The sequence continues at coordinate 6,656,827 of NC_070619.1, read as the reverse complement.
CTGTGTTGCAGATCCCTCTTCTCTCAGCCCGGCACCACAGCATTGCTAGAATCTAGCCACTTGTTCCTTCTCCAAAATCCTCTGTACAGCCTGCAATACTTCTCAAGGCAGAATGGTTTCTTAGTAGTGCTTTTTTTTGTTTGTTTCCTCCTTTCCTCTGCAGAAACTTCTGGACTACGAAGTGGAGAGTGACGAAGAATGGGAGGAGGAAGAGCCCGGGGAGTCTCTCTCTCACAGCGAAGGGGTAAGGACGAACGACCACCTTCCGCCTGCAAGCAGGAAGTTCCACATTCAGAGACTTCTTTGTCAAAGGAACCAGGGTTCCGGGTGTAATAGAGACAAGCAGGATCACCTGCAGGAAAATGCTGCAGCGTGGGTTGCAACCGGCCATGCCTTCTTCTGGCACCAGCAGTTGTTCCGTGTTCTGTGGCCACACTGAGCATGCTCAGTCCACACTGGGCCGGCTTTTCGGGAGGGAGGAGGCTCATGATGTCAGAGCAACAAGCCAATACGTAGAGCTTCCCCACCAAAGTTCCAGCAGCGCTGTGGTTATTTATAGAAGCTTTATGCATGGAGGGATAAGTTGCCTCTTGTGTTGCAGAGTGTGACAGAAGCTTCCACTACTGGACGCCCCTTGTTTTTGTTTTAACTATATATTTGTGCGTTCACCTTGTGAAGCGCCCTGATATCTTACGATGGAGGGTGGCATATAAATCTTAATCATCATAGTAATAATAATTGCAGTGATACCTTTCTGAACAAGGACAGAACTGCAGATGCACGCAAGCAATTTCCCCTGCTACCAAGTTTGTTTATTTTTATTATATGTTTGGAAACATTTATATGCCATTTTGCAAACCTTGATAAGTGGAGTTGCAGCTGACCTGACGTTACTGACTTTTCAGTGAGTCTTAAAAGCAGAAATGCTTAGAGTAGGGTATGTTTTAGGGGTAAAGGTTTTAAATACCGTATTTTTTGCACCATAGGACGCACCGGACAATAGGACGCACCTTGTTTTAGAGGGGGGAGAACAAGGGAAAAAAATTCTTCCGCTCTCTGCCCAGCGCCCCTTCAGCGAAGCGGCAGGAAGCGCTGCGCAGAGAGTGGGAGAATTTCCCCCCTCTTGTTTTCCCGCTCTAAAACAAGGTGCCGTTTAAGGTGCGTTCAGGCGGCTACCTTGGAAGCCTGGAGAGCGAGAGGGGTCAGTGCGCACCGACCCCTCTCGCTCTCCAGGCTTCAGCTTCCTTTCGACCTGCTCTTTGGGGCTGGCGGGGGGAAGCCCACCACCAGCCCCAAAGAGCAGGTCAGGGAGCAGCGGAAAGGCGCAGCGGAGAGGCTGCTGCCATAGCCACGCGTCACCTCTCCAGCCGGGAGAGGGCCGCGGGGCTATGGTGTCTTCGCTCCATAGGACGCACACACATTTCCCCTTCATTTTTGAAGGGGAAAAAGTGCGTCCTATTGAGCGAAAAATACGGTATATTTAGCTGTACATTCATAGTGCCATGCCTTGTTTTTTCAGACAGTTCATGCTGATGTTAAGGCTGTGGATTAGGGGCCAGCCAGTGTGGTGCCCTGCCAATGGGCTTGAGGTTACTTGACCTCAGCTCCCATCATCCCCAGCCAGCACAGGCCAATGGTTGGGCATGTTGTTGTCCAGACAGGGTTCAACACGCATGGATCAAATCCTCATTCAGCTGCATCAAGCTCGGTGGATGACTTTGGGGTCCAGTCCCTGGCCCTTAGCTTAATCCTACCTCCTCAGGATAAACTAGGGAGGAGGAGAAGCATGTATGCCACCTTGGAGGAGAGGTGGGATGTAAATTGAGCAAGTGAACACCTGGAGGTTGCCTTACCTGGCCCATACTGCAGCTTTTACACTGGCTTATTTTCGTCATGTGTTAAATGCATTCTTTGTCCTGTTATGCGGTTCATGAGAAAGGCTTTGGGCATGAACCCAAGGAACCCAAAGGAAAAATCAGTTCCCACTGCCTTGGGGGACACCTTTGGGAGAAGAAAAGGTTAAGGAATAAACCTAATACAAATCCAGAGCGCAGTCCCTAAGGCAGTTGGATGGCGCTTTGTACTCCTCCTCCTTTGCTACCTTTGCTACCACTCAGTGGATTTGTAACTGGCTGACTGACCGAACCCAAAGGGTGCTCATCAATGGTTCCTCTTCATCCTGGAGAAGAGTGACTAGTGGGGTGCCACAGGGTTCTGTCTTGGGCCCGGTCTTATTCAACATCTTTATCAACGACTTGGATGATGGACTCAAGGGCATCCTGATCAAATTTGCAGATGACACCAAACTGGGAGGGGTGGCTAACACCCCAGAGGACAGGATCACACTTTAAAACGACCTTGACAGATTAGAGAACTGGGCCAAAACAAACAAGATGAATTTTAACAGGGAGAAATGTAAAGTATTGCACTTGGGCAAAAAAAATGAGAGGCACAAATACAAGATGGGTGACACCTGGCTTGAGAGCAGTACATGTGAAAAGGATCTAGGAGTCTTGGTTGACCACAAACTTGACATGAGCCAACAGTGTGACACGGCAGCTAAGAAAGCCAATGCAATTCTGGGCTGCATCAATAGGAGTATAGCATCTAGATCAAGGGAAGTAATAGTGCCACTGTATTCTGCTCTGGTCAGACCTCACCTGGAGTACTGTGTCCAGTTCTGGGCACCACAGTTCAAGAAGGACACTGACAAACTGGAACGTGTCCAGAGGAGGGCAACCAAAATGGTCAAAGGCCTGGAAACGATGCCTTATGAGGAACGGCTAAGGGAGCTGGGCATGTTTAGCCTGGAGAAGAGGAGGTTAAGGGGTGATATGATAGCCATGTTCAAATATATAAAAGGATGTCACATAGAGGAGGGAGAAAGGTTGTTTTCTGCTGCTCCAGAGAAGCGGACACGGAGCAATGGATCCAAACTGCAGGAAAGAAGATTCCACCTAAACATTAGGAAGAACTTTCTGACAGTAAGAGCTGTTCGACAGTGGAATTTGCTGCCAAGGAGTGTGGTGGAGTCTCCTGCTTTGGAGGTCTTTAAGCAGAGGCTTGACAACCATATGTCAGGAGTGCTCTGATGGTGTTTCCTGCTTGGCAGGGGGTTGGACTCGATGGCCCTTGTGGTCTCTTCCAACTCCATGATTCTATGATTCCTGGCAACTCCTGCCGCCAAGCTAGTGCCAAACGTCTTGCTTTGCTTTCCATTGGACCACATCAGCAAGCCCGGGGGGGGGGGGGTCTTGTCGTCTGCTCAGCCCAAGACCTCCAAACATACTGCCCAGGCTTGCACCATGGAGATTCTCTAGCTTGCCTTGTTTGTGTGTGTAACGGTTTAGTCATGTTGGCCACATGACCTGGAAAGCTGTCTGTGGACAAACCCCGGCTCCCTCGGCCTGAAAGCGAGAGGAGCGCCGCAACCCCATCGTCACCTTTGACTGGACTTAACCATCCAGGGAGCCTTTACCTTTACCTTTTTTAGATATATAGGTATATATGTCCCATCTGATCCGACAATACTCTTTATTAAAAGTTTCCAGAGGGGTGGCTGTGTTGCCCTATTGCACCGAAATGACTCCTGTGGCACCTTAAAGCCTAACAACTTTTATAATGTGCTGGAGCTTGAATGCCAGTCCATCAAAAGTTTACACCGTAATAAATTTGTTTCACCTTTAAGATAATAAAAGTCTTTTGCTGTTGTTTGCTCTAGAAAGAGGCTGACACCACACCGTTTAAAACTTGCCCCTTTCCAGGTTTTCTTGACGTCTACTTTTAAATCTTTCAGGATGATGACGATGAGGGTGGAGAGGAGGAAGACGATGACGACGGCTTCTTTGTGCCCCATGGGTACCTCTCAGAGGATGAAGGTGTGACTGAAGTAAGCCACAGAATTCCAGGGCACCTTATGACAAGACTGAACTGCCTTGGGAATAAATTTGCAATAGGTTACTTGTGTAGGGTAACTTGATCTACCCAGCTTGGCAGTGATGCAATAGTCCCTGCGGCACCAATAACTTGCCGGTTATAATCTGTACAAAAATCTCCGGTTATAAGTTTTAGAATTCAAAGCACTAATCTCATATTGGCTAGCTAAGCTGGGAGGTAGGTGGGATGTACAGCCAGGGCACCTTCCCTCTTGACCAACCATCTGAGCAGTCACTTCCAGGTTTGCGGTGTTTGGGAGCCAAAACATTCGAGAACTAAGCTGTTCGAAAACCAAGGCACAACTGTAATAGAAAAGAACTTCACTGGGGGGGGGGGGAATGGCACCTCGACCTTCTATTGTGGCAAGTGTAACCTAGGTTTAAGGTGCTATTTAGTGATTAGATTATATACAGTGGTACCTCAGGTTACATAAGCTTCAGGTTACACACTCCACTAACCTAGAAATAGTGCTTCAGGTTAAGAACTTTGCTTCAGGATAAGAACAGAAATCGGGCTCCAGCGGTGCGGCGGCAGCAGGAGGCCCCATTAGCTAAAGTGGTCTTCAGGTTAAGAACAGGTTCAGGTTAAGTACACACCTCCAGAACGAATTAAGTACGTAACCCGAGGTACCACTGTATCTGAGTTTCTAACCCTGGCACTGATACAAATGCATTGGATGTTCAGGTTCCGAAGAACGTTCGCAAACCGCAACACTCACTTCCGGGTTTGCGGCGTTCGGGAGCCAAAACGTTTGACTCGCAAGGCGTTCGACTTCTGAGGTACGACTGTACTTCAGTAGTAAAGTGACCAAACCTTTCTCTTTAGTTATGCAAACACCCAACCTTTTGAGCCGTTCTTCTTCTTCTTCATCAGAGTAATGCTTTTCTTCCCCTTCCAGGAATGTGACCCCGAGAATTACAAAGCTCGCCAGAAGCTGAAAGCGAAGGAGTGGGACGAGCTGATCACTAAGGGGAAGAGATTCCGCGTCCTTCAGCCTGTGAAGATCGGCTGCGTTTGGGAAGGCATGGAAAACAGCGACGCAGATCTGAGGCCCCTGCAGCAGTTCACAGTTTCTATCCTGGACTCAACGATTGCCGATGAAGATCCGTTAGAAAAAAGCAGCAAAAAGAAAACGAAAGACCAGCAAAGTAAGCCGCAGGCAGGAAGAGTAAAGAGCTCTGCCTCTTCCACAGAACAAGGGTGGCTTCGGCTAAAGGTTTTACGATGCTGTAAGGAAAGGCTTATGCCAGGGGTGGCCAACTCCCAAGAGACTGCGATCTACTGATGGAGTTAAAGACTGGCAGTGATCTACCCCCTTTTGAGGGTTTCAGGTCAAAGAAGTGGTTGAGCTTTTTTTAGGGGAGCCAAACTTCTTGAGCTTCTTTGGGGGGAACCAGTGATCTACCACAAACGTCCAGTGATCTACCGGTAGATCACAATCTACCCGGTGGGTGCGCCTGGTTTATGGAAGTGGCTGGCTTGTCTGTTGGAGAAATTTGTAAAGCATTCGTCCTAACCCGGTTCCCCTATGGAACACAGATAGACTCAGGCGTTAAGTGAAAAGTAGGCCTTTATCAATACAAATGTGCATACATGATCTCGGCCTCCTAAAACGCCAGAGGGAGCCTGCACGTTGATGCTACCAGCCATTTTTGGGCACAAACCACAGAGAGGGAGTTGGGAGAGAGATCAGACGAATCAGTTTTCCCTTTGTCTCCCTTTTGCTGGTTGGCAGGAAACCATGGCAGGGGTGGGGAGAGAGAGAGCAGATTAGAAATGTTCCTGTATGAAACAGTGGAATTTCTGGGCTTGTTACACAAACCCTTTCCTAACAAAGGGTTTTCTGGGGACACATCACAGTACGTTTCCAAGCACAATTCAAAAGTCTTGGTGCTGACCTTTAAAGCCCTAAACGGCCTCGGCCCAGTATCCCTGAAGGAGCATCTCCACCCCCATCGTCAGACACTGAGGTCCAGCACCGAGGACCTTCTGGCCATTCCCACACTGCTAGAAGTGAGGTTACAGGGAACCAGGCAGAGGGCCTTCTTGGTGGTGGTGCCCTCCCCTCCAGATATCAATGAAATAAACAGCTGTCTGACTTTTAGAAGACACCTGAAGGCAGCCCTGTTTAGAGAAGTTTTTAATGTCTAATGTTTTACAATTTTTTATGTGCTGTAAGCCGCCCAGAGTGGCTGGGGAAACCCAGCCAGATGGGTTGGGTATAAATAATAACTTATCAATTAATTATTCAGAAATTATTTGGGAAGGGGAGGGGGCCTGCCTGAAGTTGACAGCCGGATAATCTCTTGATGACTTGACGGTATGAAACAGCATCCTAATACTCTCTTTCTTCTTTTCGCCACGCTCCAGTCTTGGGACAGCTGCTTCCCCTGCTTCACGGGAACGTTAACGGAAGCAAGGTCATCATCCAAGAGTTCCAGGAGTGCTGCCGCATGGGGCTCCTGCAGGGCAACAACTCCACCTCTGCTTTGGAGAACGGGGATGCCAGCCCCACAAGCCCCAACGCTTCCTGGGTCCAGGCCCCGGCCCACGACGGCTCCGCCATCCCTTCCAAAGCCAGGCTAAAACGAATCATCTCCGAGAACTCCGTCTACGAGAAGAGGCCCGACCACCGGATGTGTTGGTACGTGCACCCCGAGGTGCTGAAGAGCTACGCCCAAGAGAACTTGCCCGTCCCTTGCCAGTGGAATTACGTCACCCAAGTGTCCTCGGCGGGCAAGGAGGACGCCGGCAGCAGTTTGCCAGGAGGGGCAGCGATACAGACCACCCCGGTCTCTGCGAAACGGAAGTCGACTGGAAGCATGTCCATCACCAAGTTCATGAAGAGGCCTCTTGGCGCCGAACAGGTGAGGTTCCTTTCGGGGACTCCGTTTTCTGCCTAGACTAGTACGGCTGTGCTCCCCAGGCCCTTAGCAACCTGCTGCAGAGGGCCCTTAATTTGAAGCGTAGCATCGTTGAATTTTGTGAATTCTGCCTCTTTCCTGCGTTTCTAGGTTCTTGTGGCCTTGTTGTTGTTGTTTAGTTGTGTCCGGCTCTTCGTGACCCCCTGGACCAGAGCACGCCAGGCACTCCTGTCTTCCACTGCTTCCCGCAGTTTGGTCAGACTCATGCTGGTAGCTTTGAGAACACTGTCCCACCATCTCGTCCTCTGTCGTCCCCTTCTCCTTGTGCCTTCCATCTTTCCCAACATCAGGGTCTTTTCCAGGGAGTCTTCTCTTCTCATGAGGTGGCCAAAGTCTTGGAGCCTCAGCTTCAGGATCTGTCCTTCCAGTGAGCACTCAGGGTTGATTTCCTTCAGAATGGAGAGGTTTGATCTTCTTGCAGTCCATGGGACTCTCCAGAGTCTCCTCCAGCACCATAATTCAAAAGCATCCATTCTTCGGCGATCAGCCTTCTTTATGGTCCAGCTCTCACTTCCATACATCACTTGTGGCCTTAAGCTATCTTTAATGTAAGCTGCTTTGGGTCACTCTGCGAGAAAAGCGACTGGTGAATTTTAACAGCAGCAGCCCGTCCCCAGCAATGTCTAGAGGATGAGAGCTCTAGGACTGGGTGCTACCCGGTTTTCAACATCATGTTCTATTCGGCAGCTAAATATGGCAATATGCTGATATATCTCGATGCCTGGAATGTATCTCAGCAGCTTCTTCCTCCCCACCTAAAGCTGAGCAAGCCCCCATATACCACTCTGGCTAGTGTGAGGTGGGGGGGGGGGGGGCTTCCTCAAAGCCGCAGGCAGAGCCCAGAACCACCACAGGCTCCATCTGCCTGCCTGCACCGTTGCAGGCAATTTGAGCTGGGAATACATCCTGGCCACTGTGTGACGTATCACCAGCTCAATAGCTGAACGCAGTACCGGTTTCAGACAATTTACCAGTGTTATCACCCAGCCCTAGACAGCTCCCACCATCTCTGACCACTGGCCATACTCGCTGGGGCTGATAAGGGATCCTGGAGCATAGCAATATATGGAGGGACAGGTTCCCCAGCCCTGGTCAAGCTAGTGTGGCGTGGGTTCGAATCCTCCCTCAATGAACCATGAGGTTCATTGGATCAGTCCCTGCCAGCCAGGGACTATGGTCCATTTAGGTCAGTATCGTCTGCACTGGCTTCGAAGTGGCTCTCCAAAGCCCAGGCATGGTCTTTCTCCTATCACCTGCTACCCAATTCTTTTTTAACGGGAGCTGAATCTGCATGCAGAGTGTATTCTGCCACTGAGCTGTGGTCCTGCCCCTCAATTCCCTTGCCTTTCTGGAGGGAGGCAGGCTTCCTTGTCCACAAGCCCCACATAAGGAATAGAGAACCTGTGGTCCTCCAGAAGCTATTGGATTCCAACTCCAGTGATCAGAGAAGACAAGAATATACAGTGGTACCTCGGGTTAAGTACTTAATTCGTTCCGGAGGTCCTTACCTAACCTGAAACTGTTCTTAACCTGAAGCACCACTTTAGCTAATGGGGCCTCCTGCTGCTGCTGCCGCCGCGCCGCCGGAGCACGATTTCTGTTCTCATCCTGAAGCAAAGTTCTTAACCTCAAGCACTATTTCTGGGTTAGCGGAGTCTGTGACCTGAAGCGTATGTAACCTGAAGCACCACTGTAGAGCCCAGCATCATCTAGGCCCACATCCCTGCTCCGTGTGTGAAGATTTCCCTCTCTTCTCCTCTGTTCTTTCCTCCTGCTAGCCGCTCTGCCTCCAGGGCACTCTTTAGGGTCAGTTTTTTAATTTTAGATTTCATTTAGTGGGTGGCATAGTTCACCTGCCTATTGGTTGCTGATGTCTGAAGACACCTTCCTTCCCCGCCCCCTTCTCTTTGCTCCAAGGCTGAAACCACAGAGATGGATGGATTTCAGGCTGACACGGAGGAAGAGGATGACGACGAATGCATGATTGTGGACGTGCAGCAAAGCAAAGGTGAGGCACCTGGTTCAGGCAGTTGGCCACCCACGCACAGGTACACCCTCCCACCTCCACAAGCTGTCTTTGTGTGTGCCATCTGCTCATGGTCTCTCCCAAGCCGGCTTAAGAAGCCTGCTTTAAAAGATTGTAGCTCTTGTCATGACAAGACTCAGAAAACGCAGCGGCAGAGAATTAAAGAACTGGAAAAACAAGCACACTGCTGTTTCCCAATACGTCTCTCACACAGGTCAACCCACAGAGGCAAGAGGATGAGCAGAGCCGTCTATGGAAAAATCTTTCCCTGCTTTTGCTTATGCACCCTTAAAGGAAATGACTGGGGGGTCTGTGGGACAACAAGCACTCTGAATTAACTGCTGTGTGCATGTGAACAAGCGGCCTAATGTTCAGTAGACTTGGTTTAATTTCCACCCTGCTTTCTGTTCCGGAAGGGTCCCTTAATGCAGGCGTAAGCAAACTTGGCCCTCCAGATGTTTTTTGGCCTACAAATCCCATGATCCCTAGCTAGCAGGAGCAGTAGTCAGGGATGATGGGAATTGTAGTCCCAAAACATCTGTAGGGCCGAGGTTGAGGAAGCTTGCGCCACGCCTTCTCATGGGATATTGCCAGGCAGGAGGACATAGCCCGTGTGAAACCTGGGTTGCTTCTGGGGGAGCAGTTGTATCGGGGCTGCTCCAGCTCGCTACCTGGCGGATATCCACTACGTGGAAAACCGCAGACTATTTACTGCGGCTAGGCTGAATGTTCTTGACTCGGCGGTTCTGAAGGGAAGATATGGAGGAGTCCCACATGACCAGAGATTATGCCACTGTGCATTGGGTGAGGTAGAATCCACAGAGCACATTTTACTGAGCTGTCCCATTTACAACGATTTAAGACAGTACCTTATAACTCCACACTTACCCCAGCTCAGTTCCCGACAAAACAACTTTGTCAGTGGCTAAATTCCTTTTCCTGGTACTCAAGTGCCGGAAACGTATAACTGAATGCTTTGATGTGGGTTATCTGTGAGAGGTCTAGTACTGTGGCCCTACCTTATTTATGTACCCCTATGATGTTATAGTTTATAATTATTGTGTAATGTTTTATTTCTGACTATCGGTCGAATAAAGGAAATTGATTGATTGATTGACTGTAGGGCCAAGTTTGCCTATGCCTGCCTTAATGCAAGCTTGTGTTTGTGGCCACTTCTCGCTCTTCTGACACACACGGCATCATTGTGGGGTGGAATTCCTTCCCATCTTCCCAGCCCATTGCCCCCCCCTGCTTTGCTAGCAATTAGGTGGTCAGTTTCTTGGCCGTACGTTCCATACAGCCATTCAAGGGGAGAGTAAGTAGGGCCTGCGGCAACAGCTGCCATGCCTCAATTTTTTGTATAGTGTTAACTAGGCCCTGGCTCTGTTCTCGCGTCAGTCTAGAGTTCAATAAACCATGGCTTGTTGCATCTAGAATAAAAGTTGGACACACAAACACACTCCTGTTTTAGTGCTAATCATTGGGGGTTGTTACATCATGAGATAGATAGATAAAACGTTATTCGCATTAGCCAATGGCCATAGCAACAGTGAAACATTACAGTATACGCAGCATACGCAGAAAAGGAAATTTGATATAAGAGCACAATCGTGAGTGTAGCTTCCTAGTCTACAATTCTGTAATAAAGGGAGTGTTGGGGGGGGGGAATTGATCACTTTTCTGAACACAAAAGACAGTGAAAATCCCCCAACTCTACAGAGGAGCAGCTGTTTATTCTGTACAGTGGTGCCTCGCAAGTCGAAATTAATTCGTTCTGCGAGTTTTTTCTTCTTGCGAGTTTTTTGTCTTGCGAAGCACGGTTTCCCATAGGAATGCATTGAAAATCAATTAATGCGTTCCTATGGAGACCGCTTGCCAGGCTGGCGGTGCGGAGAAGGGCTTTTCTCCCCACCGCAAGCCTTCAGGACAGGTACGGGAACAGAGGGGAAGGCGCGCAGCGCTTCTCCTCTGTTCCCGGGGCTTGCGGTGGGAGGAGGGTTTTTCCTCCCCACCGCCAACATTCAGAACAGCATTCTGAATGTTGGCGGTGGGAAGGAAAACCCTCCTCCCACCGCAAGTCTTCAGGACAGCCACCCGAAGGCTGGCGCGGGGAGAAGGTCTCTCCGCCCCACCGCCAGCCTTCAGAACAGCCATCCGAAGGCTGGCGGCGGGAGGAGGTCTCTCCGCCCCACCGCCAGCCTTCGGAGGAGGTCCGAGGACAGTGGGGAAGACGCGCTGCGCTTCCCCGCTGTCCCGGAGATTTCCCTATGGGCTTTCGTCTTGCGAAGGAAGCCCATAGGGAAATTCGTTTTGCGAAGCGCCTCCAAAACGGAAAACCCTTTCGTCTAGCGGGTTTTCCGTCTTGCGAGGCACCACTGTATCTTGGTATTAGCCAAACGTCAGCTGGGAACAATTCAGCCAAGGGGGACTGGCCTAGGGAAAAGAATTGGGAGCTGTAACAGGTTAGCTCCAAAGGAAGCTTCACATCAGGAGGCGCAGACACACCTTTTCTATTTTTTGAGTGAACTGTTGTGTCTTCACAGCACCTGCGTTGGAGACCCCGGAAATCGCATCTGAGGGAGAGCAAGCTACTTCAGTCGCCGCCGTCAACTCCTCTAATGCCGTTTGATATACACAGTCCCCACCCACCCATTAACTGCTCTGTATGTATGTAGAATTCCTTAGAATGTTTTTTAAAAACTCTTCTGTATCTTTTTTATTGTATAAGATACTTGAACATACTGTGTATTCCTTGTAAAGAGAAGACAGCACTTTGTTCTGCTTCAGATCAGTGGAAGCACAAGACGTACTTTTTGGAGGTTTAGTTGGGGGGGAGGGGGGCAGGTTTAGATGAAAATACACTTATACTCTCTCTAATAAAAGCATTATTGACCTTTTCAGTGTGCCCCATACAAATGGGGATACCTGTCGCATTTTGTCTAGGAGGGGAGAGGGGTTTAAAAGTGTGCCAGGAACACACCTCATGCCTGCTCATCCCTTTTCTTCCATTCACATCAGCGGCATGAAGGCCCCTGGTCTCGTTTCCCAGTCTCAGCTGATCTTTCACATCCACTCTGGCAGCTGGAGGAGGAAACCTGGGGCCAGAAGTGACAAAGCCGCAACTTTAGTCTGCACATGGATGTTGGCTTTGAAAATTTTCACCCTATAGGACGCACTTTCCCCCCCTCCAAAAACGAAGGGGAAACGTGTGTGCGTCCTATGGGGCGAATGCAGGCTTTCGCTGAAGCCTGGAGAGCGAGAGGGGTCAGTGCGCACCGACCCCTCTCGCTCTCCAGGCTTCAGGAAGCTATCCGCAAGCCTTCAGAGCCCGGAGGGAAGTCGCGCTGGGCTCCCAAGGCTTGCGGACAGCAGGCAGCAGCCTGAATCCTGGGGAGCGCAGCACTGCACACCCCGGGCTTTGGGCAGCTACCTGCAAGCCTTCGGAGCCCGGCGGGAGTTCCCACCGGGCTCCGAAGGCTTGCTGCTATCCGCAAGCTCCAGGAGCGAAGGTGAGGTTGCTTAGGCTTCCCCGGCCCCAGCCCCGCGGCTAAAGAGGAAGCCAAGACAGCCACTGAGATGGATCCTGCTGGCTGTCTTGGCTTCTTTGCTCTTTGGGGCTGGGGGGGTATTATTTTTTCTTTATTCCCCCCCTCAAAAAAAAACACCTAGGTGCGCCCTATGGTCCGGTGCGCCCTATAGAGTGAAAAATACGGGACGTCCCCTTTAGGAACATGGAAACTGCCTCTTGACCATGTAGTCCTGCACTGTCTACCTTAACTGGCAGCAGCACAGTGTTTCAGGCGGTGTCTTGCATCTTCCCCATCCGATGCTCTAAAGAAGCTGAACTGGAGATTGTACCAGCAGTGTCAGAACACGCGGGGGGGGGCACACACAGCCCCCGGAATGAGACAGACCTCTCCGGGCGTCTTCCTGATGAAGCGCAGTTCGGGACGTTCACAAATCAGTCCCAGTGCGCACCAGCGACACATATCTAAAGACACATATCTGAAGACATATCTAAAGGCACACTTTATCAGCAGAGTATAGCAGAAACGATTGTGGAGCGTGAGTGTGTGCATTCTAAGTATTTATTAAGCAATGTATACAGGACAAAGCAATCATGGCGTCTTCTCAGTTCTTCTCCGAGAGAGAGAGAGAGTAAAGAAAAGTACAAAAGTACAGTATAGCAGAAGGGACGCGGGTGGCGCTGTGGGTTAAACCACAGAGCCTAGGACTTGCCGATCAGAAGGTTGGTAGTTCGAATCCTCGCGACGGGGTGAGCTCCCGTTGCTCGGTCCCTGCTCCTGCCCACCTAGCAGTTCGAAAGCACATCAAAGTGCAAGTAGATAAATAGGTACCGCTCTGGCGGGAACGTAAACGGCGTTTCTGTGCGCTGCTCTGGTTCGCCAGAAGCAGCTTAGTCCTTCTGGCCACATGACCCGGAAGCTGTACGCTGGCTCCCTCGGACAATAAAGCGGTATGAGCTCCGCAACCCCAGAGTTGGCCACGACTGGACCTAATGGTCAGGGGTCCCTTTACCTTACAGTATAGCAGAAGAGAGAGAAGACTGACTTCCATTCTCACACTTTCCAAGCCTAGAAAGTAAACACTGACATGTGATGTAACAATCACGTACCCAGCAACGGAGGAATGACATGCTAACAAGCAGCGCCCAACCTTTTTTTCATCAGTGGGCAGCAGTCCTGAAATTTGGGGCGGGGCATGGCACAACATTAAGTTGTCGCTGCTTCCGCTCCCCGGGGGCCTCATTACCGTGGGAAATCAGCTATGTCCTGCGAACGTTCCGTAATACTTCAGGATGCACACAATGTTACCTAGGAGAAGGACCCATTCCTTAGTCCCAGGGGAAAGCATACAACAGGGGTCAGCAAACTTTTTCAGCAGGGGCTGGTCCACTGTCCCTCAGACATTGTGGGGGGTGGACTATATATTTTTTTTTTGGGGGGGGGGAGACAAACGAATTCCTATGCCCCACAAATAACCCAGAGATGCATTTTAAATAAAAGGACACATTCTACTCATGTAAAAACACGCTGATTCCCGGACCGTCTGTGGGCCAGATTTAGAAGGCGATTGGGCTGGATCCAGCCCCTGGGCCTTAGTTTGCCTACCCACGGTAACCTGCGCTTCCATGAACAGCTAGGCAAATATTAAAAAATGCAGTATAAACACCGACAACTGGGAAACACTGGCCTGCAAGCGCTCCAGCTGGAGAACAGCCTTGACCAAAGGTGTCCTAGGCTTTGAAGACGCTCGAACTCAGGACACAAGGGAGAAACGTGCTAAGAGGAAGGAACGCTTGGCAAACCCTCACTGGGATCAACTCCTGCCTGGAAACCTATGTCCCCACTGCGGAAGGATGTGTGGATCCAGAATTGGCCTCCCCAGTCATTTGCGGACTCACTGTTAAGACCGTGTTCATGGAAGACAATCTTACTCGGCTACAAGGGATCGCCAAAGAAGATGACATCTATCCCTTTCAGCAGAAAACCCGGCTTCCAGATAAATCCATAAACCGGTGGAGAGAGCAAACTGCTTCTATAGCTCATTCCTCCACTCTAAGGTACACACTTGTTTCTGCAATCTGCAGTCGCCCTGGCAGGGACTAAATGGAAGCTTCTGTGTGTAAAGCAAAGGTGAGGGGCCTCATCCTTCCCCATGCTGAGCATTATTTGCAAGACTTAACAACTTCCAGAGTGGTCCCAGCTCTTCCGCCCCTCACCCTATTCCTGTGACTAATTGTTTTTAATATTTAATACGGAGTTTCAAATTGCTATCAGCCACCATGAGACCTGAAGGTTGTGGTAATAGTACTTTTATTATTAAATTTGTGTAACTGCCCTTCGTTCGAAGATCACAGATCAGCTCACGACATAAAAATAAAAAATGGGACTGCAAAATACATAAAACGAAAACCAACGGCCTCTCCCTCCTACAGATTTAAAAGGCTGCAGAATGCTAATCCGCCAAAGCTTGGTTATAGAGAACATTTCCCCCCGGCACCTAAAAGATAGGTGGTGCAGGTGCCAGGCAAGCCTCCCTGGGGAGAGCGTTGCACAAATGGGGAGCCACCACAGAAAAGGCCCGTTCTCGTGCTGCCGCCCTCCAGACCTCTTAATGGGGGAGCAACATGAAGGAGGATAGCAGAGTTTCAATGTCTTAACCTGGTGACATGTAAGATCTTAACCTGGGGTCTAGTACTGTTATTATTTATACCCCACTTATCTGGCTGAGTTGCCCCAGCCACTCTGGGCACAGAAAAACCATAATAAAATGTCAAACATTAAAAACCCTATACAGGGCTGCCTTCAGAGGTCTTCTAAAAGTCAGACAGTTGTTTTAGTTCCTTGACATCTGACAGGAGGGCATTCCAGTGAGGGCGCCACCACTGAGAAGGCCCTCTGCCTGGTTCCCTGTAACCTCACTTCTAGCAGGGAGGGAACCGCCAGAAGGCCCTCGGAGCTGGACCTCAGTGTCTGGGCTGGATGATGGGGGTGAAGACGCTCCTTCAGGTATACTGGACCGAGGCCATTTAGGGCTTTAAAGGTCAGCACCAACACTTTGAACTGTGCTCGGAAATGTACTGGGAGCCAATGCAGGTCTTTTAGGACTGGTGTTATATGGTTCTGGTGGCCGCTCCCAGTCACCAGTCTGGCAGCCGCATTCTGGATTGGTTGAAGTTTCCGACTCGCTTTCAAAGGTAGCCCCACGTGGAGCGCATGGCAGTAGTCCAAGCGGGAGATAACCAGATCATGCACCACTCTGGCAAGACAGTCTGTAGGCAGGGAGGGTCTCAGCCTGCGTACCAGGTGGAGCTGGTAAATAGCTGCCCTGGACACAGAAGTGACCTGCGCCTCCATGGACAGCTGTGAGTCCAAAACGACTCCCAGGCTGCGCACCTGGTCCTTCAGGGGCACAGTTGCCCCATTCAGGACCAGGCAGTCCCCCCTCCCACTTGCATGCGGATGAGATGCTCCACCACCAAGCCACAACCTCTCTCCCCTTGCGCCGTTCGCCGCTCTCATCACCTGCTGCTCTGGAAGACAAAACACCCCAAGTACCTGTGGCAGCACATCTTCTTTAATAAAGCCAACAGCTTCTCCTGCCTGTAGGCTGACTCAGTTACAGACCAAAAACGGAACAGAAAAAAAGCTTCTTCCTAGCCCGGGATCGGGGAGGAACAAGGTTTGTGGAACGGAAGCAAAAAGGAAGCGCTCCTGGCCCCTCGGAACAAGCCGATTCGTGTCGCCAGGGCAGGGTAGTGTTTTGATCTTTGTTTTTCCCCAGCAAGAAGCTTCGTTTTGAGGCTAGAAAGAGGTTAGGACCCCTCCGAGGGAAGGTTATAAATAGAAGACAAAAAATAAGCAGCCCTGTAAAAATATCTCTCTTGATCCAACTCGTTTTGAACCAGTTCCAAGTCCTCCATGCGCTACTGCCTGGCGAGGCAACTGCTCCGGCCACGGCTACTCTGATTCCAGGGCCCTAATACTAGGAAAAACAGCAGCCTCCCCGCTCCCTATTTCCGCCCCCATTTAGTGTTCACAAGACAGGGAGTTACTGGAGCGCCCGAAGCAGCGTCCGTAAGAAACACGGGAGAAGGGGACCACGAGGGACGGGGCTGGATCTAATCCCGGTTTGCTTTTATTTTCAGGACAGGGTCTGCACGGTCAGCAGGAGGTCCGGCTTCAGAACGCTCTCCATGCGCTCCCCGCCGGAAGCCTTGATATCCGCCATGACGTCGGCATCCCAGACGAACGTCAGAAGGGCAGACGGCACCTTGGGGAAGAAACAAAGGCACTTGGCGTTATTAGGACTAGAGGTGTAAAATTTACGGAAATTTTGAAGCCACGGGGGGGGCGCGTCCGTCCCCCCCCCCTATTTTTTTCCAGGGGGAAATGGAAATTTTGAAAAATTGAAACAAAGTTCAGTGTGGCTTTACAAGTTGTGTGAAACGCAGAGTAGATAAAAGTACAGTGGTACCTCGGGTTAAGGGACGCGGGTGGCGCTGTGGGTAAAACCTCAGCGCCTAGGACTTGCCGATCGCATGGTCGGCGGTTCGAATCCCCGCGGCGGGGTGCGCTCCCGTCGTTCGGTCCCAGCGCCTGCCAACCTAGCAGTTCGAAAGCACCTCCGGGTGCAAGTAGATAAATAGGGACCGCTTACCAGCGGGAAGGTAAACGGCGTTTCCGTGTGCTGCACTGGCTCGCCAGATGCAGCTTATCACGCTGGCCATGTGACCCGGAAGTGTCTGCGGACAGCGCTGGCTCCCGGCCTATAGAGTGAGATGAGCGCACAACCCTAGAGTCTGTCAAGACTGGCCCGTACGGGCAGGGGTACCTTTACCTTTTTTCACCTCGGGTTAAGTACTTAATTCGTTCCGGAGGTCTGTTCTTAACCTGAAGCACCACTTTAGCTAATGGGGCCTCCTGCTGCCGCCGCAGCCCGATTTCTGTTCTTATCCTGAAGCAAAGTTCTTAACCTGAAGCACTATTTCTGGGTTAGCGGAGTGCGTAACCTGAAGCGTATGTAACCTGAGGTACCACTGTATTGTGCTTGCAATAAAACAGGTAACCACACACCCCTTTCCCTCAAAAGCAACAACAAAAAAGCAAGAAACCACCAACATAAAAAATAATCAGATTTGCCCCTTAGCACCAACAGCAAATAAAGTTAAGGCCCACCTCAAAATTTAAGCTCCATAGAAGGTCTACCCTTTTGAGTAGTGCTTTAAAAAAAAACCCAGAAGACACAACATATACATGCAGTTTATCTCATTTTCTGAACTACTGCTATCATTTTCCATTTCTTCTGGCTCTTCCCTCTTTGTCATTTTCTCATGGACTTCTAAAAAATGGCTTTGGGGAAAAACGGGGGGGGGGACGACTGGTTCCCCCCCGGGGCGGGGTTTTTCCCAAGCCGTCCCATCCACTCTGGGCGACTCCCAACAGAATATGAAAAAAACGATAAAACATCAAACATTAAAAACTTCCCTAAACAGGGCTGCCTTCAGATGTCTTCTAAAAGTCAGATAGTTCTTTATCTCCTTGACATCTGAAGGGAGGGCGTTCCACAGGGAGGGCGCCACCACCAAGAAGGCCCTCTGCCTGGTTCCCTGTAACTTGGCTTCGCGCAGGGAGGGAACCACCAGAAGGCCCTCAGAGCTGGACCTCAGTGTCTGGGCTGGACGATGGGGATGGAGACGCTCCTTCAGGTATACTGGGCCAAGGCCGCTTAGGACTTTAAAGGTCAGCAGCAACACTTTGACTTGTGCTCGGAAACGTACTGGGAGCCAGTGCAGGTCTTTCAGGACCGGTGTCATATGGTCTCGGTGCATATCCTCAGATTTCAGACTCTTGTCATTTAGCGTCCTCCCCTCCCCTGCTCCCCAAGTTCTTCCAAAAACCACCTAGGCCAAAATGAAAAATTTCACCTGAATCACACAGGGTGTACAACTGTCCAACCCAAGCTTCCTTAAAGGAGCACAGTTCAAAGGATGGTTCCTGCCGTTAAGGGACATGAAAGCCCCATCATATTCATGTTGGCTATTTGCAGATTAGTTGCACTACAGAAAGCTTCCTAGGGAGACCACATATTACAAGGAACGCAAAATACCGTATTTTTTGCTCTATAAGACTCACTTTTTCCCTCCTAAAAAGTAAGGGGAAATGTGTGTGCGTCTTATGGAGCGAATGCAGGCTGCGCAGCTATCCCAGAAGCCAGAACAGCAAGAGGGATTGCTGCTTTCGCTGCGCAGCGATCCCTCTTGCTGTTATGGCTTCTGAGATTCAAAATATTTTTTTTCTTGTTTTCCTCCTCCAAAAACTAGGTGCGTCTTGTGGTCTGGTGCGTCTTATAGAGAGAAAAATACGATAACTTTAGCAAGGTTTTACTAACAAAAACAAAAACTCCTTTTACACTAAGCATATCAATAAGCATAACCCAACCCCCAGGGTGCTGAGAGAGCTATGTGCTGCTCTTTATATAGTATACCCAATTGCTAACACAGCTTAATTAACACAACAGCACCTGCTATACTGCTTCACAGCTGTAAAACTAGGTCACGTTATTTGCTCTGGCCCTTAAAGACATACACATCTTGTGGAACAATAATGAACCTTCAAATTTAAAGAGACCATTCAACAATTCAGTGGTGCTTGCTCCAGGTTTCAAGGTGGACAGGACCGCACCTGACCTCCCGTCATTGGCAAGGAGACACTTACCAGGCCACATTCATTCAGCGCCATGCTCTCGTCGGTCAGTTTGTGGCCTCCGGGGGCCAGAAGCTCAAAGGGAAGCCAGTTGTTCTGCAGCGTCTCTCGCACAAACTGGTAAAGGGCTGAGACGGGCTCCCGGGCGTAGAACGTCCCTGCGCCAGAAAGAAAGAAAATTTACTCTCCAGTGTTTTGTGCAGATTCCGAAATTTGTGCAGGGCAAACCCACGCCATGCATTTGAAGCACATTCAACATGCATTTGAAGCCTGTGACTTCACTCAAAAGAATCCCAGGAACCATGGTTTCTCCACTGCAAATCTACCCATGCTCTTAGTGGGAGTGGGCAGAGGGAAAACTAGACCATGGGTGGTCCGGAAATCAGCATGTTTTTACACGAGTAGAATGGGTCCTTTTATTTAAAATGCATCTCTGGGTTATTTGTGGGGCCGGCCTGGTGTTTTGACATGAGTAGAAGGTGCCCTTTTATTTAAAATGCATCTCTGGGTTATTTGTGGGGCATAGGAATTTGTTCATTATTTTTTCCCCAAAATATAGTCCGGCCCCCCACAAGGTCTGAGGGACAGTGGACCGGCCCCCTGCTGAAAAAGTTCGCTGATCCCTGAACTAGACCATGTGAAAAACGACCATAAGATTTTAGCTGCATTTCATTCCTTTTCAGCTTTGTATTCTTGTTATAAGAATACAGTGGTACCTCTGGTTATGTACTTAATTCGTTCCAGAGGTCCGTTCTTAACCTGAAACTGTTCTTAACCTGAAGCACCACTTTAGCGAATGGGGCCTCCTGCTGCTGCCGCACCGCCGGAGCACGATTTCTGTTCTCATCCTGAAGCAAAGTTCTTAACCCAAGGTACTATTTCTGGGTTAGCGGAGCCTGTAACCTGAAGCGTATGTAACCCGAGGTACCACTGTACATTCCATTGTTGCGCCCATAACCTAGGTTTAAGGCGCCATTTAGCTCCTGGCTTTCATAAAATACATAAAATTAATTTTATAATGAATGATTTTAGAGTGTTGTTTGTGTTGTACTTTTGTATTGTTTTATTGTTGTTAGCCGCCCTGAGCCCGGCTTCGGCTGGGGAGGGCGGGATATAAATAAAATTTATTATTATTATTATTATTATTATTATTATCTCAGTTTCTAACGCTGCTCGCGAGGTCATCGTGCTATAATATTTCTTTAAGGCATCCATTCTTCCAGCCCAAAGACTTAGGATAAAGCAACCTGTGACGACTGAGCATTGGGTAGTTGACAGCCTCTGGCCGGGCTCTGGTTTGCACCCAGAGCTTTCGCACGTACCTTGTAAGATGTACCCGTCCGGGAAGCGGATGCGCAGCAAGGCGTAGTTGTACTTTCTCAGCTCCCTCTGCTCCTCCTTCTCCCGCATGGCTTTCGTTCTCAGCATCGATGCCTTCTCAACCGCTTCTGTCCTTCAGAGGCAAAAGAAAGAGGGACCATATTGGAACGCGGACCCAACAACTGATGTCGCCAACACATCCGCAGCGGTTTCCAGATCTAAAATACAATGAGCACCTCATTCAAAGCAGCCCTGCACTGGGTGCCTTTTCCTTTTTTTGGTGCCCGCTTCTGGGTTGGAGGAGCACTGGAAATAGCTTGTGCGCATGCGCAAGCGTTATTTCCACATGTGCAAGAGTTATTTCCAGTGCACATCCGGGTCAGAGGAGGCCCATGCACATGCGCACAAGCCATTTCCGGTGCTCCTCCGACCCGAAAGTGCGCAGGAAATTGCGTGTGCCCATGCGTATGGGCACGTGCTCCCCTGCCCTCCAACCCACCGCATGATCGGCGCTGGAGACACCAGCCCAGCCACACCGGTAGTAGACTCAAATCTGTGGCTTAAAGTTAAGGGAGCCGTTTTAAAATAGGTTTGTCATTGTGGAGTGCTGCTTTTAACGACGTAACGGCCCTGCGAAGCAACAGCTTCCTGGGTTCATGTCCTGATGTTCTGCGAAATGTATTTTTAAAAAATGATTTTCAAAGCAACCCCCGGACGGAGCTGGGGAGGCAGCGGCAAAAACGTGTGGCCTGTGTTGGACTGATCTTTAGTTTAATAATGACATTGAAAAGCCGTTACATTCAATTATAAGGAAACTCAGGAGGGAGGGACTAGAGGAAGTCAATTAAGAGGTTTAAAAAGGTGGGATTTTCGAAGAATTAAGTTTGTTGTTATTATTTGTGTATTGCTTTGTTTTTGTGTGTTATTTTGCTCTGTAGTTTTTGTTACATTTGTGGAAAATCTAATAAAATTAATAATAATAAAAACAACAATGTGTGGCCTGTGAGCCTTTCAGTTGAGCCTCACCGGAGCCTCTGTTCCCGCTTGAGCTCCTCGGCAGTGATGCTGAAGAAGTCGCTTGGCAGCTCGAAGCGGGAGGCCTGGGGGGACGGCTTAAAGATGCGGAGCTGGCGGTCCAGCTGGGCCCGGAGCGGCTCCCCGCTCAGAAGCTTCTCCTTCTGCTCCTTCAGGTCGCCCAGCTTCCCCTCCTTCAGGACATAGAAGTCCTCTGTGGCCTCTTCTAAAAGGATGGAGAGGGGAGGGAAACAGAGTGATCCTCTTAGCACTCAGCACTTGCTAAGGGCACAGGGGGTGGGCAGGTGTGGGGGACTCCCTGGTCCTGAATGGGGTAAGGTAAAGGTAAAGGGACCCCTGACCATTAGGTCCAGTCGTGACCGACTCTGGGGCTGCGGCGCTCATCTCGCTTTACTGGCCGAGGGAGCCGGCGTACAGCTTCCGGGTCATGTGGCCAGCAGGACTAAGCCGCTTCTGGCGAACCAGAGCAGCGCACGGAAACCCCGTTTACCTTCCCGCCAGAGTGGTTCCTATTTATCTACTTGCACTTTGACGTGCTTTTGAACTGCTAGGTTGGCAGAAGCAGGGACCGAGCAACGGGAGCTCACCCCGTTGCGGGGATTCAAACCGCCAACCTTCTGATCAGCAAGTCCTAGGCTCTGTGGCTTAACCCACAGCGCCACCCGCGTCCCACCCCTGAATGGGGTAACTGCCCCTAAAGGACCAGGTGAGCAGCCATGGAGTTGTTTCGGATTCATAGCTGTCCATGGAAGCGCAGGTTAATTCTGTGTCCAGGGCATGTCACGGGGCTACCAGGGAATGCCCCAGAGCTTAGGGACGGGGGAGAACAGGAGCCTTTAGAGAAGACAGGAGAGGGAGAGGAGGACAAGCAAATAGAACTCAAGCGGCAAGGATGCTCCCGAATGCTGGAAAGCAGCAACACCACCCAACCAGTTCAGGGACAGAGGGAGATTCAATGCCCATTCCTTCAGCACAGGACAGGAGGGGGTTAAAACGCAGGGAGCAAAGGAGGCGCTTGGGGCTTCCCAAGCTCCTATGCTGGAGGAGGAGCCGAAAGCTCCCACTTCCTGAACCTGCTACCGAGGATTCGGACGCTTGAATCTATGTTCTATACCTTGTAAATACGTATGTAAATAAAGACTGTAAATATATCTCTGAGTGAGCAGGCAGCTGTCCACCAGCTCCACCTGAGACCCCTGCCTGCTTCCGCACTGTCTCGCCGGAGTAGCCCATGCTCTGGTTATCTCTTGCTTAGACCACTGCTCTCTGTGGGGCTACCTTTGAAGGTACCTTTGAACTACAACTAATCCAGAATGTGGCAGCTAGACTGGGGACTGGGAGCCGCTGCCGGAACCATATAACCCCAGTTCTAAAGGAACTTCACTGGCTCCCAGTATGTTTCCGAGCACAATTCAAAGTGTTGGTGCTGACCTTTAAAGCCCTAAACAGCCTCGGCCCTGTATACCTGAAGGAGCATCTCCACCCCCATCGTTCTACCCAGACACTGAGGTCCAGCGCCGAGGGCCTTCTGGCGGTTCCCTCCCTGCGAGAAGCGAAGCTACAGGGAACACCCTCCCAACAGATGTCAAGGAGATAAACACCTATATAGCTTTTAGAAGACATCTGAAGGCAGCACTGTACAGTGGTGCCCCGCAAGACGAAAATAATCCGTTCTGCGGGAGCCTTCGTCTTGCAGGGATTTTCATCTTGCGGAGCTCCGCTATCAGCCGATCAGCTGATAAGCGGTAAAACAGCTGATAAGCGGCTTAGCGGCTTTTAGCGCTTAGTGGATTAGCGGATAAGCGGCAATTTAGAGATAAGGAGCTTAGCGCCTTTCAGAAAAGGCAAAAAAAAAGGGAGACCACGGAAAAAAATTCGTTTTGCGAGTAAGCCCCATAGAAAAAAACGTCTTGCGAAGCAGAAAAAATGTCAGAAAGCCCTTTCGTCTTGCGCGTTTTTCGTTTAGCGGGGCATTCGTCTAGCGGGGTACCACTGTATAGCGAAGTTCTAAATGTTTGATGTTTTGCTGCGTTCTTAATATTTTGTCAGGAGCTGCCCAGAGTGGCTGGGGCAGCCCAGTTAGATGGGTGGCATATAAACTTAATAATAATAGTAATCATATCTGCAGCAACTTCTTGCAATGCAACTTCGTTCAGATAGCAATTCACAAAGAGGAGGAGAAGATGGAGATAGACTTAAAATAAATACAGTCATACCTCAGATCACGCGTTTTCGGGTTGCGCACCGTGTCGAATCCGGAAGTACCAGAATGGGTTACTTCTGGGTTTTGGCAATCGCACATGCGCAGAAACACTAAATCGCGCTTTGCACATGTGCAGAAGCGCTGAATCGCGAGCCACGCATGTGCAGACGCGGCGCTGTGGGTTGCGAACGTGCCTCCCGCACGGATCACGTTCGCAACCCGAGCGTCCACTGCGTATCTCCACCACAGCAGCTCTTAAAAGGTGGCTTGAAGATGGACAGAAGGGCTTCCAATCACAAGGGAACTTAAAAGGGCCTGGAGAAACCCTCATCTCAGGAATCCCCCATCTGACCTAAGCGAAACCAGAAGCATTCTGTACAGTGTTCAAAGTGCTTCTCGCCTTGTAAATTTAAGAAAGTTAGATGGTGTTGGATTGAAATTGAGAGGTTTCTAGCTGCAATGATATATAAGAACATAGATGGGGGGGAAAAAAGGGTTTGAAAAATAAGGTAATGTTACAAGCTGTAATGCTTTAAATGAAGGATTTGCTGAACAAATAATCTTAATTGGGATACAAGAAGGAGAAGTATGAGGAGGTCTGAGAAATTTGTTATTTAAAAGTATGGTTTATGAATTTTATGCTTTTGTTTAATGTTTCTGTTTGGTTTGTTTTGTTTGTTTGTTTTGTTTAAAAAATTGGAAAACTTAATAAATATTCTTTTTTTAAAAAAAGTGCTTCTCGCCTTGTAATCCTGGCAACAATCCTGAAAGTTCGGCGGGTCTTATCCTTGTCCCCACCGGTGGCTTGCCGAGATTCTGTGTGGCTCGCCCAGGGCCACCTTGTGAGTTTGTGAGCTGGCGCCTTCCCGTCTGCAGCTCAGCCTTTCAGCTGCTACACTGAGCCTTACCTTGTCCCGGGACACTGAGGGTGGCCTTTTCAAACCCGACGGCCTGGAAAAACTTGTGCGTCCCCTCCAGACAGTGGATCCTTTCCTAGGAGGAAGCCAAACGAATCCGATGTTAGGATATTTCCGTTCCACCTTAAAAGGGAGCAGGATGTCTGTGTCACAGCCTGCGCATTTCCTGTCTCACAGGATGTTTATGTTGTCTGTTCCTTTCGTTTTCTGCTGTTTTGCCTGAGCAGTCGGAGCAGACGGTCATGTCTTCTTTTGTTCTGACCTACGCTGAATAAACTGTAAATATGCTGTCCTGCTGTGCAACTTTTGCTGTGTGAATTCTGCTGATAGAGTGTGCACAAGCCTGAGGCTTCGTGTCGCTAAATTGCTGATATTGCCTGACTACGGGAGGTCGATGGATCGTCCGGCCAGGAGCTTGGGGGCTCAGATGGACTTTATCTCCCTGGCAGTATCCCAACATCCATCACACACAACTTCCAACAGCCAGCCCGCTAGAGAATCCCTGGGGCTGCTTGTTTCAGTTTTATGTCGCTTGCATTTGCACCCTGCCAAAGTCTGTTCAACAATATAAGGCGATTTAAGCAAGGGGTGGAGACCCTGTGAGCTGTGGGCCAAATCTGACGCAGCATGAGCTGATGACACCTGATGTCACAACAATCTTAGCTTCAAGCGATCTTAGCCCCCTGAGCTGACATGCCAAATGGGGCTTATCTTTCACTTTTCTAGTCCTCATTTTTCTGTGAGATGGTTTCTGCCAAGCTCTAGCGAGAGCAGGGTTTGAGAACGTGGACATTAGGTAAAGGTAAAGGGACCCCTGACCGTTAGGTCCAGTCGTGCCCGACTCTGGGGTTGCGGCGCTCATCTCGCTTTATTGGCCGAGGGAGCCGGCGTACAGCTTCCGGGTCATGTGGCCAGCATAACTAAGCCACTTCTGGTGAACCAGAGCAGCGCACGGAAACGCTGTTTACCTTCCTGCCGGAGTGGTACCTATTTATCTACTTGCACTTTGACGTGCTTTCGAACTGCTAGGTGGGCAGGATCTGGGACCGAGCAATGGCAGCTCACCCCGTCACGGGGATTTGAACCGCCGACCTTCTGATCGGCAAGTCTTAGACTCTGTGGTTTAACCCACAGCGCCACCCGCGCCCCATTACTGGGCCCTCAACTCCCACAAGGCCCAGCTGCTGGCAGGGACAGTTGTCTGGGACGAGAGGAGTTGCACCCCCGCAGCTCCCTCCTCTGAAACGCACCCACCTGGAACACTTTGTTCTGCAGTTTGATTTTCCGGTACTTCTCTTCCTCTGGATGGAGGTGGATGTTGTCAAGGTACCTTGGGAAGGAAGACAAGTTGTCATTCTAGGCACCAGTTTGCTCAGGCTTCCTCTCAAAAGGAAGTACCACCAAGTTCAATAGGGACTTTTTATACCATTTTCATAGGTTTTCTTAAATAGGAGGCTTGTCAGAAGGGTTTCCCCCCATTAATAATAATAATAAATTTTTATTTATACCCCGCCCTTCCCGGTTCAAAAACCGGGCTCAGGGCGGCTAACAAAAAATATAAAACACTTAATTGTAAAAGCAGCATAAATACGGTATAAAAACATGAATAACAATAAAATTCAAAATTCAGAAATCAATTTAGGGGAAATAAGCATTAGTTAAACTCCAGGATGGACCATAAAGAAGGCTGATTGCCGAAGAATTGATGCTTTTGAACTATGGTGCTGGAGGAGACTCTTGAGAGTCCCATGGACTGCCAGAAGATCAAACCTCTCCATTCTTAAGGAAATCAGCCCTGAGTGCTCACTGGAAGGACAGATCCTGAAGCTGAGGCTCCAAGACTTTGGCCACCTCAGGAGAAGAGAAGACTCCCTGGAAAAGACCCTGATGTTGGGAAAGATGGAGGGCACAAGGAGAAGGGGACGACAGAGGACGAGGTGGTTGGACAGTGTTCTCGAAGCGACCAGCATGAGTTTGACCAAACTGCAGGAGGCAGTGGAAGACAGGAGTGCCTGGCGTGCTCTGGTCCATGAGGTCATGAAGAGGCGGACACGACTAAACAACTAAACAACAACAACAATCTCCAGGGCTAGCTGGCTGAATTGGTCCTACTTGGGCCAGTGTGGAGGCCCGGGGAGAATTAGCTGTGGGGTCTCAGAGCGGGTAATCTTCATAAAAGGGGAGGGGGAGGGAAGAAAAGGGAAATAAAAAGTCAGGCTGAATTCAAATTAAAGGTTAAAAGAAGAAGCTTTCTTTTTAGGTATTATAGGGCAGGAATTGCCAGAAGAGCAGAAGAAGCTATTCACGGATGCTACGACAGCGGCTAGGACAGGCATAAGCAAACTCCGGCCCTCCAGATGTTTTGGGACTACAATTCCCATCATCCCTGACCACTTGTCCTGTTAGCTAGGGATGATGGGAGTTGTAGTCCCAAACATCTGGAGGGCTCTAGGATTTTACTAGCCCCCAAAAGGAAAGAAGACAAGATACCAACGGAAGAAGAATGGCAAGGTAAACATATGGAATATGCAGAAATGGCGAAACTCACGGGAAGACTCAGAGACAAAGACAACAGAGACTTTTAAAAAAGACTGGGAACCGTTCATGTTGTATTTACAGAAATATTGTAAAGAAATGGACTCATTAGCAGGGTTTGAGTAAAACACTTACAGTTAAGAAAACCAGAGTAAAAGTTAAGAAACAGCAATATAGAAATTAATTCAATGTAAGAAGTAACTGGAAGGAAAATTTGGTATAAAAATGATAAGAATGTAAGAGCATTCAGCTAAAAGATGAAAAATAAAGATAAAATTTAAGCAGAAGTGGCAAATTGTTAAAGAACCAGAAGGGGAAGCGGAGGGAAGGCACGGGGTGGGGAGTTTTATTTTATCCTATTTATATATATATATGATAATTGTGTTGAAAATTAAATGGTAAAACTTAATAAAAAAATATTACAAAAAAAGAAGGGCTGGGGGAGACCGACAGTCACCAGGCTCCACTTACTTTGCAATGGTCTCCACTCCGAGTTTGACCTTTTCCCGGTCCCTGTTGCAAGTGTGGATTTCCATGATGGCAGCAGCCAC
Source organism: Podarcis raffonei (assembly GCF_027172205.1). Taxonomy (NCBI): domain Eukaryota; kingdom Metazoa; phylum Chordata; class Lepidosauria; order Squamata; family Lacertidae; genus Podarcis; species Podarcis raffonei. The sequence goes on along the minus strand of NC_070619.1, from coordinate 6,629,151 downwards.
GGGGTCTTGGGCAGCATGCTGGGGAGATGGAGAAACAGAAATGCCCTGGACTGTTCTGCCAAATCCTGGAAGGCCTCTAATCTTAATAACTTGAGTTGCAGGTATTCAAGGGCTTGGCAGACTCCCTTCTTGAAAAGGCACCTTACAAACTAGAAGGATCCAAAAGGCAGAGCTATGTAGCGTGATTTTATTACTCGTACAGAGGCACATGGTCATGCAATATATACAGTGGTACCTCGGGTTAAGTACTTCATAGAATCATAGAGTTGGAAGAGACCACAAGGGCCATCGAGTCCAACCCCCTGCCAAGCAGGAAACACCATCAGAGCACTCCTGACATATGGTTGTCAAGCCTCTGCTTAAAGACCTCCAAAGAAGGAAACTCCACCACATTCCTTGGCAGCAAATTCCACTGTCGAACAGCTCTTACTGTCAGGAAGTTCTTCCTAATGTTTAGGTGGAATCTTCTTTCCTGCAGTTTGGATCCATTGCTCCGTGTCCGCTTCTCTGGAGCAGCAGAAAACAACCTTTCTCCCTCCTCTATGTGACATCCTTTTATATATTTGAACATGGCTATCATATCACCCCTTAACCTCCTCTTCTCCAGGCTAAACATGCCCAGCTCCCTTAGCCGTTCCTCATAAGGCATCGTTTCCAGGCCTTTGACCATTTTGGTTGCCCTCCTCTGGACACGTTCCAGTTTGTCAGTGTCCTTCTTGAACTGTGGTGCCCAGAACTGGACACAGGACTCCAGGTGAGGTCTGACCAGAGCAGAATACAGTGGCACTATTACTTCCCTTGATCTAGATGCTATACTCCTATTGATGCAGCCCAGAATTGCATTGGCTTGTTTAGCTGCCGCGTCACACTGTTGGCTCATGTCAAGTTTGTGGTCAACCAAGACTCCTAGATCCTTTTCACATGTAGTGCTCTCAAGCCAGGTGTCACCCATCTTGTATTTGTGCCTCTCATTTTTTTTGCCCAAGTGCAATACTTTACATTTCTCCCTGTTAAAATTCATCTTGTTTGTTTTGGCCCAGTTCTCCAATCTGTCAAGGTCGTTTTGAAGTGTTATCCTGTCCTCTGGGGTGTTAGCCACCCCTCCCAGTTTGGTGTCATCTGCAAATTTGATCAGGATGCCCTTGAGTCCATCATCCAAGTCGTTGATAAAGATGTTGAATAAGACCGGGCCCAAGACAGAACCCTGTGGCACCCCACTAGTCACTCTTCTCCAGGAAGACTTAATTCGTTCCAGTGGTCCGTTCTTAACCTGAAACTGTTCTTAACCTGAAGCACCACTTTAGCTAACGGGGCCTCCGGCTGCTGCTGCACAATTTCTGTTCTCATCCTGAAGCAAAGTTCTTAACCCGAGGTAATATTTCTGGGTTAGTGGAGTCTGTAACCTGAAGTGTACGTAACCTGAAGCATATGTAACCCGAGGTACCACTGTATATGCAAATACTACCGGTATGTCTGGTTCATTTAAGACTACAGTTGTACCTTGGTTTTCGAACAGCTTAAGTTCTCGAACGTTTTGGCTCCTGAATGCTGCAAACCCGGAAGTGAGTGTTCCGGTTTGCAAACGTTCTTTGGAACCCGAATGTCTGACGGGGCTTCCGATTGGCTGCAGGAGCTTCCTGCAACCAATCGGAAGCCGCGCCTTGGTTTCCAAACGTTTTGGAAGTCGAACGGACTTCCGGAACGGATTCCATTTGACTTCCGAGGTACGACTGTATCTCGAACCTTTTGTCCTCCATAACGATGGAGCTCACCAGGGGAAGAACACTTTTATTTATTTCTACAAAACTTTGATAATTTTAGAAACAACTGCCGAACCCAAAGCGTTGTCTGCCAAGAGATACATATACAGACGTTAAGTCTTGCATGCAGCAATCCACATGGTATCAAGACGGACTTGGAAAACATTTTACATTACAACTCCTTTTATTTTTATCTATATGTGTTACTTTTAAAGGAAACCTTTGATGCACTGATACTTTATTATTTGGTAAAGGTAAAGGGACCCCTGACCATTAGGTCCAGTCGTGACTGACTCTGGGGTTGTGGTGCTTTATTGGCTGACGGAGCCGGCGTACAGCTTCCGGGTCATGTGGCCAGCCCTAGGCTCTGTGGTTTAGACCACAGTGCCACCCGCGTCCCAAATTATTTGGTGCTGGCCATGTAATTCAGTGTTCTGTGAACCTCAGCTTTAATTTGAGGAAGTTAAGTTTCCCGTCCCTAAGGTTGCGGAGACAGGCTTGGAAATACTTGAGCAGTGCCTGGTGAAATCTCAGAAGCAGGATTCCAAACAGTCAGGTTATGGGGCTACATTGCCTATCATGGTGCTTTACAGGAATAAGCCTGGCTGAAAAAAATCAAAGTAAGCAAATACCGTATTTTTTGCTCTATAAGACGCACTTTTTCCCTCCTAAAAAGTAAGGGGAAATGTGTGTGCGTCTTATGGAGCGAATGCAGGCTGCGCAGCTATCCCAGAAGCCAGAACAGGGAGAGGGATTGCTGCTTTCACTGCGCAGTGATCCCTCTTGCTGTTCTGGCTTCTGAGATTCAGAATATTTTTTTTCTTGTTTTCCTCCTCCAAAAACTAGGTGCGTCTTGTGGTCTGGTGCGTCTTATAGAGCGAAAAATACGGTATATGCACATATTCTGAAGGTTGTGATATTTTATTATCCCTTTGCAGCTGTGCTGTATTTTGGTACTTTTGTTTGCATTTATTTTTCCTGTTAATAGATCAATAAAGCCGGGGGGGGGGAATGCACTCTCTGTCGAGACACCAGAGGACACACTCCCCCCAAAATAACCTTACCTCAAGGATGGCCTTTTTGATCTGCGCCTCTCTTTTATCCTTCCGGACGGTGGCCCCAGTTAAAGGGCAAGTGAAGTAGACTCCTGAGACGGACAGCATGGAGGGATCTTCTTCTTGAAGAGCAGGTAAAGAATTCTAAAGAGAGGCGAGATTTTAAGACAGGCGATGCAACACTGAAAAGGTACTACAGTGGTGCCTCACAAGACGAAATTAATCCGTTCTGTGAGTCTCTTCGTCTTGCGGTTTCTTCGTCTTGCGAAGCACGGCTATTAGCGGCTTAGCGGCTATTAACGGCTTAGCGGCTATTAACGGCTTAGCGGCTTTAAGAAAAAGGAAACAAACTCGCAAGAACTCGCAAGACGTTTCGTCTTGCGAAGCAAGCCCATAGGGAAATTCGTCTTGCGGAACGACTCAAAAAACGGAAAACTCTTTCGTCTTGTGCGTTTTTCGTCTTGCGAGGCATTCGTCTTGCGAGGTACCACTGTATGATGCATATATGGTGGAATTGTTTAAACATCAAACAATTTTGGGAAACAATATACAATGAAATGTTCAGATATTCATTTAGGAACACATCAGAAGGTTTCCTATTGGGAATAGTACCAGGAAGTCTAAAGGAAGAAGACAAGACATTATATTTATATGCAACAGTAGCCGCAAGGCTATTGATTGCGAAAAATTGGAAAAGTGGTATTATACCGACAAAAACAGAGTGGCTTGCCAAATTATTGGAGTATTACAATATATCCAAAACAATGGGAGAAATTGGAAGGATCTCAAAAGAGAAGATAGACAGGGACTGGAAGGTGTTTAAAGGATCCTTCCAAACCCTATTGAAAAATCAGAACTCCTATTAAAATAAACAAGTTCCGTTTTAAATACTGAAATACTAAATAAGATGGATAACAATGTGTAACAGAAAAAGAAGCATGAAATTAGGTTAAAGGTGTGAGGGAAAAAGTAATAGAAGTTGAAAGAAATTGCAAATGAGTAGATTGGAAGTCTAACACAAAGGTGGGGTGAGCTGGTGGGAAAAGGAATTATCTGTGAGATTGAGTGCAGGTATGTTTGAACATTTTTAAGGATTGTATGAAATGTATGTCTGTATGCTTGTATATTCACAATATGTGTGTATTAATGCTGAATTGTTTTAATAATAAAAACTTTTCAAAAAAATAAATAAATAAGACAGGCGCTCCATTGGAGGAAGAAAAAGAAAAGGCCTACGCCCATTGTAGTTTGTTTTGCCACTATTTTAGCAACTGCAATGATCATATAGATCAGGGGTCAGCAAACCTTTTCAGCAGGGGGCCGGTCCACTGTCCCTCAGACCTTGTGGGGGGCAGGACTATATTGGTGGTGGGAATGATGAAATAGCACCACGATCGCCGGTGGCTGCTTACCTGCGTCTTGCAAGCGGCAGGGGCTGGCGGCAGCAGGAAGATGAGCGGCGCGCGAAAGGACTCCGGAGAGGGGCTGCTTAAAATGGCGGCTGCTCAAGTGCTGCTGCAACAAACCCAGCCCCCTTCCTCCTCTAGGCAGGGCAGGGAGAAGCCAGGAGGAGGGAGGGAGGAGGCAGTGCCGCTGCCGTGTGAGGGAGAGGGAAAGAACGTGCGCACTGGCAATCCACGCAGCGATTCCCAGACCATCTGCGGGCCGGATCCAGAAGGCCGTTGGGCCTGATCTGGCCCACAGGCCTTAGTTTGCCGACCCATGATATAGATCAGGGGTCGGCAAAGTTTACCTCGCCTGGGCCGGTTAACTCCTGCGGAGATTGCTCTGTGGGCCGGACTGCATCTGCACAGACACAATTTCCAGTGCTGCTCTGTGCTGCACCAGTTTAGCGCAGCGCGTGGGGACTCACTGAGCCGGCAGCTCTGTTCGGGGGCGGCTCTGTTGGGGGGGATGGCTCAGGGGGCGGCCCCTGATATAGAGCCATCTGAGGTATTGATTGGATCGTTAGGTTTTGAAATGATTTACCTGTACACCTGATTGTTACTGCAACAGTGATGCCTCAATTTTGCATTTGTGAGCTGCTTGGAGCAGATTTACACAGAAAAGCGGCATACAAATTCAAAACAGTAAATAAATGAAGGAAAGCCCAAGCCTTTGAAGAAATACTGAAAGAGCAGGTCAAAAACCTACTAATAAATGGCGAGGCGACAAACGCAGCTGTTCCTACCTTCTGATCCACAGAGGCTCCCTTGTCGCTTGCTGCTGCTTCAGCCATAAGCTCCTTTTTCACTAGAAGAACAATTAAAACAAAGATATGCATCAAAAGTGAAATTTGAGGAGAGGAGCAGCCAAGTACAGTGTTATGTTTGCTTCATGATATGTTTTTTCAGGTTGCGTCCCGCGGCGACCCGGAACTACCGGAAAGCGTTACTTCCGGGTTTTGCTGCTCGCGCATGCACAGATGTGCAAAATGACGTCACGTGCATGCGCGGAAGCGGCGAATAGCAACCCGCACGTGCGCAGACGCGGGTTGCCTTCCTTTCAGGTTGCGAACGGGGCTCTGGAACGGATGACGTTCGCAAACAGAGGTACCACTGTATTCGGGGTCTATACCCATGGGTTGTGTGCTATAAATTAAAGTTCTGTCCAAACTTAACATCACCTTCTCTCTCTCTCTCCCCCCCCCTCATTGTGCACAATTACCGGTACCTTCAATGCAAGTAGACCCAATGAAAATAACTGACGTGACTCAGGCCCATTAACATAAGATTCCTGCTGGATCGGAACAATGGGCCATCTAGTCCCCGTTCTCACAGTGGCCAACAAGAGGCCTGTGGGGAACCCTCCAGCCCAGCAGTTCTCAACCTGTGGGTCCCCAGATGTTCTTGGACTACAACTCCCATCATCCCTGAGCTCTGGCCTTGCTAGCTGGGGTGATGGGAGTTGTAGTCCAACAAAACCTGGGGACCGACAGGTTGAGAAAGGCTGCTCCAGCAGGACCCAAGCACACACGAACCCTCTCCCATCCTGTGGCTTACAGCAATTGATATTCAGGAGCGTTAGTGCCTCTGACCCTGGAGGCAAAGAATTGCTTTGCCCCTGATAGCCCTTTCCTCCATGGATTTTTCCATCCTCTTTCAAAGCCATCCCAGTTGGACCTCCTGTGGCAGGGAGTTCCAGAGTTTAACCATGCACTACGGACTTTCTTTTGCCTGTCCAGAACCTTCCACCATTCAGCTTTGCTGGAAGTCCAAGTGTTCCAGCGTGGCAAGAGCTGCCGTTCATTTCAACGGGACTACTGTTAGCAGGACACCGCAGGCTTTTTTACAAGGTGTGTAGAAAACTGGATTCGCTGCCCAAAAAGCACAGGCACTGCACTTTCCCCTTCCTTCTGTGGAATAAGAGTGCCTCCCTGGATCCTCAGAACATATAAATAAGGGGTAGGCAACCTAATGGGACGCGGGTGGCGCTGTGGGTTAAACCACAGAGCTTAGGGCTTCCGATCAGAAGGTCAGTGGTTCGAATCCCCACGACGGGGTGAGCTTCGAGAACACTGTCCCACCATCTCGTCCCACCACCTTCCATCCCAGTCGGAACAGCTTTTCTGCCTAATGTTCACTCAGAATATTTGAAGCCATGGGTTCGAGTTCTGCCCTCTAGAGCAGGAGAAAACAAGCTTGTTCCCTCCTCCGTGTGACAGCCCTTCAGTGACTTGAAGATGGCTCTCCTATCTCCTCCCAGTCTCCTCTTTTCCAAGATAAACATACCCAGCTCCTTCAAACACTCCTCATTAAGCTTAGCTTGCAGACCCTTAATGGTTGCAGCTTGTCAACATCCTTCTTAAATTGTGGTGCCCAGAATTGGACGTGGGTGGCGCTGTGGGTTAAACCACAGAGCCTAGGACTTGCCGATCAGAAGGTCGGCGGTTCAAATCCCCGCACCGGGGTGAGCTCCCGTTGCTTGGTCCCTGCTCCTGCCCACCTAGCAGTTCGAAAGCACATCAAAGTGCAAGTAGATCAATAGGTACCGCTCCAGCAGGAAGGTAAACGGCGTTTCCGTGCGCTGCTCTGGTTCGCCAGAAGCGGCTTAGTCCTGCTGGCCACGTGACCCGGAAGCTGTACGCCGGCTCCCTCGGCCAATAAAGCGAGATGAGCGCCGTAACCCCAGAGTCGGCCACGACTGGACCTAATGGTCAGGGGTCCCTTTACCTTTACCTTACTGTGAGCAGGACTTTGCAGGCTTTTTTTACAAGGTGTGTAGGAAACTGGATACACTGCCCAAAAAGCACAGGCACTGCACTTTCCCCTTCCTTCTGTGGAATAAGAGTGCCTCCTTGGATTCTCAGAACATATAAATCAGGGGTAGACAACCTAAGGCCCGGGGGCTGGATGCAGCCCAATCGCCTTCTCAATCCGGCCCGCGGACGGTCCGGGAATCAGCATGTTTTTACATGAGTAGAATGCGTCCTTTTATTTAAAATGCATCTCTGGGTTATTTGTGGGGCATAGGAATTTGTTCATTTATTTATTTTTATACAGTCCAGCCCACCACATGGTCTGAGGGACAGTGGACCGGCCCACAGCTGGAAAAGGTTGCTGAGCCCTGATATAAATCAACAACTAACCAAAAAGAGAGAGAGCTTTCATTGAGACTCGCAGGCCAGCCCCTCGCCCTTTTACCCTGATTCCGGATGGCGTCTTGGGATGAGGGGGGACGAGGTTTGGGCTTCTGCTCCAGCCGGGCCAGGGCTGCTGCCGCCGCCATCTGAGCTTCATTGGTCGGCCCTTGGCGACACTTGGGAGGAGGGTCAGTTTTCGGCTTCTCCTTCGGAGCTCTTTCTCTGTTGGGGAGAAACGGAGACACTTTGAGGGCAGAGAAGCGCAAGTGCTTTGAAGGCCCAGCAAAGAACACAAGTGCCAGGGAGCCTGTCAAGCAGAACTGTTGCCAGGGGGCGCAGGTCAATTCTGTGTCCAGGGCAGTTGTCTACCAGCTCCATCTGGTATGCAGGCTGAGACCCTCCCTGCCCACAGACTGTCTCACCATAGTGGTGCATGCTCTGGTTATCTCCCGCTTGGACTACCGCAATGCGCTCTACGTGGGGCTACCTTTGAAAGCCAGTTGGACACTACAACTAATCCAGAATGCGGCAGCTAGACTGGTGACTGGGAGCGGCCACCGAGACCATATAACACAGGTCCTGAAAGACCTACGTTGGCTCTCAGGACATTTCCGAGCACAATTCAAAGTGTTGGTGCTGACCTTTAAAGCCCTAAACGATCTCGGCCCAGTATACCTGAAGGAGCGTCTCCACCCCCATCGTCCAGCCCGGACACTGAGGTCCAGCTCCGAGGGCCTTCTGGTGGTTCCCTCATTGCAAGAAGCCAAGTTACAGGGAACCAGGCAGAGGGCCTTCTCGGTGGTGGCGCCTGCCCTGTGAAATGCCCTCCTATCAGATGTGAAGGAAATAAACAACTATCTGACTTTTAGAAGACATCTGAAGGCAGCGCTGTTCAGGGAAGCTTTTAACGTATAACAGATTATTGTATTTTAATATTCTGTTGGAAGCCGCTCAGAGTGGCTGGGGAAACCCAGCCAGATGGGCGGGGTTTTGTTGTTGTTGTTTAGTCGTGTCTGACTCTTCGTGACCCCATGGACCAGAGCACGCCAGGCACCTCTGTCCTCCACTACCTCCCGCAGTTTGGTCAAACTCATGCTGGTAACCTTGAAAACACTATCCAACCATCTCGTCCTCTGTCGTCCCCTTCTCCTTGCGCCCTCCATCTTTCCCAGCATCAGTGTCTTCTCCAGGGAGTCTTCTCTTCTCATGAGGTGGCCAAAGTACTGGAGCCTCAGCTTCACGATCTGTCCTTCCAGTGAGCACTCAGGGCTGATTTCCTTAAGAATGGATGCGTGTGATCTTCTTGCAGTCCATGGGACTCTCAAGAGTCTCCTCCAGCACCATAATTCAAAAGCATCAATTCTTCGGCGATCAGCCTTCTTTATGGTCCAGCTCTCACTTCCATACATCACTACTGGGAAAACCATGGCTTTTACTATACGGACCTTTGTTGGCAAGGTGATGTCTCTGCTTTTTAGGATGCTGTCTAGGCCTGTCATTGCCCTTCTCCCAAGAAGCAGGAGTCTTTTAATTTCGTGGCTGCTGTCACCATCTGCAGTGATCATGGAGCCCAAGAAAGTAAAATCTCTCACTGCCTCCATTTCTTCCCCGTCTATTTGCCAGGAGGTGATTGGACCAGTGGCCATGATCTTGGTTTTTTTGATGTTGAGCTTCAGACCATATTTTGCGCTCTCCTCTTTCACCCTCATTAAAAGGTTCTTTAATTCCTCCTCACTTTCTGCCATCAAGATGGGCAGGGTATAAATAATAAATAAATTATTATTATTTGAGGGCAGAGAAGCGCAAGTGCTTTGAAGGCCCAGCAAAGAACACAAGCGCCAGGGAGCCTGTCAAACAGGATCACGAGCGGCCAACCCCTTCCAGGTGGTGGCCCCCAGCAGCTGGAGGCAGGGCTGGCAGCACTGGGCAACACTGCCAACCCCCAGCCTGCAGCCCCGGGTATGTTCCTTCTGCTCCTTGCCATGAACACCGAGAAGGAACAGGAGCAGTATCTGCCTCCACTCACCTCTACCTTGAGATGAAGGTGAAGGTGTGAGCAAATGAGAAAACCTGTTCGAGAAGATTCCAGTGTGCCCAAAATTCTTTCGGGAATTGTAGGGACAGAACTACCTAAATTGCATAGAAATGTATTTAATGAATGCTACCTGCCCAAAGGGACGCGGGTGGCGCTGTGGGTTAAACCACAGAGCCGAGGACTTGCCGATCAGAAGGTCAGCGGTTCGAATCCCCATGACAGGGTGAGCTCCCGTTGCTCGGTCCCTGGTCCTGCCAACCTAGCAGTTCGAAAGCACGTCAAAGTGCAAGTAGATAAATAGGTACCGCTCCGGCAGGAAGGTAAACGGCATTTCCGTGCGCTGCTCTGGTTCGCCAGCCACATGACCAGGAAAGCTGTACACTGGCTCCCTCAGCCAATAAAGCGAGATGAGCGCCGCAACCCCAGAGTTGGCCACGACTGGACCTAATGGTCAGGGGTCCCTTTGCCTTTACCTTACCTGCCCAAAAGTGGAAAGAAGAAGTCGTCCCAGCAAAGGAAGAATGGATACAAAAACTTATGGAATATGCAGAAAGGGTGAAACTTACCAGAAGAGTAAGAAATCAAGACAACCTTTTTAAATAAAAGAATGGAAATGGTTTACTGAATATTTACAGATAAATTGCAAACAGATAAAAACATTGGCAGGGTTACTGTAATAACCTGCAGTTTTGTAAGAGTACAGTGGTGCCCCGCAAGACGAATGCCTCGCAAGACGAAAAACTCGCTAGACGAAAGGGTTTTCCGTTTTTCGAGCTGCTTCGCAAGACGAATTTCCCTATGGGCTTGCTTCGCAAGACGAAAACGTCTTGCAAGTTTGTTTCCTTTTTCTTAAAACTGTTAATACTGTACAGTTGCGACTTGACTTCGAGGAGCAACTCATAGCAAGCGGTGTGGTAGCCTTTTTTGAGGTTTTTGAAGACTTTGGTGATTTTTGAAGCTTTTCCAAAACTTCTTTTGCAGCCATTTGATAAGTTAAACTTTTAAAACTTTTTGGGGGGTTTTGGATTTTGGGTTGGGGTGTTTGGAATTCAAGGACTTGGTGTTGGGGAGGGGTTTGCAAGAATCTGGAAGCTTGTGTGGTTTTTTTCTGCATTTTTATGATTTTCTGTGACCATTGGGCCACTCTGCTGTTTTTTAAAAAAAATTCTGGGTTTGAATTTTGAAATGCTCTTTACAGTATGTGTGACTTTAAAGAGCACTTAATAAACTCTTGTTGTACCAAATGTGGCTTTGGACTTTTTTTGACCATAGGAACGCATTAATTGAATTTCAATGCATTCCTATGGGATTTCGTGCTTCGCAAGACGAAAAATTCGCTAGACGAAAAAACTCGCGGAACGAATTAATTTCGTCTTGCGAGGCACCACTGTATATATTTAAACTAGATAATTAAACAAGCAAATTAAATGGATTTGAAAATGCAGAAGTTACTAAAAAATAAATTTAAAGAACCGCAGAAAGAGGGGGAAGGAAGTCAAATTTTGAAGTGTTAAATTGGTCGTAAAACTAATGAAATGGTTCAACTTGAAAAGTATAAATAAAAACGTTTTTAAAAAGAGAGAGAAGGTGCGAGTGTAGCTAAAGAGCTGGGTCAAGAAAGCTACAGAAGAGCTCCTATAAGGAAGGCTAGCTTGGTTTTTAAGCCATAAGGCAGGGCTGAGGAACTTGAGGTCTTCTAGCTGTTGTTGGGCTCCAAGTCCCACTAGCCCCAGTCAGGGATGATGGGAAATGTAGTTCCAACAACATCTGATGGGCCACAGATCCCTCACCCCTGCAGAAGGAATTTCATAAAACGGTGGGAATATTGCGCCAACGAAGAGAACTAAAAGGTACACAGACCACTGAATGTTTCCAAGCAAACTGTAAACAGATAAGAACACTGGCAGGGTTATTTTAATAACCTGCAGTTTTATTTAAAAAGTATATACTTAAAGCAGATGAATAAATGAACAAATTAAGTTAATAAATTTAAGGAACCGCAGAAAGAGGGGGGAAGGAAGTCAGGCTTTGAAATGCTAAAATGACTGTAAAATTATTGAAATGTATAAAACTAAAAGGGACCCGGGTGGCACTATGGTCTAAACCACAGAGCCTAGGACTTGCCGATCAGAAGGTCAGCAGTTCGAATCCGCGCAATGGGATGAGCTCCCGTTGTTCAGTCCCTGCTCCTGCCCACCTAGCAGTTTGAAAGCATGTCAAAGTGCAAGTAGATAAATAGGTACCGCTCCGGCAGGAAGGTAAACGGTGTTTCCGTGCGCTGCTCTGGTTCTCCAGAAGCAGCTTAGTAATGTTGGCCACATGACCCAGAAGCTGTACGCCAGCTCCCTCGGCCAGTAAAGATGAGCACATAACCCCAGAGTCGTCTGTGACTGGACCTAATGGTCAGGGTTACCTTTACCTTTACTATAAAACTAAAAATCATCAATATTTATTATATAGATAGATATAGATACACACACACACACACACACACACATACACACACACATGACCAGCCTGTTTAAACTCCAATGCCTTTCAAGATGGAGCCGATCTGTTTCTTGATGTTTAAAAGCCTCCGCCTAGAAGTTACTGAATACATCCCAGGCTGAGCTGGGATTGGAGCTTACAGTCTTTCACAACTCTCAGGGCAAGGCTGGCTACCTACCTGCCCAATTACACATAAACGACCAGGAAGCTGACTTACACACCTATTCATATAGCGCAGGGAATTCCACGCAAAACAGAGAAATACTCCCAGGAGAAAAAAGAGACTGATGTAGTGAAGGGGGTACATACACCACTCTGGGGTGGGGTGTTCTGCTCATCCTGGCAAACGCAAGCTCAGCAGAGAAGCCAAGGCAGTATGGACTCTGTCCAGCCACCACTGTCCCCACAGTGTCACAGCACCATCACAAAGGGCCTGGGGAGCACCCACTTGCAGCCAGAGGCCCCCAGAACGTCTTGGATGAAGGAGTTGAGGTGACGCTCGTCAAATCTGCAGGTGACACCAAACTGGGAGGGGTAGCGAATGCCGCAGGAAACAGAATTGGGATTCAAAAAGACCTTAATGGATTGGAGAACTGGGCGCAAGCTAACAAAACGAATTTTGATAAGGACAAATGTAAGGTTCTGCACTTAGGCAGGAAGAACCAAATGCACAAATATAGGATGGGGGGGACACCTGGCTTGCTAGTGTTACATGTGGAAAGGATCTAGGGGTCTTGGTGGACCACAAGCTGAACATGAGTCAACTGTGTGATGCAGCAGCAAAAAAGGCTAATGCTATTCTATGCTGCATCAACAGAAGTCTTGTATCCAGATCAAGGGAAGTAATAGGTAAAGGGACCCCTGACCATTAGGTCCAGTCGTGGCCGACTCTGGGGTTGCGGCGCTAATCTCGCTTTACTGGCCAAGGGAGCCGGCGTCCAGCTTCCGGATCATGTGGCCAGCAGGACTAAGCCGCTTCTGGTGAACCAGAGCAGTGCACGGAAACGCTGTTTACCTTCCCGCCGGAGTGGTACCTATTTATCTACTTGCACTTTGACGTGCTTTTGAACTGCTAGGTTGGCAGGAGCAGGGACCGAGCAACGGGAGCTCATCCCATCGCGGGGATTTGAACCGCCGACCTTCTGATCGGCAAGTCCTAGGCTCTGTGGTTTAACCCACAGCGCCACCCACCGTCCAATTCTGGGCACCACAATTTACGAAGGATGATGACAAGCTGCAACCATTAAGGGTCTGCTAGCTAAGCTTAATGAGGAGTGTTTGAAGGAGCTGGGTATGTTTATCTTGGAAAAGAGGAGACTGGGAGGAGATAGGAGAGCCATCTTCAAGTCACTGAAGGGCTGTCACACGGAGGAGGGAACAAGCTTGTTTTCTCCTGCTCTAGAGGGCAGAACTCGAACCCATGGCTTCAAATATTCTGAGTGAACATTAGGCAGAAAAGCTGTTCCGACTGGGATGGAAGGTGGTGGGACGAGATGGCGGGACAGTGTTCTCGAAGCTACCAGCACGAGTTTGACCCAACTGCGGGAGGCAGTGGAAGACAGGAGTGCCTGGCATGCTCTGGTCCAGGGGGTCACGAAGAGTCGGACACAACTGAACGACTAAACAACAACAACAAACTTGCTGCTGGGAGGATTAAAACACCAAATGAATATCCAGATGCAAAACTATGGGAAGAGCTTAGACAGCATCTTAAAAAGTAGAGACAGCACCTTGCCAACAAAGGCCCGTATAGTTAAAGCTATGGTTTTCCCAGTAGTGATGTACGGAAGTGAGAGCTGGACCATAAAGAAGGCTGATCGCCGAAGAATTGATGCTTTTGAATTCTGGTGCTGGAGGAGACTCTTGAGAGTCCCATGGACTGCAAGAAGATCAAACCTCTCCATTCTGAAGGAAATCAGCCCTGAGTGCTCACTGGAAGGACAGATCCTGAAGCTGAGGCTCCAAGACTTTGGCCACCTCATGAGAAGAGAAGACTCCCTGGAAAAGACCCTGATGTTGGGAGAGATGGAGGGCACAAGGAGAAGGGGACCACAGAGGACGAGATGGTTGGACAGTGTTCTCGAAGCTACCAGCATGAGTTTGACCAAACTGCGGGAGGCAGTGGAAGACAGGAGGGCCTGGCGTGCTCTGGTCCAGGGGGTCACGAAGAGTCGGACACGACTAAACGACTAAACAAGAAGAAGTATTAAATGCTCGCCCTGGGGGGGTGGAGGGGAGAGGATTATGTCGCACCAGGTGTTATTTCTTCCCTTTCCACCTGTGTGTCTGTGGACAAGGTTACGCCCACGCGCATCTTGGCGTCTGATGGAACTGATTTTTCAATGCATGTCTGGGTTCTCCCTTTCTCTCTCTGCCTGAGATCTTGGGGAGCTAAGAACTGATGCCTTTGAATTCTGGTGCTGGAGGAGACTCTGGAGAGTCCCATGGACTGCAAGAAGATCAAACCTCTCCATTCGGAAGGAAATCAGCCCTGAGTGCTCACTGGAAGGACAGATCCTGACGCTGAGGCTCCAAGACTTTGGCCACCTCATGAGAAGAGAAGACTCGCTGGAAAAGACCCTGATGTTGGGAAAGATGGAGGGCACAAGGAGAAGGGGACGACAGAGGACGAGATGGTGGGACAGTGTTCTCAAAGCTACCAGCATGAGTTTGACCAAACTGGGGGAGGCAGTGGAAGACAGGAGGGCCTGGCGTGCTCTGGTCCAGGGGGTCACGAAGAGTCAGACACGACTAAACGACTCAACAACATCATTGTATGGCCCTCTGTCTAGATGAGATCCCTGCCTTGCAGCGGGGGCTGGACTAGATGACCTTTGGGGAGCCCCCTTCCCTGCCCCTCATTCTCTTCTCCCTCTCCCCAGCGGGGACCCCGCCCACCATTCGCGGAGGGGGGGGCTGGTTACCTAGGCGACTCGCTGAGCTTCTGGCCCGGCCCGGCTCCCTTGAACTGTAGCTCCGCTTTGATATCCTGGAAAAACTTCTTCATGGCGGCGGCGTCGAGAGCGCCCCTCCCCCCCTCACCTCACGAATCCCCAAACATAGCCCCCGCCCCCGCCCCTCGACTTTCGTTTCCTTCGACGCTCCGCCGTAAACAGGAAGCGGAAGTTGGTCGCTGGAAGGAAGGAGGACGAAGTTTCCGGTCACGTGCCCCGCCACTTCCGCCCTCTCTTGACTCAAACGGGAGGTTGGGCGCTTCCCCTGTAGAGTGCCGATTGGCGTCGAGCCCAGCCGGAAGTGGAAACCCTGGGCTTTTGATTGGTTAGTTTCCGCTCCCGGCTAGGAAGGCCGCTCTAGGCGAGTGACCTCCCTTCTCCATGGTCAAAGTTTACCAAGTCCTTAAATGGGGCCATGAAGTCATAGGTCTTTCCTGCAGTTTGGATCCATTGCTCCGTGTCCGCTTCTCTGGAGCAGCAGAAAACAACCTTTCTCCCTCCTCTATGTGACATCCTTTTATATATTTGAACATGGCTATCATATCACCCCTTAACCTCCTCTTCTCCAGGCTAAACATGCCCAGCTCCCTTAGCCGTTCCTCATAAGGCATCGTTTCCAGGCCTTTGACCATTTTGGTTGCCCTCCTCTGGACACGTTCCAGTTTGTCAGTGTCCTTCTTGAACTGTGGTGCCCAGAACTGGACACAGTACTCCAGGTGAGGTCTGACCAGAGCAGAATACAGTGGCACTATTATTGCCCTTGATCTAGATGCTATACACCTATTGATGCAGCCCGGAATTGCATTGGCTTTTTTAGCTGCCGCGTCACACTGTTGGCTCATGTCAAGTTTGTGGTCAACCAAGACTCCTAGATCCTTTTCACATGTACTGCTCTCAAGCCAGGTGTCACCCATCTTGTATTTGTGCCTCTCATTTTTTTTGCCCAAGTGCAATACTTTACATTTTTCCCTCTTAAAATTCATCTTGTTTGTTTTGGCCCAGTTCTCCAGTTCTACATGAGTAGAATGTGTGCTTTGATTTAAAATGCATCTCTGGGTTATTTGTGGGGCACAGGAATTCGTTCATTCCACCCCCCCAAAAAAAATAGTCTGACCCCCCATGGCTGAAAAATATAGTCTCTCTGGTTGGCCTCTATTATTTTCTCCTACCAATAGGGAACCTATGTAAGGACTCTATATGGGCTCTTGGATACCCCATAAGGGAAAAGGGCAATTTTTGTTTACAACACTGGCCCATGGCTGAAAAAGGTTGCTGACCCCTGCCGTATGGGGATCAAACCCGCAACGTTCGGGTCATCAGCACAGTGCTCCAACCAACGGAGCTCTGCAACCTCCATGCATGAAGCACATTTAAAGGCCAGGGTCTTCCCTGAAAGAATCCCTAGGAACTGAACGCTTGTGTATTTGCAGGACCCCAGGATCTGCCTCAATATTTGTTCCTTCGTTCAATCCAGGACTACATTTCTGTTCTGCCTCATCTATATTCTATATTTCATTCCAGAAAAGATTTCCTTGTTAGCCCCAAAATAGAAAACCAGTGAGGGCCCAACCAAAGATAAGTAGCAACTTAAGTGGCAACCGACAACTGGGGAACACTGGCCTGTGAGCGCTCCAGTTGGAGAACAGCCTTTGCCAAAGGTGTCCTGGGCTTTGGAGACACTCGAACTCAGGACGCAAGGGAGAAAAGTGCTAAGAGGAAGGCATGCTTGACAAACCCTCACCGTGATCAACTCCTGCCCTGGAACCAAGGTCCACACTGTGGAAGGACGTGTGGATCCAGAATTGGCCTCCACAGTCATTTACAGACTCACTGTTAAAAAATGGAAAATGAACAAGGTCCCAACCAAAGAAGCGTGGCAACTTAAGTTGACAGAATATGCACAACTCGCAGACTTCACGTATCAAATGTTGTAAACGAAAACTCCTCCTTTTCCCTTATGGGGTCCACAAGAGCCTATATAGAGTTCTTTGTAGGTTCTCCATCGGTAGGAGGAAATAACAGAGGCCAACCAGAGACTATTGAGAAGCAAACAAACAAACAAATTTCTTTCCAGTAGCACCTTAAAGACCAACTAAGTTAGTTCTTGGTATGAGCTTTCGTGTGCATGCACACTTCTTCAGATACACTTGTGTGCATGCACACGAAAGTGTGCATGCACACGAAAGCTCATACCAAGAACTAACTTAGTTGGTCTTTAAGGTGCTACTGGAAAGAAATTTGTTTGTTTGTTTGTTTTGAGTATGGCAGACCAACACGGCTACCTTTCTGTATTGAGAAGCAAAGCAGCTAGCAAGCCTGATCTTTATTAAAGCTGTTGCTTCTTCTTCGGCGATCACTCGTAGCCGAGTAAGATTGTCTTCCATGAACACAGTCTTAACAGTGAATCTATTAAGTGACTATGGAGGCCAATTCTGGATCAACATGTCCTTCCACAGTGGGGACCTTGCTTCCAGGGCAGGAGTTGATCACGGTGTTCGCCAAGCATGCCTTCCTCTTAGCACGTTTCTCTCTTGCGCTCTGAGTTCGAGTGTCTTCAAAGCCCACGACACCTTTGGTCAAGGCTGTTCTCCAACTGGAGCGCTCTCAGACCAGTGTTTCCCAGTTGTCGGTGTGTATACTACATTTTTTTAGATTTGCCTTGAGACAGTCTTTAAACCTCTTTTGTTGACCACCAGCATTACGCTTTCCATTTTTAAGTTCGGAATAGAGTAGTTGCTTCGGAAGACGATAATCAGGCATCCTCACAACATGACCAGTCCAACGAAGTTGATGTTGAAGAATCATTGCTTCACTTGTCTTCCCAAGTGACGTGTAAAAATTATCGGAGACACTGTTGATGGAATCTTTTGAGGAGTTGGAGATGGCGTTTAAAAGTGGTCCATCTTTCACAAGCATATAGTAAGGTTGGTAGTACAGTGGTACCTTGGGTTACAGATACTTCAGGTTACAGATGCTTCAGGTTACAGACTCCGCTAACCCAGAAATAGTACCTCGGGTTAAGAATTTGGCTTCAGGATGAGAACAGAAATTGTGCTCCGGTGGCACGGCGGCAGCAGGAAGCCCCACTAGCTAAAGTGGTGCTTCAGGTTAAGAACAGTTTCAGGTTAAGAACGGATCTCTGGAACGAATTAAGTACTTAGCCCGAGGTACCACTGTACAATAGCTTTGTAAACAAGCATTTTGGTAGAGTAGTCCTAGCAAACATCCCCAAAGCCAGCATAGTCTTATTTGCAAATACCCGTGGGTTTTTTAGACCGTATGACCTGGTTGAAAAAGATAAATCTGGAAGAGAGGCATTTGTTATGCAAACGAGGCGCCTTGCCAATGGTGCTGCATGACTAGTCCTCCTAAGGCACATTTCTTGCTTTTATTTCCCAGTGAAAAAGTGAAAACGCCTTTCCACTTGAGAGTTCGGAGCCTTGGGCAAAAGACAGGTTGGGGCCTGATTGTAGATGCCAATTAGGAATGTGGTGCCAACTTCGTAGCTCCAGGCAGCACCGTTAAAGTAGCTGCTTTTAGGAGAGCTGATATTTAAAAGAGAAAGATCTGGTGCTTTAAAAAAAATAAAATGCAATGCCTTTTCTGCTTCCTCTTTCACACACACAGTCTTTGCATAGCACTCTCATGCACCCTTGAGCACGAATTATATATTATACTATATTTATAGTGTGTTGGAGTGGACATAGATTGGGTGCCTTTGACTCAGTCACACCCTTTTCCTCTGTTAACAGTCTAGCCTAGGGGTCAGCAAACTACGGCCCGTGGGCCACGGCGGTATATAAAATTAAGAATTAATGATGACAATTTTCTTTTCTTTTAAAAAGAAAGATGAAGTTTACAGTACAAAAGCAACAACAACACAACGAACAAAACTGTGACCCTTAGGCGGTATATAAATTTAAGAAATAACGACAATGACCATTTTCTTTTATTAATTTATTTTTAAAAAGAAAGCTGAAGGTTTATTCTGCATTTCCTCTCCCTGCCCAATATTCCCCTGCAAGGTGTTAATAGTTGTGCAAACTTTCTAACCCAGGAAGACACCTGTTTCAGCGATGATATTTAAAATAATAATAATAATAATAACTCGAGAATAGTCTCGATGAAATAATTGCATTTATTAATGAAGATTTGTACACAGCCTTTGATCCGAACATCCCAGGGCAGTTTGCAGCAATAGGAACATGAAGCCAGAACGCAAAAGGTGCAATGAAAAAGAAGAAAACCCTGCAACCGCTCTTCCCCATGTGGTATGATATTTTGCTGGAGTGGTATACAAAAGATGAGGAGGTGAAGGAGGCTATGACTAAGTGGGCGATAGATATTGGATATAACATCGACTTTGAGAGGTGGTTGGAACTATGGAACAAGAATATGAGATTTACGGCATGCACGGCACTAAAGGAAAACCTGTGGAAAATGATCTACAGGTGGTATCACACACCAGTGAAATTAGCAAAGATTTGTAAGTTGAAGGATAAAAGATGCTGGAAATGTAGAGAGGTAGAAGGTGACCTCTACCATATGTGGTGGTCGTGTTGCAAAGTGAGAGGCTTTTGGGAATTGGTTTATAATGAACTTAAAAAAATATTGCAATATACATTTCCCCAAAAAGCCAGAAGCTTTTTTGTTAGGAATGGTCAGTAAAGAAATTTAAAAAGAAGACAAGATCTTGTTTCTATATGCTACGACAGCTGCAAGAATTATGTTAGCACAAAATTGGAAATTAGAAGTAATACCCAACATAAGTGATTGGCAGGTTAAAATGCTAAATTACGCTGAGCTTGATAGAATATCAGGAAGATTAAGGGACCAAGACGAACAGAAATTTCATGATAATTGGAAGAAATATTTAATGTATATGGAATCTAAATCTCAGGTGACACTGGCGGGGTTGAAATAACTCTAACAGCGGGAAAGGCCTATGTAAAAGAGTTAAAAAGTACGCGACTATATAATTTATTCGATACTCAAGGCTCAGTTGAGACTAACTCAGTTATGTATTTTATTTATGATTTGTGAAGTGGATATAATCTGTATAAGGTATGTGGTGGATTTTTTGTTTATGTTTTTCCTGGATATATGTGCAAATATGAATAAAAAATTATAAAAGAAATAAAGAGAGAGAATTCAGCTTTGTGAGAGGACCAAGAGCTCTCCAGAGCATGTGCAGAGTGCTCGCTCCCTTCCCCTTCCCCAAGCCCTTGAGGCGGCACAGCCACCCAGGCTCTTTCACATCTCGTGGGTCCGAGGAGCCCCCACGTTGCCCCAAGCCAAATTCCTCGCCTTGCAAGGGTCGGGGTCAGACTAGATGACCCCCAGGGGTCCCCTTCCCGCGAGTCCCAACGGCTTTCTTCCCTCAGCCCCGCCTTTAAAAAAAAGCCCCGCCCCCTTTCCTCATTCCCCCCTTTTTATTACCCAGCCTGCCCCAACAAGGCCCCGCCTCCCCTCTGAGGGAGGCCCCTCTCCCATTGGTCGAAGGGCGCGCGCGCGCGCGCCAACCAAGCCCGCCGGCCAATGAGCGGGAAGGGCGGCGGCGGAGCGGCAGGCGGCGAGAACCAATCGGCTCCCTCGCTTTTTTTTCCTCCCCAACGAGGCCCCGCCTCCCCCTGAGGGAGGCCCCCCTCCGATTGGGCGGGAGGTGCCGGCCAATGAGCGAGGAGGGCGGCGTCGGAGCGGCAGGCGGCGAGAACCAATCGGCTCCTTTCTTTCCCCCCCATCTCCCCTTCAAGAGGCCCGGCGGCCACGCCCACCCCCGCTCCCGGTTGCCTGGCGAAGCCTGAGGCCTGGCTGGGGCCTGCTCGCCAGCCAGCCGCCGAAATGCCGCACGGCTTCAAGGCCGGAGACCTCGTCTTCGCCAAGATGAAGGGATACCCGCACTGGCCGGCCAGGGTGAGGGACATTCCTCCATCTCTATATCTATATATGGCGTGAGGGGAGCGCTGAGGGCAGATATAGATACTGAGGGGGGGGCTCTCGTCGCTTAGCAACCGCCCTGAGCGGGGGGGGGAGGGAGTGGCGTCTCTCTCCCCCCCCCCCGTTTTCCTCTCACTGCTTCTGAGGCTGCGCCTTAGGGGGCTGTTCTACGGCGCCCTCTAGCGGCGGAGGCGGAAGCAGCACCTTGAGGAGCCTGGAAGGAGCCCGTTTCCCTTGCATGGGGCACCAGCCTTTTGTGTATGTGTGTGTGTGTGTGTGTGTGTGTGTGATCGCTGTATGTTTGTGATGTTAGGCCTCTGCCTCCACCCACCAGAACAAGGCGGGGGGGGGGAGGTAGGGGCAAGGGAGAGAGGAAGGGGGCCGGGTTCCTGCTAGCATTGCAAAAACAAACCATGAGATTCGGGGGGGGGGGGTTTGCAGCGGAGCCTGGCCCCAAATGGGTCTCTAAAATGCATGTGCAGATTTGGGGTGTTGTTTGTTTTGTTTTTTGGCATTGTGGCTTCCCATCCTGTCAACCGGGTAGCCAGGGCAGTATACAAATTTTAATAATAATGCATGTGATTATGCATGCATGATTGTGCATGCATGAATGTGCATGAATGTGTGCGTGATTGCTTGTACAGATTTTTATTTTTGGAGCGGATGGGCCCCCCAGCAAGGGGGAGATTCGGCCTACAGAAGCTACGGCGGTATATAAATTTTAATAATAATGCATGTGATTATGCATTCATGATTATGCATGCATGAATGTGCATGCATGAATGCATGCATACATGTGTGCATGATTGCTTGTACAGATTTTTATTTTTGGAGCGGATGGGCCCCCCAGCAAGGGGGAGATTCGGCCTACAGAAGCTACGGCGGTATATAAATTTTAATAATAATGCATGTGATTATGCATGCATGAATGTGCATGCATGAATGTGCATGCATGAATGTGCATGAATGTGTGCATGATTGCTTGTGCAGATTTTTATATTTGGAGCGGATGGGCCCCCCAGCAAGGGGGAGATTCGGCCTACAGAAGCTACGGCGGTATACAAATTTTAATAATAATGCAGTGGTACCTTGGGTTACAGATGCTTCAGGTTACAGGCGCTTCAGGTTACAGACTCCGCTAACCCAGATATAGTACCTCGGGTTAAGAACTTTACTTCAGGATGAGAACAGAAGTTGTGCTCCGGCGGCGCGGCGGCAGCAGGAGGCCCCATTAGCTAAAGCGGTGCTTCAGGTTAAGAACAGTTTCAGGTTAAGAACGGACCTCTGGAACAAATTAAGTACTTAACCCGAGGTACCACTGTAATGCATGTGATTATGCCATAGTTGTCAACGCTTCCCTTTTTAAAAAAGAAATTCCCTTATTCCGAATAGGATTCCTCGCAAGAAAAGGGAAAAGCTGACAGCTATGGATTATGCATGCATTTGCTTGTTTGAACAGATTTTTGGGGGGGGAGAGGTGGGCCCTCCAGTTTGGGCCTACAGAATCTATGTGGGTAACATACGTGATATATGCATATATGTTCAAAGAAACAGGTGTTGGTGAGGCCTTTGCAATGCTGAGGAGAGATTCGCCCTCAAGGTTTGGCGCCGAGGGGTTTGGGTCAGGAAGCCTGTCATTGAATGCTCCTCTTAAGTCCGAAGAGGGGGTTGGAGGGATTGTGTTAGGCATGTGTGCACAATACTTAAATTTAATGTAGTTATATTTATATCCTATTCCATCGCGGAACCCCAGGTGTCTTCTTTAGGCGGTCGTCTGTCCGGGTGCTGACCAGATCTGGATCTGCTTAGCTTTGCCAAGGTGGCTCCAATGTCTACTCTTAAGACCCCGGGATGTTAATAGTTAATGGAATCGCTCCCACTCACTAATTTGGGAGGGGTGGGGAATGAGGTGAAATGGGACCCCTGTGGAGACTCTATATATAGGGTCTCCAATGGGGGCCCTGTCTCCTCCCTCAGAAATAACGCTGGCTGTGGAATTGGGGGGAAACTCCCACTGTCGACGAGAAAGACTTAATGCAATCCATACATGCATACACACATTCACTCACTCAGATGTTATGTGTGCCCTTTTCTCCGTCTATGCCATGGGTAGGCAAACTAAGGCCCGGGGGCTGGATCTGGCCCAATCGCCTTCTAAATCTGGCCCACGGACAGTACGGGAATCAGCATGCTTTTACATGAGTAGAATGTGTGCTTTTATTTAAAATGCATCTCTGGGTTCTTGGTGAGGCATAGGAATTTGTTCAAAATATAGTCCAGCCAGCCCCCCACAGGGTCTGAGGGACAGTGGACCAGCCCCCCGTTGAAAAAGTTTGCTGACCCCTGGTCTTGTGAGATACAATAAGTACAGTCTGTGCATCCCCCCCCCAACAAAATATGCACACACACACAACAGGAGGGTCTGCCTGGAATCTCCGTCCAAACTGCGCATTAGTCAGTAACCAAATACTTTTGTTAAACTGGTGGCAGAAACATTTGTACAGTGGGTAGTTTGAGACAGGGTGCATTATTATTTTTTCCATCAAGGATTTTCTATGCAGTTGGCCTTACATGCCACTTGTATCCCTCCAAAACTGTGTGTGCGGTGTGTGGGCAGCCTCTTGTTTGTTAAATTCTGTTGGGGCAGTGTTGTGCAATGAGGAGAGAGAAGAGGTACATTTTCCTGTACCGTAAGAGTACTGATGGGGTTAGCCCTATTGTCTGCCATCATTGTGTTCAGCCCCCCCCCCATTCCTGCAAAAGGAATCATACAATAGGGCAGCCCTAGATAATTGGCAGGGACGCGGGTGGCGCTGTGGGTTAAACCACAGAGCCTAGGACTTGCCGATCAGAAGGTCGGCGGTTCGAATCCCCGCGACGGGGTGAGCTCCCGTTGCTCGGTCCCTGCTCCTGCCAACCTAGCAGTTCGAAAGCACGTCAAAGTGCAAGTGGATAAATAGGTACCGCTGTGGCGGGAAGGTAAACGGCGTTTCCGTGCGCTGCTCTGGTTCGCCAGAAGCGGCTTAGTCCTGCTGGCCACATGACCCGGAAGCTGTACACCAGCTCCCTCGGCCAATAAAGCGAGATGAGCGCCGCAACCCCAGAGTCGGTCACCACTGGACTTAATGGTCAGGGGTCCCTTTACCTTTACATAATTGGTATCCTAGTGCACCAGCCTTGGGAAATTGAGCGGAGGGGTGCTTCTTTCCCCACCCCAATTTTTTCCTCTTTCATCGCGCTCCCCCCTCCCCCCCAGTTGTGCAATAGAGCCAATTGGCTTCATATACAGCCTCCATTCTAAGCACGGCGAGGGAAGAGAATGGGCTTTATATAATCGTAGAATTGTAGAGTTGAAAGGGACCACGAGGGTCATCCAGTCCAACCCCTTATAGTGCAGAAATCTTTTGCCCAATGTGGGGCTCGAACCTATGACCCTGAGATTCAGAGTCTCTCATGCAGTACCAAATGAGCTTTATAGTTCAGCAGCAGTGCAACTACTAGGCATGAGGAAGGTCCCAATTTCAATTCATATCGTTTTCAGCTGTTTAAAAGGCAGCAGGAGAACAGTTGCTGCTGGTTAGAGTTGACAAGGTTGGGCTAGGACAGGCATAGGCAAACTGGGCCCTCCAGATATTTTGGGACTACAACTCCCATCATCCCTAGCTAACAGGACCAGTGGTCAGGGATGATGGGAGTTGTAATCCCAAAACATCTGGAGGGCCGAGTTTGCCTATGCCTGGGCTAGGAGAACTAACCTTGCAGAAGGCAGCTTCCTTTGTACTTAAGTTAGCAGCTTTCTGTAACGTTCTGGGCCGGTTGGCCAATCCTGGTTCAGCGGAAACCTGGGTTACTTTGAACTGGTAGGTCCCTTCCATTGCATCCGAGATTTTGCAGCCATGATTGGGCTTTAGTATTCCAATAACACAGCAGTGGCCAACTCCCAAGTGACTGTGATGGGGGTCCAGGTCAAAGTTGAGGGTTTTTTAGGGAGGAGGAAAGCCCCGTTTTTTAGGGGTGCAGCTTTGTTTAGGGGAGCCACAGTTGTTGAGCTTCTTTGGGGGAGCCAGTGATCTACCACAGACGTCCAGTGATCCACCTGTTGGATATGCCTGCAATAACACAAGCCCAGGAGTAGAAATTGTCCTCAGGCGCTACCGTTGGGGAGACAGGGTGAAGAGTTGCTTTTCTTAAACAGGTGTAGCTACTACCTTAGGAACATAAGAAACTGCTTCATGCTGAGACGGACCAACGGTCCATCTAGCGCAGTATCACACTGACTGGCAGTAGCAGGCCAGAGTTTCAGGCAGGGATTCTCCACCAGTGAGTCATAACCCTCTCTTGCATCCCTAACTGAAAAATGCAATGAGGATATTTGGTACTCGCTTGGAAGTGAGAGCCAGTGTGGTGTAGTGGTTAAGAGTGGTAGTCTTGTAATCTGGGGAACCGGGTTCGCTTCCCCGCTCCTCCACATGCAGCTGCTGGGTGACCTTGGGCTAGTCACACTTCTCTGAAGTCTCTCAGCCCCACTCACCTCACAGAGTGATTGTTGTGGGGGAGGAAGGGAAAGGAGAATGTTAGCCGCTTTGAGACTCCTTAAAGGGAGTGAAAGGCGGGATATCAAATCCAAACTCTTCTTCTTCTTCTTCTCATGCAACAGTGGAGGGAGTTACTTTTTTGTGTGTGCTTCCAAGACTTTGGGAGGGTATTGGACCCATATATCTGAGCTCCATCAGCAACCCCATTCTATAGCAGGGGAAATTTAAATTCCTAGGTTTTCATAGAATCATAGAGTTGGAATAGACCACAAGGGCCATCGAGTCCAACCCCCTGCCAAGCAGGAAACACCATCAGAGCACTCCTGACATATGGTTGTCAAGCCTCTGCTTAAAGACCTCCAAAGAAGGAGACTCCACCACACTCCTTGGCAGCAAATTCCACCGTCAAACAGCTCTTACTGTCAGGAAGTTCTTCCTAATGTTTAGGTGGAATCTTCTTTCCTGCAGTTTGGATCCATTGCTCCGTGTCCGCTTCTCTGGAGCAGCAGAAAACAACCTTTCTCCCTCCTCTATATGACATCCTTTTATATATTTGAACATGGCTATCATATCACCCCTTAACCTCCTCTTCTCCAGGCTAAACATGCCCAGCTCCCTTAGCCGTTCCTCATGCATCGTTTCCAGACATTTGACCATTTTGGTTGCCCTCCTCTGGACACGTTCCAGTTTGTCAGTGTCCTTCTTGAACTGTGGTGCCCAGAACTGGACACAGTACTCCAGGTGAGGTCTGACCAGAGCAGAATACAGTGGCACTATTACTTCCCTTGATCTAGATGCTATACTCCTATTGATGCAGCCCAGAATTGCATTGGCTTTTTTAGCTGCCGCGTCACACTGTTGGCTCATGTCAAGTTTGTGGTCAACCAAGACTCCTTGGTTTTATGTGGTTTTGTATTATATGGCTTTATAATTGATGTTTTAATTTGTTGGAAGCCACCCAGAGTGGTTGGGGCAACCCAGTTAGATGGACTGCATATTATTATTATTAATAATAATAATAATAATAATAATAGAACATTTTGAACAGAATATACCCCTTGTTGCCCCAGGGCCTTTGGATCCCCCTTCCCAGTTATAAAATGGGTGTTGGAATGGAATGGGAAGGTTTCCAGTTTTCTACGCCCCATTGTTTTATTTATTTGTTTCACTAACAATCCACCCCCTCCTTTTGTCGTTTTGTGAGGTAGCTTAGGCTGAGAGACTTACTGGCCCAGGGTTACCCATTGGACTTCATGTCCGAGTGAGAATTTGAACCCCTATCTCTCAGATCCTAGCTTGACATTCCAAGCACACTAGCCTTATTTTGCAAGAGCCCAGCCTATACGTTTGCTATCCAAATGGGGTTCTCTTCCCTGCCCCCTGTTGTACCACGGATTCACTTACTAGCACTTCCTTGGGATTCTAGCACTTCCAGGGTCAGAAACTCAGATATATAAGCCAATCGCCAAATGGCACCTTAAAACCTGGGTTGCTGTCACCACAGTGGGATGTCCCTGTGCCATTCAAGTTACTGATATTGTTTTTATTATTCATTTCACTTCTATACTGCTTTATATTTTAAAGGGGAAATCTCAGAATTGTTCACAAGACATTAAAACTTCAAATAAAACAATCCAGAATGCTTTAGCTGAGATTCCTGCATTGCAGGGGGTTGGACTAGATGGCCTTTGGTCTCCTTCCAACTCTATGATGATTCTAAAACAAATGCAGACTTCAGGGGAAATATTTCAGTTCCTTCTCTAAGAGACACTTTCTTTCCCTGTACAGTGGTGCCTCGGGTTACGTACGCTTCAGGTTACGTACGCTTCAGGTTACAGACTTCACTAACCCAGAAATAGTGCTTCAGGTTAAGAACTTTGCTTCAGGATGAGAACAGAAATCGTGGTGGCAGCAGGAGGCCCCATTAGCTAAAGTGGTGCTTCAGGTTAAGAACAGTTTCAGGTTAAGAACGGACTTCCGGAACGAATTAAGTACTTAACCCGAGGTACCACTGTATTTATTTACCTACTTAATGTGTAGATCGGCCCTATAACAGGACTCTAGGAAGCCACGGTGGGGTAGTGGCTAGAGTGTTGGACTAGGACCTTGGGAGATCAGGGCTCAAATCCCCGATCCGTCATGAAGCTCACTGGGTGACCTTGAAGTCAGTCACAGCTTCTTCACCTACCTCACAGGGTCTTTGTAGGGATTAATGGAGGAGGGGCATGAACCATGTACTACTTGGGGGGGAAAGGTGGGATATAAATGCAATAGATAATGTCTTTTGCTCACCTGCTGAAGAAAGCTGGAAGGGCCAGCCAGATGGAGATGTCAGTCGTCAGCCTGGCACCCAGAGATCACCATGTGGTTACAGTTAGACTCGTGCCACTGGCAAAACATGCCCGGCACCAGGGGGATTCCAAACACTGCTTCATCCCTACATTGGCTCCCCGTACGTTTCCGAGCACAATTCAAAGTGTTGGTGGTGACCTTTAAAGCCCTAAACGGCCTCAGCCCAGTATACCTGAAGGAGCGTCTCCACCCCCATCGTTCTCCCCGGACACTGAGGTCCAGCTCCGAGGGCCTTCTGGCAGTTCCCTCACTGCGAGAAGCAAAGCTACAGGGAACCAGGCAGAGGGCCTTCTTGGTAGTAACCTGAAGCGTATGTAACCCGAGGTACCACTGTAGAGTGGTCGGCTCCCCACTACCCCAAATCTTCACTTCTGCACCTTGAAAGCATTCTAGGCACCTTGTGACAGACAAGAACCTTTGCCTATACAGTGGTACCTCAGGTTACATACGCTTCAGGTTACAGACTCCGCTAACCCAGAAATTGTACCTTGAGTTAAGAACTTTGCTTCAGGATGAGAACAGAAATCGTGTGGTGGCAGCGCGGAGGCTGCAGGAGGCTCCATTAGCTAAAGTGGTGCTTCAGGTTAAGAACAGTTTCAGGTTAAGAAGGAACCTTCAGAACGAATTAAGTTCTTAACCCGAGGTACCACTGTATATCCTGTCATTATCCGGGGACTAGCTCCTTTCTAGCAGCCTTGGGGTTTTGACTTAGGACGCTGTGAAAAGTACATGGAGTTTGTACCCTCAACCTGCTTTCTTGCTCTCAGAGATCTGGGGGTGGGAGGGGGAAACAGCCCACATATTTAAGGTTTCGCTCACCAAGCCAAACATGAGAAGGGATGCTCAGCATTTGTGGTGTTACGGCATCATGTTGTTCTTTGTATCTTGCAAAGGGAGGGCTTAGCTGATGGTCACACCTGCACCCAGCGATCGAAACTCACCAGGCGCATTTTGCACGTGGCTGTCGGCCACTTGCGGCATGCAGGCATACAGCAGCATCTTTTTGTTGCTATGAAGCAAGTCACCTGGCTCGCGCCATAGCGCTTCAGCAAAAGAGCACAATCTTCTGCTGTGAACCAGCTGACTTGCAAAGTAGCGCAGCAGCAAACTCTTTCCTTGAAGTGTGCAATTTAATCTCATTTTGAAACTGGCAGAGCTGAGACCTTGCCCTAATGCTGAACCGAACCCAAAGGTTTAACGGTATTTCTTCTCTCTCATCCTCTTCAGTTCTGATTCAGCCGTTAACTTAAAATGATTTAATTACTGGCTCCGTTACTTTGAACTTATTCAGGTTCACATTGTACAAATTGATGTCATCAAGTACTATTCTTGTGGAGTAAGTCTGTTGGGAGTGGATATAATGATGAATATTTAACGAGAGACCTTTTTTATTTTTAAACACGGTGACGGATCCAAAAGACCTTGCTTCTTCCTCCTTGTCACTTCAACAGATCTTAAAAGGACTCTCCCCTGAACAGGGTTTGTTGAAGGAAGTCTGAGAACTTGCAGTGGAAAGGGGCAGTTGTAGAAGCCCACATAATTGCTTAGGAGCATGCCTGTTTTCCTGACTGTTTTCACACACAATTCTATCAGTTATATTTTATATGCACAATCAGAATGAATTTCAGGAAACAAAATGCTTTTTCTGTGCTCTTAACCCAAACGTAGCAGATGTTGTGGGACTACAACTCCCATCGTCCCCAGCAAGCATGGCCAATGGACGGGGATGATGGGAGTTGTAGTCCAACAACATCTGGACTGCACATTGGCCAGCCCCACTTTAACCACGATACCAAGGTGGTTCTCTGCAATAATCATTCAAGCCACCATGCTGATCCCATTTGACTTGCTCTTCTTTTCAGATCGACGATATCATTGATGGCGCAGTGAAGCCCCCGCCTAACAAATACCCCATTTTCTTCTTCGGCACCCACGAGACGTAAGTTCCGGTCTCGGGATCTGGGGCAGGGCACAGCTTTCCCGCGTTTCGTTTGCTCGATGCCGCCCTGCTCCATTCTCTAACCTTTGCTTTCCTTCTCTGCCCCAGGGCCTTCTTGGGACCCAAGGACCTCTTCCCTTACGAGAAATACAAGGAGAAATATGGAAAGCCCAACAAACGGAAAGGCTTCAACGAAGGATTGTGGGAGATCCAGAACAACCCGCATGCCAGTTACAGTGCGCCTCCGGTAAGTGGCGTCAAGGACAGCCCTGCTGGAGCTGCAATAGCTGGCTTTGTACATCCCGCCTGCATGAGCTCAGGGCAACATACATTGGGGTGGGGAACTTCTGACCCTCCAAACGTGGGGCTGCAACTCCCATCTTTTGGTCCTGCCGTCTAGAGGGCCAAACATTCCCAACCCCTGACACAAATAATTCTGCACCCACACTAGGGCCACGTCGGTCGTCTGCATCAAAAGCAACAGCCTTACAACATGTTAAAAGACTTACAGGTTGATAGTGGCACAAGCTTTCGTGGTCTACAGTCTACCTGATTCGTGGTGCAGATATACCTGCTGGGGTTGTTTGGGGGGGGGGGTGAGATGGACTGTACGCAGCAATGTTGGAAGGAAATGAAATGCAGAAAATATGAATAGTGGCACAATGGCCGGCCACCAAGGCTGTCACTGGTAACACAGACTTCCTGGCACTGAAAAGCCAATTAACACTGTGGTTTAAAAAATGGAGGGACTCCCTCAGGTATTTTGGGTCCAAGCTGTTTAGGGCATTAAAAAGTAAGTACGAGGACTTTAAGGGACACAAGTGCTGTGGTCTGAAGCACTGAGCTTTTTGGACTTGCCAATCAGAAGGTTGGTGGTTCGAATCTTTGCGATGGAGTGAGCTCCCATTGCTCTGTCCCAGCTTCTGCCAACCTAGCAGTTCAAAAGCACACCAGTGCAAGTAGATAAATAGGTACTGCTGTGCCGGGAAGGTAAACGGTGTTTCCGTGTGCTTTGGCTTCTGTCACAGTGTTCTGTTGCGCCAGAAGCAGTTTAGTCCTGCTGGCCACATGACCTGGAAAGCTGTCTGCGGACAAACGTTGGCTCCCTCGGCCTGAAAGCGAGATGAGCGCTGCAACCCCATAATCGCCTTTCACTGGACTTAACCTCCCAGGGGTCATTTACCTTTTACCTTTTTACCCGCACTTTAAATTGAGCTCAGGAGCAAATAGGTAGGCAATGTGATTCTTTCAAAATAGGTGTAATATGAACAGCTTTCCTAAAAAGATAATGCCGTGTAGAAATGAAATAAATAACAACAACAACTCTGGCTATACTGGTTAAAATTGTAGTAGGCATGGCAGATGAAGATGATGGACTTTATGGAGCTGGCTGATCTCACGGGGAGAATCCGCGACCAGAAAGAAGAGGAATATCAAGATGACTGGAAGAAATTTAAAGATTATTTGAATAAATAGTGTAACATTAAGGATTAGTAATTACTTGAAAGTACCAAATAGGCCTAGGATTAAATTAGTATTAAACAAATAAATGAGAAATAGAATGTTAAGAAAAGTTAAGAAATTTGATTATAATTGGAATATTGTTTTTTGAATAATTAATTGGAAAACTGCTACATTCAATTACAAGGAAATTCAGATGGAAGAAATTAGAGGAAGTCAAGTAATATGTTTATGAAGTTGGAAGTTTGACTAATTAATTAATTCTTATTGTATATGTGTTTGTGGTTGTATCTTTAGTTATTATTTCTTATATTTTTTATTTTTTTATTTTTCTTATTTTTGTTTTATTGATTTTATAGTATGTGTTGTGTTTGTATGAAACTTAATAAATATTATTGCAGGCAGCCTGCAGTAACTGAAGCTTCAGAGTAGTCTTGAAGGGCAGGCCTACATAGAACGTATTACAGTAATCTAGCCGAGATGGGGTACCAGAGCATGGGTTATAGAATCGTAGAGTTGTAGAGTTGGAAGCTCTTGCAATGCAGGAATCTCTTGCCCAACACGGGGCTCGAACCTGAGATTAAGAGGTGGAGGTGAGGAAGGTTAGCCTGAGCAACAGTGACTGGCCCAAGGTTCGTGGCTGAGAGGAGGTGAACCTGAGTCTCCCCAGACACCATTGATAGGCTTCTGCTCCCGGACCCCCTCTGTTTCTTTCTTCGCGGAATTGTGTGTGGGAATTTACAAAGGTTTTTAGGGAAAAAATCTTACCATTTGCTTGTCTTCCTTCCCCTCCCCTATCAGCCAATAAGCTCCTCCGATAGTGAAGTCCCTGACGTTGACCCCATAGTTGGCGGAGGAGCCGGAAGCGACATCGCGGAGGAGGAGGAATCTGCTCCGATGGCTGCAGTCGGTGCCGCGGGAGTGACCGTGGAGAAAGTGCAGAGCGAAGACGAGTCGGACAGGGGAAGCGATCACAGTGGTCTGAAGCGGAAGCCGTTAGCCATGAAAGTGAGTGTAGCCGCTGGGGAGTAAAAGTGCTTCCACACCCCCAGCCCTGGTCTCCCACTCTGGGCTCCCTGTCTAAAGTGGCCAGTTTGGGCAACGGGACTTCTCTGTTTACTACAAGGAGAGCCCTGTTTAGAATAGACCAAAGGCCTGTCTCGGGTAGCTTGAGACCCATGGCCGCCCTCCAGATGCTGTTGGACCTTGTAGCGATCACACAGGGTCCCCGGACATTTGACGGTCTATTGACCCTGTGCCACCACTGTGATTGCCTTCTTCACTGCCACCACCCCGTTTCTCACAGGGACACTAGGAGTCCAGACGGTTGTTAACATTAACAAATACAGTGGTGCCCCGCAAGACGAATGCCTCGCAAGACGAAAAGCTCGCTAGACGAAAGGGTTTTCCATTTTTTGAGTCGTTCCGCAAGACGAATTTCCCTATGGGCTTGCTTCGCAAGACGAAACGTCTTGCGAGTTCTTGCGAGTTTGTTTCCTTTTTCTTAAAGCCGCTAAGCGCCGTGCTTCGCAAGACGAAAAAACCGCAAGACGAAGAGACTCGCGGAATGGATTAATTTTGTCTTGCGAGGCACCACTGTAATCAAGTTTATTTGTATAAGCTTGCGCAAGTAACAATTTCAAACTGATTATTCCAACAACAACAACAACAACAACAACAACAACAACAACAACAATTTATTTATACCCCGCCCATCTGGCTGGGCCTCCCCAGCCACTCTGGGCGGCTTGCATAAAAACCAAAAATACAGTAAAATATCACACGTTAAAAACTTCCCTGAACAGGGCTGCCTTAAGATGTCTTCTGAATGTCAGGTAGTTGTTTATCGCTTTGACATCTGCTGGAAGGGCGTTCCACAGGGCGGGCGCCACTACCGAGAACTATCTATCTGACTCCACCTAACAATTCCTCTCACTCTCTCACAATACACTCGACCAACCCACTGGCTATACCTCCCTCTTCCTTCTCCAACTCCCAGCTCTCAGCTGACTTTCAAAACTCCCACTCTAACTTTTACTCCTCCCCTTGCATTCCCACTGGCCAATCACATCTCACTCATTTAACCCTTTCCTTATGACCCACCTAGGAGGCAAGCGCCACAGACCCCAACTCCCACAATTCTGTTGGGATACTGCCAGGGAGACAAAGTCCATCTTAGCCCCAAGCCGGCTGCCGGACGATCCATCGATTTCCCGTAGACACGCAGTATCAGCAATTAGCGACACGAAGCCTCAAGAATAGATTGCCACATTCTTAGGCTGGTGCACACTCTATCAGCAGAATTCACACAGCAAAAGATGCACAGCAGGAGAGCATTTTTCCAAGTTTATTCAGCGTTGATCAGAACAAAGAAAAACATGACCGCCTGCATCAGTATGCTTAGGCAAGAAGAAGGAAACGAAAGCAACTGAAAACATAAACATCCTGTGAACTGGAAATACGCAGACTCTGTGACTCACAAAGCCTGCTCCCTTTTAAGGTGGAACGGAAATATCCTAACAAATTCCTGGCTAGTATAGCCAGTGGTCAAGGGTGATGGGAGTTGTAATCTGGCAACATCTGGAGGGCCACAGATTCTCCACCTCTGGCCTGTCTTTCCCACAGTGGATAGCCAGGGGGTAGTCAACCTTTTTATACCTACCACCCACTAATGCATCTTTGTTGATGGTAAAATTTCCTTACCGCCCACCGGTTTTCGATGGAAGGAGGATTCAGCTTGTGCCGTAGAACCCCACATCACCCACCTAGAGTCCTGAAACGCCCACTAGTGGGCGGTAGGGACCAGGTTGACAACCCCTGGGCTGAACAAATGCCTCTGGGAAGCCCAAGAGGCAACAACCATTTCCCAAGTGGGGATTTGACCAAGGCAGAATACTATTACAGTCGCCCCTTGGATCCCGAACGCCTTGCGAGTCGAACGTTTTGGATCCCAAACGCCGCAAACCCAGAAGTGAGTGTTCTGGTTTGCAAACATTCTTTGGAACCTGAAGGTGCGGCGCGGCTTCCGATTGGCTGCAGGAAGCCGTGCCTTGGTTTCTGAACATTTGGAAGTCGAATGGACTTCCGGAACGGATTCCGTTCGACTTCCGAGGTGCGACTGTACTTCCCGTGAGCTGGACACTATGCTTCTGTTGATGCAGCCGAGAATAGAAAAATTGGCTTTTTTCTTCTGCTGCCGCATCCACACTGTTGACTCACGTTAAGCCTGTGGTCCACTAAAACCCCTAGATCTGTTTCACATGTACTATTGCCATTATAGGTGTCCCTCATGTTTGTGCAGCTGGTTCTTCTTGTTTTTAGTGCAGAACCTCACCTATCCAAATTCATTCTGTTAGTTTTGGCTTAGTTCCTCAATCTGTTAAGGTCATCTTGAATCCCAATTCTGTCTTCTACCCTTTCCACTTTGGTGTCATTTGCAAATTCGTTCGTTACATTGCAATAGGGGAGTTGCTCCAGTTCCTTGGATTATTTTTGTTGTTCTATCATCATCATAATAATAATAATAATAATAATAATAATAATAATAATAATAATGGTTGAGTATCCCCAGCCACGCTGGGTGGCTTCCAACAAAATATTAAAAATACATTAAAACATCAGTCATTAAAAACTTCCCTAAAAAGGGCTGCCTTCAGATGTCTTCTAAAAGTCAGGTAGTTGTTTATTTCCTTGACATCTGGTGGGAGGGCGTTCCAAAGGGCGGGCGCCACCACTGAGAAGGCCCTCTGCCTGGTTCCCTGTAACCTCACTTCTCCCAGGGAGGGAGCCTCCAGAAGGCCCTCAGAGCTGCACCTCAGTGTCCGGGCTGAACGATGCGGGTGGAGACATTCCTTCATATTCTCTAGCTCTGTAACGTTCTTGTTACATAGCAGTGTGACATTTATAGGTGCTGTAACTCAGAGGGTATTTTTGATGGGGGGCAGTCTGCAACATGGGTGCCATAAGAGTACTCCAGCCCTGGCAAAGAAGTTCACAGCAGCTGTTTGCCCCAAAGAAGAGAGCCTTGGAACTGTCAGAAGCAGTCTGTAGGCAGCTCTGTACAGAGAAGCTTCTTAAAGTTTAATGTTGTTGCCATATGAGTGCCTGCTGCTGAAGGAGGAAAGAGGGCTGTTGTGTACTGTTGCATTGGAGGTTTCCCAAAGTTGGCTGTCCAGCTGCTTTTGGACTACAGCTCCCATCATCCCCAGCTAGCAGGACCAGTTCTCAGGGATGATGGGAACTGTGGTCCAGAAACAGCTGGAGACCCAAGTTTGGTGAACCCTGGGTTAGTGTATCTGGTTGGCCACTGTGAGAACAGATGGGCCACTGGCAGGGCTCCTCGTGTTTTTCCTGTCTCACTGCCTAGAGCTGATTCTTTTTTCCCCCTACAAAGAGAAGGCTTTTCCCTATTTTGCCTAGCAAATCATCCCCTTCCTTTGCGCTTCCCCCTGTTTCAGATGCCAGCGGCGAAACGGCCGCGGAAATCATCCAGTGACCTCGACCAGGCCACTCCATCGCCGTCGGAGGAGGAGGAAAACTCCGAAAGCTCCTCTGAGTCTGAGAAGTACAGCGACCAGGTGAGGTTCAACTGATCTGGGCTGGAGGACTAGGTGGCCATTGTGGTTTTGATGGGGGGAGTTTGGCAGATCCTGTTATTGACATATGAAGCCCAACTTGGAGCAGGTTTAGTTACCTTTTGTACAGCCCAGTCACTGGTTGTGAGAGATGCTCATTGATTGTTACTATTGAACAGATTTATAGAAAGCTTGGAGAGCTTCTGCCAGTCAGTGTAGACAGTGAGCTTAGGTGGCCTGAGATTTCTTAAGTAATACGCAGCGAAATAAAATACAGAATAACGTGCGACGTAAAACAGTGGATTTTAAAAAGTGGTCAGATTAAAATTAACATTCCGGACATGTCTGCTGATATAAAAACTCTCCCCTCCTCCCCCAGAACGCCGAAATCCGTACAATATTGACGTGTGCCTTTCTAGCTGGAGGGTTTCTTCTGAAATGAAGGGGGCTATAGTGTTGGATGCTGTCTTCTGATGAGACAGAGATTTGA
Source organism: Podarcis raffonei (assembly GCF_027172205.1). NCBI lineage: Eukaryota > Metazoa > Chordata > Lepidosauria > Squamata > Lacertidae > Podarcis > Podarcis raffonei. Next base: position 6,592,987 of record NC_070619.1, on the reverse strand, counting down.
TTTCTGGGGCATGAACTAATTAGAAAGAACATAATGAGGGTATTGGATAGCTATAAGCAAAAAAGAAATCAATCTTTTAGATGCCACTTCCTATAATTTAAATACCATATTTTTCAGTCTATAAGACTAGGTATTTCCCTATATAAAATATGTTTGAAATTGGGGGTCGTCTTATACACAAATACAATCTTCTTCCATTTTCTTAATGTGGTGTCCCCAAAACAAGGGGCGTCTTATACACGGGGGCATCTTGCACATGGGAAAATATGGTACATTGTAAACAGCTCAGAGATTTTATTACAAACAAGCGGTATAGCCATTGTGTTAAGTGAAAAATAGAGGATAGCAAGACTTTGCATTCTTATGAATGGGTGGCGGGTGGCGCTGTGGTCTAAACCCCTGAGCCTCTTGGGCAGGGCTTGGCAAGGTTTACCTCCAGTTGACTCCAGCGGAGATCCCTGCGATTTCCAGCGTCTGCACAATTTTCAGCGCTGAGGAAGCGAGTCACCATGCCACGCTGTGCCAGTTTAGCGCAGCGTGTGGGGACTCGCCAAGCAGGCGGCTCGGTTCAGGGGTGGCTCGTGAGCCGGTTAAACAACCCCCATGGGCCGCAGGTTGCTGATCCCTGCTCTTGGGCTGGCTGATAAGGAGGTCAGTGGTTCCAATCCCTGCGATGGGGTGAGCTCCCATTGCCGTGTCCCAGGTCCTGCCAACCTAGCAGTTCGAAAGCACACCAGTGCAAGTATATAAATAGGTACCGCTGCGGTGGGAAGGTAAACGGAGTTTTCGTGTGTTCTGACACTTGTCACGGTCCTCCGTGCACCAGAAGCAGTTCAGTCCTGCTGGCCACATAACCTGGAAAGCTGTCTGCAGACAAACGCCGGCTCCCTCGGCTTGAAAGTGAGATGAGCACCGCAACCCCATAGTCGCCTTTGACTGGACTTAACTGTCCAGGGGTCCTTTACCTTACCTTTTACCTATTGCCATGAGTTGTAGTTGAGTGGCTCCTAGAGTGGCTGGGGCAACCCAGTCAGATGGGTGAGGTACAATAAATTATTATTGTACAGTGGTGCCCCGCAAGACGAACGCCTCGCAAGACGGAAAACCCGCTAGATGAAAGGGTTTTCCGTTTTGGAGGCGCTTCGCAAAACGAATTTCCCTATGGGCTTCCTTCGCAAGACGAAAGCCCATAGGGAAATCTCCGGGGACAGCGGGGAAGCGCAGCGCGTCTTCCCCACTGTCCTCGGACCTCCTCCGAAGGCTGCCGGTGGGGCGGAGAGACCTCCTCCCGCCGCCAGGCTTCGGAAGGCTCCTCCGAAGGCTGGCGGTGGGGCGGAGAGACCTTCTCCCCGCGCCAGCCTTCGGATGGCTGTCCTGAAGACTTGCGGTGGGAGGAGGGTTTTCCTTCCCACCGCCAACATTCAGAATGCTGTTCTGAATGTTGGCGGTGGGGAGGAAAAACCCTCCTCCCACCGCAAGCCCCGGGAACAGAGGAGAAGCGCTGCGCCCCTTCCCCTCTGTTCCCGTACCTGTCCTGAAGGCTTGCGGTGGGGAGAAAAGCCCTTCTCCGCACCGCCAGCCTGGCAAGCGGTCTCCATAGGAACGCATTAATTGATTTTCAATGCATTCCTATGGGAAACCGTGCTTCGCAAGACAAAAAACTCGCAAGAAGAAAAAACTCGCGGAACGAATTAATTTCGTCTTGCGAGGCACCACTGTATTAAGTTGGCTGCTGTTTCGGGGGATGGTTGGGGAGGGTGCAGGAGGCACGATCCTGCA